>NC_041390.1:587774743-587775448 GCF_002162155.2 Triticum dicoccoides
ATCATATTCGATATTTCCCGAGTTATGGCCTTACCATACCTGGATTGATAGCCTTTAGGGTAATTTAAATTTATTACCATATAATTACCATATTCAAAATTTCCTGAGTTATGACCTTACCATACCTGGATTGATTTATTACTATACGTGGATTAATTATGATTTATTACTATATGATTTATTACTATACGTGGATAGCCTTACCATACCTGGTGGTAATTTAAATTTATTATCATATTTGATATTTCCCGAGTTATGGCCTTATCATACCTGGATTGATAGCCTTTGGGGTAATTTAAATTTATTACCATATAATTACCATATTCAAAATTTCCTGAGTTATGACCTTATCATACCTGGATTGATTTATTACTATACGTGGATTAATTATGATTTATTACTATACGTGGATAGCCTTACCATACCTGGTGGTAATTTAAATTTATTACCATATTTGATATTTCCCGAGTTATGGCCTTACCATACCTGGATTGATAGCCTTTGGGGTAATTTAAATTTATTACCATATAATTACCATATTCAAAATTTCTGAGTTATGACCTTACCATACCTGGATTGATTTATTACTATACGTGGATTAATTATGATTGATTACCATAAATACGTTGGGTATTGCCCGTCAGACGAGAAAAGAGAAAAACTGGTGGGAGGGGCTGGTGGGAGGTGGGACGAAGAAAAACCTGT
>NC_041390.1:587775551-587776258 GCF_002162155.2 Triticum dicoccoides
ATCATATTCGATATTTCCCGAGTTATGGCCTTACCATACCTGGATTGATAGCCTTTAGGGTAATTTAAATTTATTACCATATAATTACCATATTCAAAATTTCCTGAGTTATGACCTTACCATACCTGGATTGATTTATTACTATACGTGGATTAATTATGATTTATTACTATATGATTTATTACTATACGTGGATAGCCTTACCATACCTGGTGGTAATTTAAATTTATTATCATATTTGATATTTCCCGAGTTATGGCCTTATCATACCTGGATTGAGAGCCTTTGGGGTAATTTAAATTTATTACCATATAATTACCATATTCAAAATTTCCTGAGTTATGACCTTATCATACCTGGATTGATTTATTACTATACGTGGATTAATTATGATTTATTACTATACGTGGATAGCCTTACCATACCTGGTGGTAATTTAAATTTATTACCATATTTGATATTTCCCGAGTTATGGCCTTACCATACCTGGATTGATAGCCTTTGGGGTAATTTAAATTTATTACCATATAATTACCATATTCAAAATTTCCTGAGTTATGACCTTACCATACCTGGATTGATTTATTACTATACGTGGATTAATTATGATTGATTACCATAAATACGTTGGGTATTGCCCGTCAGACGAGAAAAGAGAAAAACCGGTGGGAGGGGCTGGTGGGAGGTGGGACGAAGAAAAACCGGTT
>NC_041390.1:587776268-587794338 GCF_002162155.2 Triticum dicoccoides
TGGGTATTGCCCGTCAGACGAGAAAAGAGAAAAACCGGTGGGAGGGGCTGGTGGGAGGTGGGACGAAGAAAAACCTGTTGAAAATAAACCGGTTGAAAGTGGGGGGGGGGGACTATTCAACCAATTCGTCCATTAGGAGTAGAGATATAATTACCATATTCAAAATTTCCTGAGTTATGACCTTACCATACCTGGATTGATTTATTACTATACGTGGATTAATTATGATTTATTACTATACGTGGATAGCCTTACCATACCTGGTGGTAATTTAAATTTATTACCATATTTGATATTTCCCGAGTTATGGCCTTACCATACCTGGATTGATAGCCTTTGGGGTAATTTAAATTTATTACCATATAATTACCATATTCAAAATTTCCTGAGTTATGACCTTACCATACCTTGATTGATTTATTACTATACGTGGATTAATTATGATTGATTACCATAAATACGTTGGGTATTGCCCGTCAGACGAGAAAAGAGAAAAACCGGTGGGAGGGGCTGGTGGGAGGTGGGACAAAGAAAAACCGGTTGAAAATAAACCGGTTGAAAATAAACCGGTTGAAAGTGGGGGGGACTATTCAACCAATTCGTACATTAGGAGTAGATTAGGAGTAGAGATGTCTCAGTTGGTAGTCTGCGTTCCGGGTTTATTTTCGTCCCACCATTTTCGTCCGGTTTTTTTCGTCCGGCTTTTTTACGTTGGTTTTTTTTCGTCACATACCCATCCCGCATGCACGCACCCGAAAACCCACCCGAAACCAAACGCGGCTCCTCTCGATCCCCTCGAAGAGTAAACGCCGCTGCCATCCTCTTCCTGACGCAACCGCGGGTCACAGCGCCGCCGCCAACGTCCGAGAGTAGCTGCCGCGCCTGAGGACCGAGAGGAGCCGCCACCGAGATCCGAGACTAGCCGCTGCGGCTGAGGACCGAGAGGAGCCGCCGCCTCCAGGTTGCGACTGTGACACACCGCCGCCTCCAGGTTGCGACTGTGACACACCGCCGCCTCCAGGTCGCCGCCGAGGTCCGCAATCGCCGAAGCCGGCCGGCCCTCACCTCCATCGACCTCCTTTCGGATGGATCCTGCACGTCGCTAGATCGACGGAAGGGGACCTCCACCACCGCCGTTCTTCTCCCTCCCCGACCTCCCGTCACCGTGCTCCCCGGATGTGGCCGTGGCCACAACCGGCGGAGCTTCCCGGCCACTGCCGACGACGCCATCGAGGTAGCCACAGTCGTTGCTGCCAGATCCATGGAGGAGCGTACCCCTGCCTTCTCCTCGTTTTCCTCTTGTTGTATGCCTTTATGCATATTGCTATGCGTTATCACTAACACATTGGCAATGCAACACCTTCTGGAGATAGCATTGACGGTAGTACACATGTTTTGTACTGTAAGCCATTGCATTTACCTATAGGAATATGCAACTCACAGTTCTCTCTATATGTTTTCGGTACATGCTCGGAATATCTGCTACTAGGTGCATACAAGATGAATCTTCAAGACATGCTATCTTGCTTCGTAAGTACTGCTATTTAAGGTGAGCCTTGCAGAACTATCTTTTAATGTTTCCAGTTTATCCTAAAGTATTTTAGCCTAAATTTCCTATCATTTAGGCCTTGTTCGGTTACACCCCTCCACAAGAGGATTGGAGGGGATTTGGGGAGGTTTTGACTTGCAAGGGATTAAATCCACTTCAATCCCTGCCAAACCCCCTTTGAATCCCTCTCAACCGAACACAGCCTTAGATAGATGTGGGTTATGCTAATCTGACTGGTAAGTTATGGTATTGTAGCTACTGCACATGTCCCTCGATTTCCCAGTTTCATGTGTCAGGATGCTGGGTGTTACTATATTGCCTTCCAGTTTATCCTAAAGTATTTTAGCCTAAATTTCTTGTCATTTAGATAGATGTGGGTTATGCTAATCTGACTGGTGGGTTATGCTAATCTGACTGGTAAGTATGGTATTGTAGCTACTGTACATGTCCCTCAATTTCCCAGTTCCATGTGTCAGGATGCTAATATGGGTGTTACTATATTGCCTTCTATTTTGTAATATGTTATGTTTGCAATTTCTCAGGGCCGCCGCCGCCGTCGTCCGTAGCAACGCATAGGCCGCTTGCCCAGCTCCCTCATTCCGAGCACGACACCGGACGTCGGAGCTTGTCGGGAGGCACGGAAGGACGAACAGAGTTCTACCGGTGATCTGTGTTGTCGCTGACGGTGTCATAGGATCTGCGGTGCACGTGGACAAGGCAATGGGGCTGCCAACCTACCTCCTCTTCATCACAGCGCATGTGGATTCTTGGGCTACCTCAACTTGGATCAGCTTTTTCAAGAGGGAATGCTTGCCATTCAGAGGTAAATGGTGCTCTTCAATTTTGTTGTTGTTTGATTTGCTTGCAGTTTCTACAAATGATCTGAGGCTTGGCTTTGGGTAGTACATCATCTGCTCCAGTGTCTAATTGCACGCATAACAATCACTTGATTTATGCGCTTCAACCTTCAAATAGTTTGTAATTTATAGAATTCACTACGGCACTTGTTCATTCATGTATATGTGGCTGGATCTGATGGAGAAGATAAAGACAACTAATACGCTGAAAATGATTTTACATCCTGGTTCGAAAAGTAAAAGGGAAATCTTCGAGTAAATGTATGTTCTACTGCAAAGGAACTTCCCGAGGGATCCCATTGAAATTGAAAGTATGTTTCTTTTTTTATTCCCATGCATACTAAATGTGCATCTTGGCCTGGCTCTTGGCACACGCACAATCCATCAGATGAACAGAGCACTCTTGGAGTACTCCTATATTTCCTAGAGCAATATTACTTACATTTAGTTTCGTGTCATCATGAAAATTCAGACGGGCGTTTCGCAGAGTGTTCAGAATAATACTTTGCAAGGGACAGCAGCGCGATGTCAAGCAGCAGCAGCAGCAGGTTCTGCAGCTTCGACGACCCTGGTGAGTTCACGGTCGTGCTCAACTCCCGCCAGCAAGGCGCGAAGGAGTTTCCCCTTGAACCCCATGACCTGATTCTCAGGTTCGTAATTTAGCCTATTTTTGGCTGTTGATCACTCCTTTGTTTCTTTGTACATGTTTTGATTAATGGTGCTTTGGAACAGTTCAACATGTAGTTTTTGATGGGATTTAGTAATTTTGGGCTGTTGAGATGGAACAGTTCAACACGGTCGTAATTTTGGGCTGTTGAGGTGGGATTTAGTACAAATCTGGGAAGCTGAAGCTTAAGAAGTTACAGAATGAGTTTGCCTCGATTTTCACTCTATATATTGATTTTATTGACTACAAATATTTGTATTTTCCATCGTCAAAACAGGCTGCACTATTCCTAAATTTTATGACTAATGGAGGTGTATGGTGCAATCTAAGCTGGAGTACAACTTGTATGCTTATTTATATCCCTCCTGTTGCTAATACGCAGGAAGATATTTATCATATATTTTTGTTGCCTCATGAAAAAATGAACCTAATGTTCTTCCCTGATATACTATTAGTCACGGTGTTGGCTATTGTTATTTGGAGTATAGATTGAAATGCTTCAGATATTGTGCCTTATGAAAGAACACACTTATGTTATGAAATCAAACTTTCCAGTTTCTAAAAAGATTAAGTGTCTGTTGGCTGCTAATAATTTTGTTTATAAATAAATTATATTGTTGTTTATTATATATGCAGGTTGATTTCAACAATCTATAAGGTCGCCACTGCTGGCCGAGTTGGATACCCATTTGTGGTCCTTTTTTCCTTGTTCTTGTTGTACAGATGACAGTTCATGGATTTCTGATATGATTGCTTTAGTGATGATTTTTGCAGAACCACATGCCGATGGTGCACTTGCCTTTGGAATTAAAGATCAGCTTACTACACTAACCAGATATCATATATAAATACTCTACTCTACAGCAGTATGAAGGGGTGAGCTAATTCTGTTGTCACTGTGTTTCACACTTTTCTGTCATAGTTTGCGTCTAATTTCCCTACAGATTTCAGGGCTAGCAAATATGTTAAAGATAGATACAGAGAAACGAGATTAGGGGAGTGGGTTCCGATAATGATGCGAAAAAAATGCCTTTGGGTCGAACACATACTCTTGAAAGAAAGGAAGAAGCTTCTTGGTAATGGAGATGGTTCTCTTATATTTGGTAGGAGTCAGAAAAAATCCAGCATGGAAAAACACCACATTCAACATGGTGTAATTATGATGATCTAAACGAGTATTCCTGGTCTGTTTACAACCTTATTTTATGGTCACATACTAACACACCTTTTCAAATTTTCTCTAATAGATCCTACTCTGTTTTAGGACTTCTGATTGTTTCTCACTGCCACGACCAATGCGGGATGATGGTGGCTTCTTCAAATATGTGCAAGATATGTCCTCTTTAGCATCACTGGATTTTTGAAAACGTTATATCTGAATTTAGAGTGCACTTCTGCAAAAAAGATTTTGTCCTGATTACTATTTCGATTTTATTTCTGCAGGCACTGTGAAATGATCGAATGCCGCTAATCATTTTGGAGGTTTGTTGTAGGGTGCTCTACCAGGTATTTTGTTCAGATATGCTCTTTCTCTGCCTGCCGTTTTAGCCATCAGTTGAGAATTATATTCAGATTAGCAAACAAGTTTCTTGATACTTATAAGGCGAACATACTTATAAGGTGAACATACAAACAAATAAAATCTTGATGACTTGTGAGCTTTGCCTATTAACTTAAAATTAACGCTGACAAGTTTCTTGTTCTGTACCATGGTAAGTCATGAGTCTGCTGTCTTGATACAAGGAAATAAGGAAATATTAGTTTTCTGCTTATTCGTTCATATCTTATTACTGAAAGGATTGCCAGTGTATTAGTAATTCAAGTTTCACCTGTCGCAGTGTAGTCTGCAATATTTGTAATTAGCAAGATGAACTCCTATCAACTACTCCCAAGGTTTTCTGAAACTGTACGAACATTTGCTAACAGAAACTTAAGTTAGCAAGTTAGCATAGCTGCTTAGCTACCAAGTTGCTCTGCAGTTAATAACTTAATATACACCTATGTTAAATACATATACTTGTTGAAAGGTTTTTGTGTACTGCTCCTTGTCCTTTATGTGACATTTACTTTCGTAGTCAGTCATAAATGGATCCAGGTAGATGTATGGATATCTATATGGTGGATGATCCGTGTCATTCTTTTACAGGTAATAATATGCACCCACACAATTCAAGTTCATATTCTGGAAGGACATTGACCAACGAACCTTGTAGTAATGTTACAGGTCATAAAATTGTGTATTCCTACTAACCATCATTGCATGTGTGCAGTGGTTAGAGATTTTGTAGTGGATAATCAATTATCTTTATCTGCTTCTAACTCAAGGATTCATACTGCAACATTTCATCCAGTGCAGGCAAACTCGAATGATAGTTAGTGAACTTGGTTAGTAATATTTTTTGTTTTCTTACCTTGCATTTGTGATACGTCACTGAACATGTTTATTAGTTTGTCACGTCACTCCTGCTTGACATGCCAATTCACAAAGGGCAGCCCGCTGCACATCGCTCTCGCTTGCGCAGGGTCCGGGGAACGGTCCGACCACTTGACATGCCAATTCACAAAAATGAAAGAAATCCAGATGACCTGTGAACCTCCTTGTTGACATAAAATTAATGTTGTTTTATGTCTAAGCCTCATCTATTATATACATGTACAATTACGGTGGTGGATTTCAATTCCTGTAACTTAATTTTCTTACGAGATGTAACTCATCTACTAATATATAGTAGTATGTACAAAGTTTCTTAATCAAGCCAGCCTAATGGACCACACCATACTTAGCAAAGCTAATAGACGGCCCATGCCCAGTACGATTTTTTCAACTGCTGTATAATGGTATTATGATTTTGTGCTCTTTTTCAGAAAATCTGGGTGATGAAGCTGACTCAATAGATCCAAATTTTGGCCGCTAAAGCTGGTAGTGCATCCTTGTCTATGGTGTGGACGGAGGGAGAAAGGAGGCAGTTAGCTACAGTCTGAATGTAAAATAAAATCGTCTGAATTAAAATAAAATCTGATAAAACAAAACAAAGGAGGTCATTAACTAGAGAATTAGGCTGGACTAGATATACATATTATACTGTATTTTTTCCCACTAAAAACATCCAGCAGGGAGGCTGATGCAACACTATCACGAATTGTTCCAGCTCTTCCTGAATCGATATGGTTTGTCAATGTTGGGATCCTCGACGGTGATTAGCAACTGAATCGTGGTAATCATCGACACTTCTCTCCCACAGCCAACTCCCTTTGATCTGGCCCATCATTTTATATTGCTCCTCTTCCTTTTTGTTTGGATAAAGTTAGTCTTTCATATCTTTTTTACCTGTTTCATATGTCCTTGCACTAATTTTGATCAGTGTGCTATTAGATTTCTACAGCTAGAACAAAGTGTATGTGTATTCTGAATCCAGGTGCGTTGACGTTCTGTTGCTTGAAGTGATGTTTTCTTGGTGACGATGTAGGATGGAAGTACACTTTACTTCAAAGGATTGCACACATATGAAGCGGTTATTGATGAAGTCATGGAAAAGGGACTTGCCAATGCTACACAGTCATGAAATCTTTGTCTGTTTCACTCTTCTTCCATACATGATATACAAGGTTCTTGGGATGCTCAGTACTGTTGCTAGGAGGTACGAAATGGTTTGATCTGTCAAGCATGGATGTAAGTTCACTTATATGATTCCCCAATTGTTAGATCTATAGTATCACTAGCTGAATCTTCTGTTCGTGTTCAGTGCTGAAGCACAAAATACAAGGGGGTGCATGAGGAGGCGAGAGCTGACGGCAACCATTGGAGGAGGTCTGGTCGGTCGAAGAGTAAGGCGTGGGCAACTCCGGAGAGATTTGGCTTGAGCAAATGTTGATGCTGCTGCAATGAGAAGATCCTTTCTGTGAGCCCTATCCCTCTCATTTAGCGTCTCGATTTTGGGTTCTTCTGCTCCCTGTTTCTCTGTTCATTTGTGGTGATGGAAACCATCCATACTTCCATAGGCAGAAGTTTGCACTTACCAAATAGGTAATATTTCCAGTTCTGAGTACCTATTTCTTAGAAGGATGCATCTATTATGTCATCAGTGTGCTGATAGAACCGAGTCACCAGAAATATTGCAGTATAGCTTGTTGGAGTAAAACATGTACTTTTGATTTTATTTATCAAAAATCCTGGTTCATTGCATGGTTTTGTTATCATAACTCTGTTTCATCAAGTTTTATTCTGAAAGTGATATGAGATTTTAGCCAAGCTGTTTTTAAATTTGTGAGCAGGCATGTAATTCAGGAAATAGCTGAGCTCCCAGCCTCCTTAGACTGGCATGGGCACATCAATAAGGGCATGGAGCCCATCAAAGAGGAGGTCGGAGCGGCGTTGGACCTGGATCAACTCATCTAAATCAAGCGGCCGGCTCCGGCTGGGAGTCGCCAACGCTCCACCTGGACGGCGTCGGCTGGGAGCTGCGACAGCTCCACATGCAATGGCTGGCCGGGGACCAGACCTCGACAGGAACGTGTTGCCCTTTGAGCCGGTGCAGAGCAAAAAGTTCGTAGCATCGTTATAGTTTTTTGCACAAAGATAGACCCTGTAGTACTACTGATCAGGTGAAACACATCGATGTGGCACTGGTACTGAACTAAAGCAACGATTTGTTCAACAAAATATGATCCAAATAGAAAATGAGTGCACATGTTAGTTTCTATAACAAGGAATCGTTGCCGGTTTTGTGCCATTCATGTGTTTTTTTTCCTATATATAGGATTGCTCTTTCGTTTGGTTTGTCAAGATTTGAAATGGTTGTGGTGGTTAATATCTCTGTAGGTGTTCTTTGACCTCGAGAATGGCAACCAGGAGCTCAAGAGCGACGTCAAGGACCTCTACATCAACCTCGGGCAAGTAACGACATGTTGGAAATGTATCCATGACTGTTAGTTGTTGTTGTCAATGATTTTTTTGGAGAAGAATTAATAGTATGATAGTGAAGTAATCTAATTCAATTTCCTTTTTCATTGCAACCACTTAATTTCAATCGGGTCAAAATAAAAAATCAAAGACAATTTTTTCAGCCATAAGTAGAACACCAAAGCTAATTGATACACCATTTTGAAAATTGATACACTGTTGCAGGGAGAGCAGCACACGCAGCGGTGGTCAAGGGCTTAGTGCCTGTTGACCTCGTATGTGGCCGTTGTTGGTCGGTGAAGGAGGCATGCATGAGGTGGTGCAAGGGCATGCTGGTGACATGCTGGTGACGGAGTCGCGCATCATGAGGCCGGGCGAGTAACGCTCGGGAACTGCCGGGCGCTCAGACTGACGCGGGATGGGGTTGGCGCGGTGACTCAAGGAGGAGGATGTAGTTATGGGGAAGGGAGTGACGACGGAGGGGCTTCGATGGCCCAACGAGACCCTACATCATAATCAAGGAGGACCCTACATCTAAAGGAAACAGAGCAGTCTATATCATTAGTCTATTACTGGATTTCTAGAAGAAGGAAAAAGGGAGAAATGGTTGTTTCTGCTACTCTACATTTGCTTTAAAATTGGTGTACATATATCAAGAAGAACTTGGTTGCAAAAGTGATCAAACATAACATTCAACACAAACACATTGGTTTTGTAATTAAATGCCTAAGATCTTACAATTTTGAATTAAATTGTTTGATTATACAATCAGTTCACATTATTTGGTGTAGCATGCTGTTTAACATTTTAGAGTTCCATCCTTTTTAGTAACGAAATAATGATGAACTCATATTAGTGGATCCATAGAAGTGTATGATATTAGTTTGACGAGGTTATATAGCAAGGCAATTCTTGTTTGACGAGAATAATGAAAAACCAAGCAGCAAAAGAAGATAAATTTGGAAAGAAGAGATAATTTTTCACTCGAGGGTGGGGCTGTAAGGAATCCGTGGCACGAGTAAAAAAAACATCTTGGTCGCCGTATAGAAAAACATCTTGGTTGCCTCCTCTCTATCTCGCCCATCTTGTTGCCAGGCATGGAAGAGAGGAGGGAGAGCCGAGGAGCGTGGTGGCCTCTGGCTGTTGCCCGGGAAAAGGTAAAGGTCGTGGCACGACTGCCCGTCGCAATGCCGCTGCTCCTTGCGTGCTTGTTTCCCTCCTTAAACCCCCCACGTCCAACTCGATCTTCGGCTGCCGCAACGTCGAAGATGACCAAGTCTAGCGCCCGCGCCCGCCGCCCTCTTGTGAATGGCCAACTGATAGCCGAAGATGGGGAAGGTTTCGATAGTATGATAGTATGATGTGTGTTGGCTGATTGTCAAGAAAAAGATGTGAGTTAGTTGAGACGGCATTATTCATGGTTATTTTAGCTCCGTGAGTAGCATCTTAAATTTTTCCAAAAGCCCGTGGCAACGCACGGGTGTTTTACTAGTTGTTCTAAAAAACTAGTAGTGGTTCCTTAATATTTAGGAGCATTTTTTGTGGAAACATCTTCATCTTGCAAAGTCAAGGTCTCCAAGGACCCTAGCTTGAACTTGAAATTGTGAAGTATGCATGTCTATGAAAAGTCATTCGTGTATTGTTACTTTGTTGAAGCCATTGATTAGATTCGCTATTGATATTCAGGGTGAAGCATCATTCCTGAAAAGTACAGAACGAGGCAAAACGAGCGATGTAGATCAGGAGCACGCGACGAAGGCCCCAGAACGGCGGGTAGTCTAGCAGCATTTATATGTTCGATTCCCAGTTAACTTGCCTATACAACAGAAGTTTACATGCATGACTTTTACAGGCAACTACCAACTTCGGTTCCCCTCCTCATAAGTTGTATGTGTACATCCGTAGAGTTTCTTTAAAGTTGGCCTAGCATGGTTCTCATAATGGGCATGCCTACGGGGTACGGGCTACTTGAAAAAACGATTCAGATGCAATCATTCAAGAGGCCAACAATACATGGGCACATACGCACCCCTCTTTCACATTCTTAATTAGTTCTGCATCGTGCAACTAGGCGCACATGGATTCATGGATCGTAGCAATGCTATAAAAGTTGGCAAGATGGCTTCCCTCTAAAGTTGAACCTCGCCATAGAGAGTACTAAAATAAAATGTAGATTTACGTTGTGCAACACAGAGTAGCAATAGGGGTAAGGAGATGAAGTCATGCAAACACCATGCCTTTAGGACCATGTAGATCGAAAACACTCTATCATTAGTAGGCCTCGGTTATACCTTCTAAACTAGACACACACCAAGTGGCAGTGGCTGACGTTGATCTAGGGAATGAGCCTGCTTTTTCGCTCCAATAGAGGCCATACTACTTAGACATTTTGTAATCCAGTGGCATTGATTCTGGGTAGGATAGTAATGCACAAGAAAGCAGACGTACGCTACACCAAGGGCCGTCGATTAGGGTGCACAAAGCACCAAAATCATGGGGGCCCTGGCCAGAGGAAAATCTGGGAAATCTCGCCTCCATTTGTTCCGTTGCCAGGATTCCTCACCGCGCCCTTGTAGTGGTTGGGGGCCCGTCAATTTCCAGTCAACTCTACATGCTGTGGTACCCAACCAACACTGGCGATGCTTGGCAATCGAGGTGAGGTGCGTTGTACCATTAAAATCCCGGCCTGACTGCTATCTGTAGAATTGCACCGCAATAAACAACGAAAATTGTCAAATAAATACATGCAGCCAAGCGCAGGCTGCTTGGAGTATGTCAATGTCACAATCGTGTAGGATGTGCCTGCCCTAATTAATTTCTTACCGCGTAGGCCGTACCGGGTCGGTGACAACAAATTGCTAGTGTTTTCTCAAGCCAAGCCAAATCCTATCAAAAATTTGTAGGTGCACGCACTTGCGCATCCGTGTAGAGCCGTTGATCTACGCCGTGATCTGAAAAGCTTTGATTCGATGGAAATTGGCTGGAAAATAGATGCAAATGCGGAACCTTGGTGAGGGGTTTTAAGGTTGTGCAATTGTCTCTCACTCTGTTGGATGAGCAGAAAATTGTGATGGAGGCGCTGTGGATCGTCAAAATAATTTTGCTGAGCGGCTGCGTGAGCAAGAGAGAGAACTTTGACAAAGAGCTTAACAATGTGAATCAGACTGACCAGGCGGTAATCAAATTGTGTAGAGGCGTCAGCTCACTTGGGGAGGAGCATGATGAGAGCTTCGTTCAACTTTTGGAAAGCTCCGCCGTTGTGTATCAATAATTAGATTTCGTGAAATATCTTAGATATCAGTTCTAAGCTTCTTTTATCATTTTAACCTCCAATCGTGTATAACTTATGAACTATAATTAGACATTGCTCACATTTTTGGGAAGTTGCACTTTTTAACACTATAATTTATGGGTAAGTGCTTTAATTTTTTAAGGCTAATAAGTAGTTTCTAAAGAGGAAATTAAAGCTAAGTAAGTTGTTACTACTTTTCTGCGGGAAGTAAGGTGCAACTTCCTACAATTTGGATTTGTCAAAGTTTCCGAGTTGGCGAAATTGAAGATAAAAGGGCCTGTTTAGGACACATCTAGATGTGACATAATTAACTTAATGTCTACTATGTTTGTGGTCTATTTTTTTTTGTCTCATCTTTTTTTTGTTCCTTGTTGCTGCATTATTTGTGGAAGCTTAGATGTGATATCCTTAAAAATATCTAGATGTGAATTGGACAAACTGAAGATAAAAATATGGCAGCAGAGCACACATACTAAATTTTTGCCATGATGCTAGGCTATCGACATCAGGTACGGGCCCTTAAAAATCACGGCGCGCCATATAATGAACAACGAAAATTGACCACTAAGTACATGCAGCCAAGACGTCTCAATACCTGAGCTGTTGATGTCACATTCGTTACTCCTATCTCTCAGGCCGGGCCTGACCGCTGGTAACAATTTTGCTAGTGCTCTTGCTCGTGCAAAGCCAAATCCTATCCCTATCCATATCCAGATCAACTTGATTCACAACCAACCAAACCAAGCACACAAGAGTCGCCATTTCGCGCGGAGTAGGAACCAGACCTGCAGAAAACCAATGGAAGGAGCAGGCGAGGAGAAGCCGCACGCCGTGTGCCTGCCGTTCCCGGCGCAGGGGCACATCACCCCGATGCTCGGCGTGGCCAACCTGCTCCACGCGCACGGCTTCCACGTCACCTTCGTCAACTCCGAGTACAACCACGCCCGCCTCGTTCGCACACGGGGCGCCGATGCGCTGGCTGGCTCCCCGGGCTTTCACTTTGCCACCATCCCTGATGGCATGCCACATCCGTCGGGCGCCGTGGATGATGATGTCACGCAGGACATCCCGTCGCTTTGCAAGTCCACCTTGGAGACTTGCCTCGGCCCCTTCCGCCGCCTTCTCACCGAGTTCAATGGTGCGGCCTCCATAGGGGACCACCCAGTCGTGACTTGCATCGTCTCGGACCTCACCATGTGTTTCGCCATGGATGCCGCCAAAGAGCTAGACGTCCCCTATGTCCAGCTTTGGACGGCCAGCACCGTTAGCTATCTCGGATTCCGTTATTTCCGTCTCCTCATTGGCCGTGGCATCGTCCCACTTCAAGGTACACATGTCTTTCGAAGTTTGAACACTGTACAATTTCTTGCTTATCACTTCCTTTGAAAT
Organism: Triticum dicoccoides; assembly: GCF_002162155.2. Lineage (NCBI taxonomy): Eukaryota > Viridiplantae > Streptophyta > Magnoliopsida > Poales > Poaceae > Triticum > Triticum dicoccoides. The sequence continues at coordinate 587,788,923 of NC_041390.1, forward strand.
TCATCAAAAAAAATGTCATATTGGTAGATACTGTTTCGGTCAAAGTATTTCAGCCATCACCGTACGTACTACACACAGACTCAAATACTTATTTAAATATTTGGTTCTATTTCAATGAAATGCATATGAAAACTTTGGCGTGCTTAATAGTAGGCCGAAATAACCAAAATTCACTGATTTTGCCTAGGGCTGAATTTTTTTGAAACTGAAATTCAAAATGATGCGCACACTACATACATTGTGCAACTAATAACAACAGCTGTATTCTCCTCCCCATCTATATCTTTGCATACATGGACTGCAGATGAGAAACAGCTTACGGATGGATACCTCCGTCTGGCCCCGCGTCGCCTTGGCCCTGGGCGACTCGGGCGCCGCCATCGACCCTAGCCCAGTCGGGCCTTCCTCCTCCTCCCCGCCGCCGCCGCCGCCGCCGGAGGACGCCGCCGGGCAAAGTCTGCGCGGCCGACGGTGGCGGCGGGAGCTTCCTCTCGTGACGGCCTCTTGCCTCTGTTGGGCAGCGGATCCGGAGGCATGTCGGCGCGCGTTGGGACCATGGGTCTCCAGCGACCGGCGGCTGAGCGCGGCGTCCGCTTGAGGGGCGTGCGCGGCGGCTATCGGCGGCATGGCATCCGCTGCGTCGGGGGTGAGCGGTTGGGGCTGCAGCGTTTGCTAGATTTGGGCACGACCCAGATTGGATGACGTTGTGGTTCTCCAACTTGGCCGGATGCATGGCTGGTTGGCTACGTCATGGGCTCAGCCCTCATGGCGTTGATCGTTCCAGCGGCCAGCGAGGACTGGATCCCGGGGCGGCGGCCTCGGACGGCGGAGGATGCGGCTGTGGTCTCGCAACGGGCGACATGGCGGCTGGATCTTCGTGGCCAGGCGGGGCGTGCTGGCACGGGGAGGCCGTGGTGAGCTTCTCGGTCCAGATCTGGATCGGGGGCTCCTCCGGCCTGCTGCATGGGCGGCGCGTCCTGTCGGCGGCGGCTGGTTCCCGGGGCGGCGGCCCTGGAAGGTGGCGGCTGGTGAAGCTCAGGCTTCCCTCGGCGGCATGGCGTGGTGCAGTCCATATCCAAGGCGGATCTGCATCGGCGATATCATGGTTTGGCCATGGTTCAGATCAGAGACGGTGATGAGTGTGCGGGATTCATCCCGGCGGCTCTCGCGGTTTGGCGAGGTGGGGTGGGAGCCCTCCTCCTAGGCTCCAGTGGTGGCGCGTTCAGGCAGTGGCTGGTGCGCCAGGGCTCCTACGGTGGCACTGCTGTTGTGGTTGGTCGCCGGATCTAGGCGGCTAGATCTGGGGCTTTGAAGGCGGTCGAGACAGTGCACAGGTTGTCGGGTGGATTTCTTGGAACGGATCCGGGTGAAAACTTGGTCTTCGGTCATTGGCCGGAGCCGGTGATGACGATGCTCTTATCATCGTTTCCTTCATGAAGGCATCATCGAGGTGAAGTTCCCAACCCCACCCAATACATCCGGGGGAAACCCTAGATCAGTTGATCGGATGACGGCGACATTCATGTGTCGTTACCCCCTTGGGGGCGGCATTCTTGGAGATGCACTCGGGCTCGAGGGACCAGCGGATGGCATCTGCGGTGGAGCGGTGTTTCTTTCTACATATTCATGGCGGCGGTTCTCGACGGCATGGAGCAGTGGAGACTTGGCGTCAGATGTGTGGCGAGGGACACGTGCAGGAGGTCGACGTTGTCTGCCGTCGTGGTGGCGTCGATGGCAGAGTGGCCTGACAAGGTCGATGCGTCAGTACATGCTTTGAGGATGGATCGAGGGAAGACGGAGGTGACGGCCCTTTGCAGCGTGTGCGTGTGGTACTCACTGAGAGTGCGTCGGACCGGAGTGTTACCCAGTCCCGCCTATGTGGCTTGGATGGGGCATCCGGCGTTAGATGTTAGGCCTTTGTGCGATGTCTGTTTGGCATTTGGCCCGGACATTCGGCACACCTTCATCAAGGGGATAGGAGTAGCGACAAGTGTCGTCTAGATGATGGCCTCGGGCTTACTGTTGTATTACCTTATAAGGGTTGTGTGAATTAATAAATAATATGGCCGCATGCATCACCCAGATGCAGAGGCCGGGGATGATTCCTCCTTTTCTAAAAAAAAAAACCTTGATACCCCACTAGAGTATCTACCGGGGCTGAGGAACATGAGGCTCAGGGACTTCCCGAGCTTCATCCTGAACCCAGATGACTACATGGTGGAGTATGCCATCAAAGTAACCGAGAGTGCGCCCGGGGCTTCCGCCGTAATCGTCAACAGCTTTGATGACCTCGAGGGCGAGGCGGTGGAGGCCATGGAAGCGCTCCTTGGCAGACCCAAGGTCTACACGATCGGCCCGCTCACTCTGCTAGCCCCGCGCTTGACAAGTACCGTCGGTAGCCTCAGCCTGTGGAAGGAGCAGGAGCAGTGCCTGCAGTGGCTCCACGGCAAGGAGCCCGCCTCCGTCGTCTACGTAAACTTTGGAAGCATCACGGTCATGACCAAGGAGCAGCTCCTGGAGTTCGCGTGGGGGCTGGCGAACAGCGGCAGGCAGTTCATGTGGATCATCCGTCGCGATCTCGTCAGGGGCGACGCGGCGGTGCTTCCTCCTGAGTTCATGGCAGAGATGGCAGGCCGTGGGTTCATGGCGTCCTGGTGCCCGCAGCAGGAGGTGCTGAACCACCCGGCTGTAGGCGTGTTCTTGACACACAGCGGCTGGAACTCGACAATGGATAGCATGTGCGGCAGCGTGCCAGTCATCAGTTGGCCCTTCTTCTCGGACCAGCTTACCAACTGTCGGTACCAATGCAACGAGTGGGGCGTCGGCATGGAGATCGGCAACAACGTCCAGCGCAACGCCGTCACAGGCCTTATCACGGAACTCATGCAGGGTGAGAGTGGAAAGAAGATGAGGAAGAGGGCAGAGGAATGGCGGGAGAAGGCAATCTTGGCGGCCAAGCCCGGCGGTTCATCTCACCGCAATTTAAAAGAGCTCCTCTGTGATGTACTTTTGCCTAAGAAATAGGACAGATCTTTCCATGTACATTTTTTTTAAGACTTCCTTGGATGACTGCAAAGTACTGTACCTCCCACTACCAGAAAAACTGGGGTTGCCGACGGCCCCCGTCGGCATCGCCGGACATATGCCGACGGCCAAAGATAGGCCGTAGGCATAGAAAAGCCGTCGGCATACATCCATCTATGCCGACGGGGCCGTCGGCATAGACGAGGCCGTCGGGACCGCCCGAGATACGCCTACGGGGCCCGTCGGCATAGGTCAGGCCGTCGGCATAGCACGGGCCCACCTGCCCAGTCAGCGCTGACCATTTGACGGCGTTGAACCTACGCCGACGGGTGGCAACGGCAGCCGTCGGCATATCTGTGGCAGAGGTATGCCTATGGCATAGCCGTCGGCATAGGCCCCTCTGCCACGTCAACGATCCGTGTGCCACGCCACGTCATCGATCCGTGGGACAACCTTCGTGTGTGCACATATATGCTGGCGGCCTTGCCGTCGGCATACGTGGGCATTACTTTATTTTTTTGTTTTTACTTTGTTTTGTTATTTTTACTTTATTTTAGTTTTTGCTTTTGCATAAGATAATTATGCCTTATCTAAAAAAACATACCCGATGGTATATCGATTGCCTCCCGTTACGAACGTCGCTATCGCCGTGTCACGGAGGGGGGAAACGGTCGACACGGAAGGAATTCTGGTTGGGGGGGTTCGGGTGTAGCTATGTCACCGAAACATCGCACGGGTCCCGATGCATATGTGAAAGTGTTCATGCATGCGTAGACGCCCGTCTTGGGGCTCCGGGGTGTGCCCCCCCTCACGGACGGCGCCGCCGCCGGCACTTGGAGGGGGGAAATGGACGCGTGGGGTCTACACGGAGGGGATCTTGCTGTGGGTCTGGCCCGGATGTTGCTCCAAAGTGTTCCTATGGGCTGACCTAACACAACCGGGTGGGGAGGTCCACTGGTCAAAGCCCGTCCGTGCAAAGTCAAAGGGCTAGATCCCGTGGTCAAACGCTACAGGGTTAGGCGGGACGGGGGCACTGGGGGTAGCAATGCCACCGGAGCGTCGCACCGGGCCCTCATACATGCGGGGTGGTGTGGTGGCATGTCCGAAGAGGCGGGACGCGTCTCCGGGGCGTGCCCCCCCCCCCTCACGGACGGCGATGACACGGTAGTAGACGTTCTGCGGTAACGATGCGGCGTCAATATTACTAAATACTCGGAGCGCGATAAAATCATGAGTTTTTTGCACGACGCGGGCACATGTGCTATAGGAACGATGGTATTTTTTCATAATTTTTGGTGATGGAGAAGTATCCGAAAAATTCCCTCTACGCGGATTGCCCTTCGCGCGTCTACGGCTGTGGCCGGCGGCCTCCGGGGGCTAGCATGCCGCCAAATCTTGCGTAAGCGGCCTCTCACAAGTCTGGAAGTGTTGTGGCAGTTGCAAACGCCCGGCACGCGTGTCCGGGGTGTGCCCCCCCTCACGGACGGCGCCGCCGCCGGCACCTGGAGGGGGGAAACGGACGCGTGGGGTCTACACGGAGGGGATCTTGCTGTGGGTCTGGCCCGGATGTTGCTCCAAAGTGTTCCTATGGGCTGACCTAACACAACCGGGTGGGAGGTCCACTGGTCAAAGCCCGTCCGTGCAAAGTCAAAGGGCTAGATCCCGTGGTTATACGCTACAGGGTTAGGCGGGACGGGGCACTGGGGGGTAGCAATGCCACCGGAGCGTCGCACCGGGCCCTCATACATGCGGGGTGGTGTGGTGGCATGTCCGAAGAGGCGGGACGCGTCTCCGGGGCGTGGCCCCCCCTCACGGACGGCGATGACACGGTAGTAGACGTTCTGCGGTAACGATGCGGCGTCAATATTACTAAATACTCGGAGCACGATAAAATCATGAGTTTTTTGCACGACACGGGCACATGTGCTATAGGAACGATGGTATTTTTTCATAATTTTTGGTGATGGAGAAGTATCCGAAAAATTCCCTCTACGCGGATTGCCCTTCGCGCGTCTACGGTTGTGGCCGGCGGCCTCCGGGGGCTAGCATGCCGCCAAATCTTGCGTAGGCGGCCTCTCACAAGTCTGGAAGTGTTGTGGCGGTTGCAAACGCCCGGCACGCGTGTCCGGGGTGTGCCCCCCCCCCTCACGGACGGCGCCGCCGCCGGCACCTGGAGGGGGGAAGCGGACGCGTGGGGTCTACACGGAGGGGATCTTGCTGTGGGTCTGGCCCGGATGTTGCTCCAAAGTGTTCCTATGGGCTGACCTAACACAACCGGGTGGGGAGGTCCACTCGTCAAAGCCCGTCCGTGCAAAGTCAAAGGGCTAGATCCCGTGGTCAAACGCTACAGGGTTAGGCGGGACGGGGGCACTGGGGGGATAGCAATGCCATC
>NC_041390.1:587794643-587795414 GCF_002162155.2 Triticum dicoccoides
GGCGATGACACGTTCCACCTCTGCCGCATCGTTACCGCAGAACGACCATGTCATCGCCGTCCGTGAGGGGGGGGGGGCACGCCTCGGAGACGCGTCTCGCCTGTTCCACAGCAAGATCCCCTCCCTGTAGACCCCACACGTCCGTTTCCCCCCTCCAGGTGCCGGGTACCAGGTCCCATACAGACGGTAAACTAAGAATCTAAAAATGTAATAATTGAATTGATTAAAAACTCCGGTATTCATCATTGAAAATGTACAATTGCTGTGAACCTTTTAGTGCTCGGGCACCGGGCCGGCTGCCCGGGCACACCCGGTGCCCGAGCACTGAAAAGTTCACAGCAACTTTCCACTTTCTTCATATAAGTCTAATGAATACCGGAGCTTATAACGTATGGATTAGTGAACTATTTAAATAGGTCTAATTGCTTTTCCCTCGGCGAGGTGGGACTATATTTTTTTTTTAAAGTAGTTGCCATCTATGTCATCGGCATAGCCGTCGGCATAGGCCTCCTCCCTATGCCGACGGCCCGGCCGTCGGCATAGAGCCACCCTTATCTACTCGATGGCCCTCTCGCTGTCAGGTGGGACCACTCCTATGCCGATGGCTTGGCCGTCGGCATAGGGCCACCTTATCCTCGTCACCCCGGCCCTCCTCCTCCACTCGTTTCTCTCCTCGCACCTCGATCCAACTCCCTCTCCTCGACACCCAACCGCCGCCGCCACCCTCTCCGCGCCGTCGACGCCCCCCTAGCCGCTCGCCCCGCCACCGGC
>NC_041390.1:587795999-587801316 GCF_002162155.2 Triticum dicoccoides
CGACCTCGTCCCCGCCCAACGCAGCCACCCCGCCGCCGCCTCGACCTCCTCTCCGTTAGGTCCGGCTCCCTCCCCAGATTTTTTTTTGTTTTTTCATGATTTTGCAGAGGATAAGAGGGCTAAATGTGATAGTTAGACACATAGATGGTAGTTAGATAGATAACTTGTTCATACGGATTTGTTTTGAGATGATGATGATGATTGTTAGATGAGAAGTGATAATGATGATTTTTATGCTTCGATGATTTTGAGATGATGATGATGATAGATGATAGATGATTGGTAGATGATGATGATGATAGATGATAGATGATTGGTAGATGATGATGATGATGATAGATGATAGATGATTGGTAGATGATGATGTTGATGATAGATGATGGTGTTTTTTTATGCTTCAATAATTTTTAGATGATGATGATGTTTTTTTATGATTCGATGATTGTTAGACGAGGATGATGATATTGTGATGTTCTATGAGTTGTGATGTTCTAATTTTTTGTCGCGATGGAATTTGCAGGCTTTGTGGTGTCGCATTTCATCGGAGTGACCATTGTACAACGCGTTGGTCCCCCTGAGCATCCCTCTGCTGTTCGACTACTTCCTCTACAGCCGAGGGTGAGCTACAAGTCCATCTCCTCCATTTTTCATATCACTAGATTTCATTCTCAAGTCAACTGATGTAACCTAGGCGTCTCCCGTCCGAAAGGGTTGCATGGATAAATATGCATTCAATTGCATATTTATCACCGCAGCTCTTTCAGATTGTCCAGCGTTTTCCACGGACAGCCCGAGGGTGTGTAGATTGGGTATGTTCTCCATGTTCTACCCCGTTCCGAGATAGGATTTCGGCGGCGCCTCCCCATTGTTCTCCGGAGCACATTCTCTCGGCTATTTGCCGAGACGTGTATCTGGAGAACAGCGGGGAGGTGCTGCCGAAATTTTGTCTCGGAACGGGGTAGAATGGAGAACGTACTCAATCTACACATCCTCGGGTGGGATTAGGACCCATCTTTACCTATTAGAGATGTAGGTGGATTAAACGCGGTAGAAACTAAAAATTTGATGCCATTAATTTAAGTGAATCCTTAATTATGTTGTGTGGGTTGCAAAAAAGCAGAGGATGGCAGATAATCAGTGGATGTACAGTGGTTTTATCCGTCGGAATCGAGTAACATCAGAGTGGATCGCGAAAACCGATGTGTATTTGAAGGAGATATTCCATCGTCCAATGAGAATTATCCCACCATGCCCCTATGCGAGATGTGCCAGACGTCACCGTAGAAATCAGACGGACATGAGTGAGCACCTTCGCACGCACGGATATATGCCAAAGTTTGACATGCCACCGATAAACATAGCCGAGCAAGACCGTGGTAGAGAGGAGGTGATGCGACAACACATCGATGGATATGAGGACGGCGGTGTCAGGGACATGCTAGATGATGTCATTGTTGCAGAAACGGCAAATGCGACACCTTCAGAGAATGAACCGGAGGAGCCGGAGGCAACCGCAAAGGCCTTCTTGGAGGTCTTGGCCTCGTCGAAGAAACCTCTTTATGCGGGTGCGAAAATATCTCAGCTGGATGCCATCTCGCAACTGATTGCAGTCAAGGCTGAGTACGGCTGTAGCCAGAAATGCTTCGAAGCATTCCTGGGAGTATGGGCTAACAGCCTCCCTGAGGGTCATGAACTGCCAAAAAGCATGTACGATACAAAGAAAATCATGAAGGCACTCTCTATGGATTATGAGAAAATAGATGTTTGCCCGAAGAATTGCCTTTTGTTTAGGCACGAGTATGCGGATGACAAGTACTGTAGGAAGTGCGGTTCGTCTCGGTACATTGAGGTGGTTGGTGAGGATGGTGAGAAAAAGCAGCTAACCATCCCCGTTAAGGTTCTTCGGTATCTTGATTTTATAAAAAGACTGCAGCGCCTTTTCATCACGAAGGAGTCTGCCAAAATGATGAAGTGGCACAAGGAAGGTATAAGGTACAATCCAAAAAAAATCATACATCCATCGGGAGAGGAAGCATGGAAGTCATTCGATGAAGAATACCCCAAGGAAGCAGCCGAGGCTGGGAATGTCAGAATAGCCATATCAGGTGATGGGTTGAATCCATATGGTATGTCGTCCAATCCATACAGCTGCTGGCCTGTGTTTGTAATTCCGCTCAATCTTCCTCCCGGTGCCCTAATGCAACGGAAGACCATGTTCTTGTCGCTCATCATTCCGGGGCCTGAATACCCGGGGAAGCAATTGGGTGTGTTTATGCAGCCGCTTGTGGATGCTTTGCACCATTCTTGGTACTTTCCGAGGTTGACATACGACCGGGATCTGCAGAGAAATTTCTTGATGAAAGTTTGGTTGCACTATTACATGCATGACTTTCCCGGCTATGCTCTATTCTGCGGATGGTGTACAAGTGGTAAGATGCCATGCCCAGTGTGCATGCAGGCTCTGCGAATGATTTGGCTGAGTAAGGGTGGCAAGTATGTAGCCTTTGACCTTCATCGACAGTTCCTCCCTCCAGACCATCCAGACAGGGAAGACAAGAAGAACTTCATGAAAGGCCGGGTTGTTCATGAAGTAACCGAGATTCCAACATTTTCGGGGGCAGATATTCGTGCTCAGCTAAAAGCTCTCAAGCCTAAAGTCAAAGGCAAAGGCAAAGCCAAAGACAAAGGCTTCGAGGGATATGGTGAGACGCACAACTGGACGCACATTACCCCCTTCTCGCAGCTTCCCTATTTCAAGGACCTCAAACTTCCTTACAATATTGATGTGATGCACACCGAAAAGAATGTGGCAGAGTCCCTTTTCCACACGATCCTCAACATTCCTGATAAGACGAAGGATAATGTAAAAGCTAGAGCCGATCAATAGAGAATTTGTGATAGACCACGCCTGAACATGAAGCCTCCCACGGGCGGTCGAAAAAACTAGTTCAAGCCAGATGCTGACTTTGTCCTTAAACCGCCAGAAAAAAAAGAAGTACTTATCTGGCTGAAACAAATTTTGAAGTTCACCGATGGTTATGCATCGAATATAAGTAAGGGAGTCAATCTTTCAACGGGCAAAGTGACCAGCCTGAAGAGTCATGACTACCATGTATGGATTGAGCGGATAATGCCGGTGATGGTTCGAGGCTATGTCCCCGAGCATGTCTGGCGAGTGCTTGCCGAGCTTAGCCATTTCTTCCGCACGCTCTGTGTAAAGAAGTAAGTAAAGAGGTGATTGAAAAATTGCATAAGAAGGCACCGGAGTTGATAGTCAAGCTAGAGAAGATCTTTCCGCCAGGCTTCTTTACTCCGATGACACATCTCATTCTGCACCTCGCGGACGAGGTATTGTTGGGGGCCCTGTGCAAAATCGCTGGCAGTACAGCCCTAAGAGGCAGAACAAGCATCTCTGACGGAAATGTGGAAACAAAGCTAAGATTGAAGCTTCCATAGCTGAGGCAGTTATCCTAGAGGAGGTGTCAGACCTCAGGACATCATACTATCCAGACCATGTTCCCCATCTGCATAACAAGGTGCCTCGATACAATATAGAAGAGCCCAAGTATCAACCCAGGCTCGATCTATTCAACGCGCAAGGTGGGAGGGCTGGGGCCTCGAAATCTTATAACATGCCACGACAAGAGTGGGAGGACCTCATGTTCTATATCTTGCACAGCATCAAGGAAGTTGAGGAAGTGTGGATGAGGTAATACCACTACACCATTCCTTTATGTCTTCCACATCATCATGTTTCATGTTCACTTAGTCCCGGTCTAACACCGCTTATCTTTTTTTAGTGATTTCGTTCAAGAGGAATGGATGGGAGTGAATCCTCCTACCGAGGCGGAGGCACTTACTCTTCTCCGTCATGGAAACCCTGGACGTAAAAATTTTGTTGCTTGGTTCATGGAGAAAGTAATTTTCCACACTCCCCTATTAAATACCTACTTCAACATTTATTAGTTAACCGAACTAATGCACGCAACAATTTCCATTATACTTGTAGGGAAAAGATCCGAACATATCTATGGATGATGAATTGAGATGGGTTTCCATGGGTTTTGACCCTGCCGTCATGACATGTAAAAATTATGATGTGAATGGGTATCGCTTCCATACAGAGGAGCACCAAAATAGCCGCCCCGATCCCAAAATTATAAATACTGGAGTGTACACCCCCGGTCAAAATTCAGCAGACTACTACGGAAGGGTACAAAATATATACGAGGTTAAATTCCGCCAGGGGCGTGAGACCCTAAGTCTGCCTGTGTTCAAATGCTGATGGTTCGATCCGCGGGAGGGGGTAAAACATACGCCTTCCATTGGTTTGGTCGAAGTTAAACCATCAACCATCTATGCCGGAGCCGATCTCTTCATTGCGGCTACCCAAGCTACACAAGTATATTATCTTCCTTACCCATGCCAGAAAGTGTATCTAAAGGGTTGGGAAGTTGTGTTCAAGGTGTCACCACATGGTAAGCTACCAGACCCGAATGAAGACGATTACTACAACATTAACCCCATGACATACGAGGGAGTGTTCTATCAAGAGCAACCTGATGATGATGATGATGATGTGGTTAGAAACGATGACGCTAGACCATTGGGTGATGATGATGTGGACCCAAACGTCGACGATGCACGGAATGATGGTGAGACCATTGTCAATGAAAATGACATACTTATGCTAGAAAAGTTAAACGAAGACGCTGATGACGAGGAAGAGCCTCCACCTCCGTCGGACAACGAAGATGATATGATTGATAGTGATGATGAGACGGACCGAGAAAGAGGTTACAACAGTGATGATTCATATGGGTTCTAGCAAATGTACGTTTCAAGTATTTTTTTTCTATAGTTTAGGAATATGCCTTTTTATGCATTTTTATTAATGTGTTTATTATCATGCCTTTTCCTTCATTTCATTAATTTACTAATTGCCTTTTCTCTTTTCAATGCAGGTTCGTGGAACATGGGCAAGAGGAAGGCCGACGACATGGGTTTCCTACGCAAGGTCGTCGGCCTGCCTAGTCGGAGTGGTCGAGCACGTAATCCTCCCCCTCGGCTACTTGACGATGACTCCTCACAGGGAGGTCGAGGGAGAGGTGCCCCTAGAGGAGGAGGGGGCGGGGGGAGAGCCTCTAGAGTATGACGTGCTGGGGGGAGAGCCACTACAGGGGGTCGCAGCCAGAAAGAGCGCACCCTCACCGACTTAGGGGCGTTGTCTTCGAGGCCCTCCTCTAGTGAGGTACCCTCCTCTAGTGAGGTACACTCTAGGGAGGAGGAGGAGGAGGAGGAGGAGGAGGTGGTGGTG
>NC_041390.1:587801887-587815341 GCF_002162155.2 Triticum dicoccoides
CGGGGATGATGGTGGTGACGGGAAGGGGGTTGACAAGAAGGGGTGGCTGCATGGCAACGCAAAGCTACCAAAGCAGGTTCCTGCTACTGAGGAGCATAAGTGGCTCATTGAGCCCACGGGAAAAGAGTAAGTGGTTCATTATTTTGCTTGTCACATGCTTATTCCGGTTGTTATTTATTTTTCTTGTCACATGCTAATAGTTCATTCTTTTGCAGCAACTAGATATATTCTAAAGGGGTCCGTATTCCCAACGGCCTCATCACCGTCTTGCTGAAGTTATATTGGCCAGGGTTGTATTGTCCTGATCCAGTCAGGCAGCCGGACCGTCGGGTTTTGGCCACGAGCTGGGACCACTGGGAAGCGGCCCGCCACGCGGACCATGAGACCCATGCCAAGGCCGTGATCACTACTTTCTGGGTGAGTTCTCTTCAGAAGCACAAGTCCATTCTAGTTTCATGAATGATTTAACTCATGGCTTCTTCCATTCTTGTTTCATGCATGATTGTAGAAATTCTATCGAGTTCTTCCGGAGCACAGGGCTAGAGTGGACCAGATCGTGTTGCGCCAATGCAAAAAGAAGGCCCGCCAGATGCAGTACGAGGTGCGCTATGTGGCCATCTCCACATACTACCACGACTATCTTGGTGTGAAGATGACCAAGGAAGAAGCGCGGAGGATGGGCATTACCTTGGAGAGGCCCGAGTTCTTGGCGGTAAGTATAAAAGATTTTTCATTATGCTTTCATATATTATGCTTTCATTATGCTTTCATTACCTTGTGGTACATTATGCTTTATGCTTTATGCTTCCATAACACCAATTTGGACACACCTACATGCCATTATGCTTTTATTATGTAGGTGTGTCCAAATTGGTGTTATGGAAAAGACGAGTCCTGGGCGGCATTGGTGGATCTTTGGTGTGATGAGGCTGGAGCCTGGGCGGCTATGAGAACCAAAAATAAGGCTAACCGAGGGACGGAGGGAGTACATGCTCAGGGAAACCGAAACCACTATCTCCACAAGGCAGTTAATGTATGACTAACCCCATTAAACATTCTTCTTCTTCTATTTACCATCACTTTCTTATGTATGACTAACCTCTGTTTGGTGGTGGAGGAGGAGAAACTGAAGCGGCCGCTCTCACACATGCAGGCGCGGGAGATCGCCCATACGCGGAAGGACCCCAAGCCTGGCGAGCCCAAGTACTACGGCAAGAAGACCGCGGGGAGGAAGAAGGCCTACTCCGAAGCGTATCTGAAGTTACATCCTGACACACCTGACCCCATTGCGGCGCCTCTGGACGACATGGCGGTGGTGAGGATGGGGCCCAAGGAGCACGGTCGGGAGGCGGTTCTCGATGCTGTGATCACTCCTAGTATCTCCTACACACAGCTTCGTCGGATCGACCCGAGTCTGAGCCAGCGCACGAGCCAGCCAGTGACTAGTACACAGTCCCTCTTTCAGGAGCAACAATCTGTAAGTATTTTCCCTCTTATCTTCATTGCTCACTTCATTTTCCGCATTTAGTAGTTTTATGAGTTCCATCATGTCATACCGTAGGCCTACATGGAGTACACACGCTAGGAGACCATGGCGTGGCATCAGAGGCTTTATGAACACCAAGTGCAGAGGGATAGCCAGATGCAGCAGGCTTTTCAGGATATGGCGGCCGGCAGGTGTCCTCAGTTCCCTCCAGCACAATGCCCTCCAGCACAACCAGTGCTGATGAGCTTTGAGGAGTTAGTGGCACAGAACGCTGGCCCCTCGCCGGTTAGTTCATCCCCAATCTATTCACCCAAAGCATGCCATGCCTTTCAACACAGTCATATATCCCATGCATATGTCTTTTCAACATCCAGGGAACAGGTGGATCTACCATTGGCGGTGGTCTTCGCAGCACTCCGGAGACACAAAGCCCGACCACTCCGATCCACGGAGGCGGAGGCGGAGGTGGAGGCGGAGGCGGTCTTGGCGGTAGCGCTGCCGCTAGCAGTGACGACCTGGGCTTTGGCCATCTTGGCGGTGACGACCTTCGCGGTGCTCGATGATCCTTGTGTGGTGATGATGCTTGAGATGACTTGTGTGTGGTGATGATCATTTAGATGACTTGTCTGCTTCTCTATATGCTTATGCTTATGTTGGTTGTGATGATGTTCATTTAGAGACTTGTGTGTGATGATGCTTATGCATATATTGTTGTGATGGTGCCGAATGATATCCCGTTGTGTTTTATATGTCTATCCCATCATATATATCTGCTGATATGTGCTGCTATTTGAATTGAATTGATCTGAAAACAAACAGAAAAAAGAAAAAAAAGAAAAAGCAAACTATGCCGATGGCTAGGCCGTCGGCATAGGGCTAGCGTGAGCTCCCAGTAGCTGACACGTGGCACCTATGCCGACGGCCTCGGCTTAGTTTAAAAATTGTGCCGACGGCTAGGCCGTTGGCATAGGCGCCCACGTGTCAGCTACTGGGAGATCTGTATGAAGGACTATGCCGACGACCTGGCCGTCGGCATAGCCCTGGTCCTAGAGCAGCGGCTGGTCACCACGTGGCACACCTATGCCGACGGTCATGCCGTCGGCATAGTGGTGCCACGTGGCGACCATTCGTTGGGCAGACTTGACGGCGGCCGCCGTTAGGCGTGATAGTTGCCGACGGCTAGGGCCGTCGGCGTAGATGTACGGCCCCCGTCGGCGTATCATATATGCCGACGGCTTTTCTATGCCGACGGCCTCCCTGGTTGTGCCGACGCATATGTTGCCGACGGCCCTATGCCGACGGGGGCCGTCGGCATAGGCCTATCCCGACGGGACTCAGGCCTATGCCGACGGCCCTGGCCGTCGGCATAGGGGGCGATTCCGGTAGTGTCCTATCAGTGACGGTTTATTTGCAAACTGCGACTATTTGACTGTGATGTAGACATGTACTAGTACATTAGATACGAATGGAATCAACAGTTAGAACTAATGATACGAAGTTCGAGACAACATTTACACCACGGCCGTGTTTAAGAAAACCCTTCCTAAGTCCCTAAGAAATGACCGACACTAACACAATAGACTCGGTACAATTCAACCAGTAATCACACATGGAACAGGAGGTAGGGCGTTAAGTTACGCACAAAATTGAACCCAATCTGGTGTCTGCTCCATTTATCAGGAAAGTGTAAAAACGCGCAAGAACTAGATTAAACGCAGGAACCATATATATACACTACCCATTCAATATCACGACCAGGGCACCACTACCTCACATATTAACAAAACGGATCCCCTTATTCACTTCACTCACTCACTGACTTACTTCTTAGTTGCTAGGAGTTTGGTACTTAGGGCATCATCAAGGCGGACCCGTAAACCGCGCGCAACCGTCCGGATCGGGCTGTCCAGACCGCAGAAGCCATCCAACGCCAACCTGTATCGATCCGTAGAGCGGTCTGGACGCAATTTCTCCCACAAACCGGTGAAAAAAGTGGGGGACGTTTGCGGGAGACCGGACCGTTCTCAAGCCCGCTTCTGACCGCCCTGCCCACAAAAAACTCCTCCCTCCCGTGCGCGCTCCTACCCGGCACTAGCTGCATGCATTCATGCCGTTGTAGAATGTGCCCCTCCGCACTGAAAAAAGCTCAGGGCCGACGCGAGCTCTCACTGCCTCTGCCGTTGTAGAACGTGCCCCTCCGCACTGAAAACAGCTCCGAGGGTGCCGCCCGTTGCAACACCGTGTGGAAGTCGCCCGTTGCAACACCGTGTGGAAGTCGAGAAATCTACTCCGGCCACACGTCCGTTCATGAGAAGGCCGGCATTAAACACAATGCCGGTCAAGCTCCTACCGTCCGCCCTCTATTTAAACAAGGGCAGACGTCGGGCAAGAAGCACATCCCTTCGACTCCCCCAATCTCCTCCTTCACCACTTTTCCGATGGCTTTCGTAGTGCAGGTCTCTGGCATACAAGCCAGCTGGGAGGCCCGCCGAGCCAGCCGGATACAAGCGAGGCAGGTTGCTGCTCAACCTCCCGTGCCTCACGAGACAGAGCAAGTTGTCGCCCCAAGTTGCCACGTGGTTCAACAACTCGCCGCTCCAGGCCACTCGATGAGGAGTGGCTAGTTGCTCGATGCTGTCACAACCCTAGTTTAGCCTTTGCTTGTCCTTGCATGATCATCATGTCTAAATTTGAAATTTGAATTGAGGGAATTTTCAAAGCCTCAGAAACCTTTTAAAAATAATCAACATTTAATTCTCATCATATGAGTCCAAAGAAATGTTCCTGTTACTCTGTGAAAATATTGGTAAGAGGTTAAATTCAAACCAATATTTTTGGAATCACAGAAATATTTATTTTTGGGCCTTTGACTTAAACCAATAACATATTTGAGTTGAATTTATTTCTGTTATATAAGAAATAAAGTTCAAATATTTTGTAAGTTGCTTGTGACCTTGGACTAGTTCTCTGAGCTCACATAACAATTTACAGAAAGTTCAAAAATGATTTGATGTTTTAAATCAAATCAAAACCAATTGCAGAAAATAGAAAACATTAATAAATAGAAAACCAGAGAGAGAGAACAGAAACTTTCCTGGGCCAACTTACCTGTGCAGCCACCTGGCCCAGCACTCTGGCTGAGGCCCAGCCCAACTCCCACCGTCTTCAACCTCTACCAGTAGGCAGAGGCGTGTCGACGCGCCCGCGCCCGAGCTCCACCTCCTGCTTCCACTGCTCCTCCCCGATCCTTCCCTCGTTGCCGCTCTGGACCTCTCTCTCCTCCCCCTCACTCGCTGCTCTCCCTCCTCTCCTCTGCTCCCTCTCTCCCGCCCGGACCGAACGCGTCCGTTGCCGCCGTCCGAAACCACCACGGCCACAGCCACCTCCTCGCCTCTCCGAGCTATCCCCGAGGTCTGCCGTGACGCCCTCTTCCCCATCGCCGAGTCACATGATGCAGGGAGCCCTATGACGTCGTCCTCGAGCTCGCCATCTCCCTCTGCATCCGACGGCCGCCGTCGTCGATTCTCCGTCGTCAGGACCTCCCCCGAGCCGCTGAGCCTACCCGTGGACCCACCATGAGCTCCTGGTCCGAACCCCTCTCTTCCCCGTGTCTATCTCTTCCCCTAACTAGCTTTCCCACCATGGCCGAGCGCCGCCGTCCGCCATGGCCGCCGGGAACCTAGATGCCGTGCTCTGTTGCTCGAACCATCGAGTCCCGCATGCTTCCGAAGCCATGTGGAGTCCGCCCAGCACCTCATCCCGCTCGCTAACGCACCGTAGCAACCAACCCGTCATTGGCCGAACGCCGGCCGCCGCACAAGTCATCGTCGCCGTCAACCTAGGCCATCCCAGCTGCTACCGCTGCCACCACTAGATGCGCGAGAGTGCCAGCAAGCCGTAGCAACAAACCATGCTCAAAACGGTGCCCTGTAGAGCATTCCCGAGCCGCTCTGTCGTCTCTGTCGTCGCCGGCGACGAGCCGTGGACCAAGTCCGGCGAGATTGACCCCGTTTGACCAAGGGTGGGCCCAGTTTGACCCCCCTGGGTCAATGACAGGTGGGGCCTAGCCGGCTAATTAATCTAGGGTTAGTACTAATTATAATTAGTTAAAACTAATGACACTGACACGCGGGACCCACTGTCAGGTTTGACCCCGGTCAGCCACAGTTGACTTGCTGACGTCATGCTTACTCAATGCTGACGCAGTATTTGTTTTCTGAAATTAAAATGAATCAGAAATGATTTATAAATTCCAGAAAAGGCCCAAAACTTCTAAAAATCATAGAAATTCAACTGTAACTCCAAATGAAATAAATTATATATGAAAAATGATCAGAAAAATTTAATATATCCATCTGTACCATTTTCATGCATGATAAAGCAACTTAAACCTGCTGTTTATATCAAAACATTATAAGGCACTATTTAAATTCATAATTTGAGTTTGGGATTGAACCTTTGGTTCAAAATGACCCAGACCCATCTCGTTGTAGGTGCATTAATTAGCCCAACACACTCATTTTACCATGTCATGATCATGCATCATATTGTGCATTGCATTGATTGTGTTTCTTTCTCTGTTGCCGGTATTTGTCCCCTCTCAGTAGACGTTGCTTCGACGATGAGTTCGATGACACCGATGAAGAGCTATACTATCTTCAGAAGTGCCAGGCAAGCAAAACCTCCTTGTGCATTCCGATACATTCCCACTCTCCCGCTCCTGCTCTCTTTTACTGCATTAGGACAACACGATTCCTCTGTTACTTGTTGCGGTAGTTGAACCCCTTATCCTCTGCATGACCTGTCATTGCCACAGTAAATAGATGAAACCCACTAGCATGAGTAGGAGTTGTTTGAGCCCTGATGTGCCTACTCATTCATGCTTATTTGTCATGCCTGCTACTGCTTAAAGTTGGGTCAGGTCTGATTCATCGGGGATGAATCGGAGGTGTGTAAACATGTCCTACTGTTGAGAGCTAAGTGTGTGAACACAATTTGGTAAAGGTAGCGGTGAGAGGCCATGTAGGAGTACATGGTGGGTTGTCTTATTGAAGCCGTCCTTAGGATCTGAGTTCTGTGTTTGTGATCCATGAAACAGTTACTACCACGCATTGGGCCCGAAACCAATGGACCCTCTCGGCTTCTTGATCACCCTTGTCCTCTGTCCAGGAGTTGCAACTAGTTTCTGGTGTTTATAGGATATGTGTTGGCGGCCGTGCGTAGCGCTGACCCTAGGGGTGGGCTATGATGCGGTAGATACACCGTGGCACGGTGTACCGGGGCCCGTTTGGTGTCTCGGGAACCCTGTTCACATTGTTCGGGGCCGTATGTGGAAACCTCGGGCGGACTCCCTGCGAATGGAACCTGGATAGGCGATAAACCTGGACTAGAGACTTGAGTGTTTAGGTAGGCCGTGGCCGACACCCTCGCTGGGCTTCCGCTTGAAGGTTGCCGAGTACATGTCGTGTAAACGGCGATAAGTGGTGAGAGCGTGTGTGAAGAAGTACACCCCTGCAGGGTTAACATCATCTATTCGAATAGTTGTGTCCGCGGTAAAGGACTTCTGGGTTGCCTATAACAGTTCATAGACAAGTGAAAGTGGATACTCTAAAATGCGCAAGATAAGCGTGAGGGCTATGGATGGCCTTCTCGTAGGGAGACGGAAGTGGATCCATAGTGGTGTATTGATATGGTGAATATGTGGACTCATGTGCGCCATCTCAAAAGAGTTACTTGCAGTCATAGTTTAGGTTAGCCACTGAGTCAAAGCTGGCTTGCTGCAGTTAAACTCCACTACCCCCTTGGTTGATACCGATGCATATGTAGTTAGTTCTGATGTAAGTCTTGCTGGGTACATTTGTACTCACGTTTGCCTATTTTATGTTTCTGCAGAGAGATGTCAGTCTCGCTAGTAGTTCCATGTGGACTTCGATGTTTAGCTTGTTACCTCAGCTACGATCTTGTGCCCTCGACAGGATCTGGTAGATAGTCAGGCTTCTCAGCCTTTTTCATTTGTAGATGTCTGTACTCAGACATATTAAGCTTCCGCATGTGCTTTGACTTGTATGCTCTAAATGTTGGGTCATGAGACCCATGTTTGTAATATCTCGCTCCTCGGAGCCTAATGAATAAATACTTGAGTCGTAGAGTCTTGTTGTAATGCCATGTTGTATTTACACATATCGAGCATATTGTGTGTATGATTGAAATGCTTGGTATGTGTGGGATCCGACAATCTAGTTGTTTATCCTTGGCAGCCTCTCTTATGGGGAAATGTAGTCTTGTGCTTCCATGAGCCATAGTAGTCCGCTACAGCCCGGTTCACCGGAGTCCTGCTAGCCCAGCACTACTTCTCATGACACTTGACTGGCCGGCATGTGTTTCACTTCGTTCCTGTGGCTGTCCCTTCGGGGAAATGTCACGCGGTGACATCCGGAGTCCTGCCTAGCCTGCTACAGCCCGGGTTCCCGGAGTCCTGTTAGCCCAGTGCTACAGCCCGGATTCACACGATGCTGACCGACATGCTCGATGTGATTCATGTATGCATGTCCCCATAGGTTAGTGCCGCTTTGGGTTCACGACTAGCCATGTCGGCCCGGATTCTCTGCATATAGATGCTAGCGACACTATCATATACGTGAGCCAAAAGGCGCAAACGGTCCCGGGCCATGGTAAGGCGTCACCCGTGGGAATACCGTGCGTGAGGCCGCAAAGTGATATGAGGTGTTACCGGCTAGATCGATGTGACTTGGAATCGGGGTCCTGGCAGATGCCGACACGGCGGGGAGCACGGCGGCGTGGGCGTTGTCGGTGTCAAAACCAGCGGATCTCGGGTAGGCGGTCCCGAACTGTGCGTCTAGGCGGATGGTAACAAGAGACAAGGGACACAATGTTTTACCCAGGTTCGGGCCCTCTTGATGGAGGTAAAACCCTACGTCCTGCTTGATTAATATTGATGATATGGGTAGTACAAGAGTAGATCTACCACGAGATCAAGGAGGCTAAACCCTAGAAGCTAGCCTATGGTATGATTGTTGTATGTTGTCCTACGGACTAAAACCCTCCGGTTTATATAGACATCGGAGAGGGTTAGGGTTACACAAAGTCGGTTACAATGGTAGGAGATCTAAATATCTGCATCGCCAAGCTTGCCTTCCACGCCAAGGAAAGTCCCTTCCGGACACGGGACGAAGTCTTCAATCTTGTATCTTCATAGTCCAGGAGTCCGGCTGATGGTATAGTCCGGATACCCGGACACCCCCTAACCCAGGACTCCCTCAGTAGCCCCTGAACCAGGCTTCAATGACGACGAGTCCGGCGCGCAGATTGTCTTCGGCATTGCAAGGCGGGTTCCTCCTCCAAGTACTTCATAAAAGATTGTAAACACTAAGGATAGTGTCCGGCTCTGCAAAATAAGTTTCCACATATTGCCATAGAGAGAATAATATTTACACAAATCTAATCTGCTGATGTATTCCATAGCGTGACATCACACTACGGCCAAGCCTTTATTCGAATCGTTTTTACTCCCCCACCTCAGCACATTTTGCGAGGCGGTTTCCTTGGCACGTCTTGTCAAAGCAGAGATCGTGTCCCCTTTATTTACTGGATTCTCGTCAATACGGACGTGGGTAACCCAATCGTGCCCGTTAGCATGTTTCCTCGATTAAAGGCGGGTCCCAAACGGTTAGGGGGAGGGCTCTTGGTATTCAACCTCTTATAAAGAGGCCCAGGCCTTACTCCTTTCTTTCAATCTCTACCAGAGTTCGCCCGTCGCCTCGAGTTCCAGCAGCCTAGGCTCCAAATTTCAGGCGCTTCGGACCTTCGACAATGTCCGGTTCCGACCTTCAAGGCCGATGGATGCCCTCCTCCGTCACGGAGGAGGATGTGCTAAAGTTGAGAGAGGCCAAGTTCTTGACCGGCGAAATTTCGCATAGGCTGCCTACTCAAGGGCAGGCTATTCCCAGTCCCCATCCTGGTGAGAGCGTGGTGTTCATGTCTCACTTCCTTCGGGGGTTAGGCTTCCCAATGGATCCCTTCGTGAGGGGGCTAATGTTCTATTATGGGCTGGAATTTCACGACTTAGCTTCGGAGTCCATCCTCCATGTTTCCTCATTCATTGTCGTGTGTGAAGCATTCCTCCGTGTTACCCCTCACTTCGGACTATGGCTCAAGACCTTTAAAGTAGAGCCGAAGATGATCGAGGGACGGCACACAAAGTGCGGAGGCGCTGTTATAGGCAAGAATGCTGATGCTCCATGGCCCGAGGGCCCTTTTCAAGAGGAGCTCGGCTTATGGCAACGAGAGTGGTTCTATATCACCGCTCCAAGGGGCACCAAGTGGGTGGCGCCGCCTGCATTTCGCTTGGGTCCCCCAAAGCAGCTAGGGTCGTGGGTCAATAAAGGCCTAGATTGGGGGCCATCCCAGGACGTGCCTTTGTTGCAGGGCCGCATCAGGGATCTCTTAGAAAGAGATCTCATCCTGTTCAAAGTGACGCAAGTCATGCTGATCCGCCGAACCCTGCCCGGCAAACGTCGCTCCCTTCGTCTATGGGAGTTTAATCCGCAGGGACCGCGAGCTCTCCAGCATTTTATGGGCGCAACGCCCGCGGAGATGTATAAACTGTTCTTCGGATCACAAGCAATGTGTCCGGATTTGACCGAGGACGCAGGTCTGAGCTGCAATCGCCCGGATACTCAACTAAGTAGCCTTGTGCCCGGACTCGCTATCCGTATATTTGTCATAAACTTGCCCCTAAAAGAGCTGTCCTTTTAAACAGGAGTGGATAGTGAAAGCAAAGCTGATCAGGTGTCTGGCTCCCCTCCCCGAGACCAGGCCGGATCTCGTGCTAGTCAGGATGTTGAAGATTGTGCCTTTAGAGGAAAGCGAGGGAGGGGACAAGAAAACTAAGGCCTCCTCGAAGGAGGTTGTTTGGAAGGGAGGAACCGAAAATTCCTCTCCTCAGGGGAAGAAGAGGACCGCCTCTGAAGACCCGGAGACCATGTCCTCAAAGCGGGGGAAAAAATCCTCGTCAGAGGGTCCTACGCCGGGGGGTACCTCGGCCGAACTATGCCCTCAAGGGGATCAGCCCTCCAGCGAGCCGTAAGTAGAGAAAGATTTTCTTTTTGAGAGATGAGAGAAATCCTTGCTTTATATCTGAGAAGATTAACCGAAATTTTACCTTGTAGCTCGGACCTCAGCCCTTCTCAGCAGAGCTCGTCTTCGGGGGACCTTCTTCCGAAGATGATGGAGAGCGGAACGCCTCCCCCTGCCGTACCACCTAGCGAGGCGGGCGACCCTGAGGTGTCGTCGCGGAGGGTTTCTTCGAATCCGGCAGGGGCGGAAGGTAGTCATATGGCCCCCCAAGGTTCTCCGCGTCCGGCCTTCGACAGAGGCCATAGGACGAGTCCGGCACCGTCCGGTGCATGGTCGGAGGAGCTGAAGAATCTGCTAGGGTGAGCATCTATCTCAGCGGACCACCGCGCATTGATGGGCACGGTGATTGAAAGGATTTCGTCCGCGGAAAGCGGATTGCACGAGGCCGTCAGAAGTTTACTGACAGGTTTTGAGGTACGTGAAATAATGTACACTTTTTGGCAGTTGCGCATAAATAAGATGCGCCCTGTGTAGATAGTAGCCCCTGAGACTCTGTGCGTTGTCAAAAGTGACAGCGCGCAGAGGATCATAATCCCAGGTCTAAGATGCCTCCTTCATACGTAGGCGGCAAAGTGTCCGGTGGCTAGCCGGACTGATGAGTTTGCCGAGCTAAAGCGGCAACTTGACGTGGCAGATGCCGACATCGCGCTTGTCAACAAGCGGCTTGACGAGGCACAAGGTATGTAATTCCTTGGGCGGCACCTGGTAAGAGGAGCTTTATGCCAGTATCTTACAATGTGTGTGCTTGATGCAGATGGTGCGGCCGCCGTGGAGAGTCTTCGGGCGGAACTTGCCCAAGCCAAGGAACAAGCCAAAAAAAGTAATGCGGCTGCCGAGAAGGCCCTTGAAGAGCTGGGAACCGAACGGGCTGCTCACTGCCGAAGCAAGAAAGAGATGGCCGAGATGGCCGTGAAGCTAAAGAGCGCTGCTGACCATTGCAAGCTTCTTGAAAAAGAAGACCGGGCGGAACAGACGGACTTGGAGAAGGCCGTTGCCGATGCCAAGGATGCTCGCTCTGCGATGAGAGCTGCGAAGGATGAGCTGCGTCAGGCTGGAGAGATCACAGCTGGAAAGCCCTTTATGCTGCGGAGGAAGTTTTGTGATCCTAAGCATGCTCCGTTAGACCGGTTGTGGAGTACGGCGGACACCTATCTGGATTTGGCAGCGAATGCTGCTGATGCGACCGAACACTTTCGAGATCAAGAAGATTGCGAAGTGGAAAAGCTTTTCTGGTCGCAGTTCCACAATCCAGAGCGTCCACTGTCAGTGGCCGATCGTCTGGCCGAATGGGCCGAACTGAATAGGTTGTCCGGACTCGACATGAAGTGCGTCATGAGTCACCTGTGGCCGGAGAGATCGGAGCCAAAAAAGTTATTTCAGCTTGGTGCAGCAGTTCCTTGGTGCGGTGCCGCGTATTGATGCAATTAAGAGTTAGCATGCATAGAGGGTGCGCGGATGGCTCTTGCCCGTGTCAAGACATACTGGGCGGAAATGGAGACCACCGCTGTTGCATCCCGAGATTCGGACAAAAGCCGAGTACCTGCCGAGCACTATTTTCAGGAAGTTCTGCAAGGTGCTCGTGTAATAGAGACGCAGTGCTCGAAGGATGCTATGTTCGAATAGCATATGCGATTGTAAAACGTTATTTTGATAAATTGTAGGAACTTTTTATACTTGTGCCTGCAAGTATTGTAACACCTCCTGTGCGGCCGTTTAAAATATATAAAATCTGAAAGATGGCAGTCGTCGACTTCAGCCCCCACGCAAATAATGCGGGGGTGTTCGCAGAAGGCGCATTTTCACACTTGATCCAACGTCTTGGTCCTACAAAGGAGGTGATAGCGCAGCAAACTAGGCAATCGGACTATAATGCTTTATCACTTTCACTTAGCCATAGGAGCTTGGCAGTGAGGCTACTTAGATAACCCCTGGTGGCGACTGCGCTCGCCCGAATTCGGGGCCCGTATGTGCCTGGCCGGGAAACGGCCCTTCATTAATGCGGAGGAATCCTATAAGTTCCGGTGAGTCATCGAGTGGTTGACCAGTCTCACGCTATATCATGACAGTCAGTTTACGACTTTCTCTATTGAGGTGCTCGCCTGGCCGAACCGGGGCACAATCGCAGTAGTTCTGCTGGTGCCGCCCTAGCCGATAGAGCGGAAAGTAAGGCAGCAAAACACAGGAGCCGGGCAACCCAACATTTGACCAAAGACATGATTCGGAGCTGATGCATATAAGGCCAAACTCGCGACGCCGAACACTCCCTAAGGTATTCGGTCTTTATGAGTACGGGCGGAACCACGCCCTTAGTTATAAGCCCCTAGTGTCCAGGTACGCGCAAAAATTCCTGACGTGGCCACATGCCAAGACGCCAGTCTCCTCCTTGATTATACCGAAGAACCGGAGGATGTGTATCAACGAGAGACAGTAAAAAAGGTTTACGCAGGGTCTTAATCTGAAAAGAATCCTTGGAACGGGTCCCTGCTGCACGTCTGCGCCTGTGTCTCCATTGTGCCGTATCCTGGACGGGCGCAGCACGATGTTCATCTGTAAAAGAGAGGAACTAAGTTGAAAAAAAGGTCGTGCCAAACAAAAGTGATACTAAATAAACAAAGTATAAATTGAAATGGGTGAAATTGAGCTTGATTGTCTCTTATTTTACATGTGCGGAGCCCCTAGAACAGGGGTATACGGCTATTAAGCCTTTATCAATGATATTTTTATGCCGAACTCGTCTAGCCGTGTCCGTGGTCTTAATGACCTGTTTAGATGTTTTGGCTGGTGAAGCCGTTTTATTGTGGGGCTGTTAAGG
>NC_041390.1:587815677-587917492 GCF_002162155.2 Triticum dicoccoides
GGGGGGCGCACTCAATGCTTCCCCTTTAATGAGATGATGCCTCGTGGACCGGGCATCTTAAGCGTAAGAGATGCATAATGCGGTATTGCGTTAAAGCGGGCGAAAGCTTCGCGTCCCAGCAGTGCTTGATAGCGACTTGAGACTGGGACGATGTGGAAAGTTAGCTTTTCGCGGCGGAAGTTATCAGGGGAGCCGAATATAACTTCAAGCCGGAGAAAACCCATGCAATGGGTATCCGGACCTGGCGTTACCCCTTGAAAGAAGGTTTTGCTGTGGCGAATTTTTGTTGGGTCTATCCCCATGTGGCAGATTGTGTCCTGATATATCAGGTTTAGACCGCTGCCACCGTCCATCAGGACATTTGTAAACTGGAGTCCGCTAATTATTGGATCGAGTACCAAGGCAGTCCAGCCTGCGTTCCTGATACTTCTAGAGTAATCCAGATGATCGAAGATGATTGGTTTTGACAACCAGTGGCAAGGCTCCTTTGGGATAGGCCGTATGGCGCGTACCTTTATGGGCGCCGCACGTTTTGTTATGTGAAGTAAGTTTGATGTTTTTACTTCTTGTGGAAATTTTTTTTGTTTCCTGGTGCTCTGCTTTTGGGGTTCGTCATTGTCTTCGCTTGGTGTGTCGAGCCCCTTGTGTTCGGCGTTGAGTCTGCCGGATTGTTTGAAGACCCAACAATCTCTGTGGGTATGGTTAGCAGGCTTCCCGGGAGTACTGTGTATTTGACATATCCTGTCCAAGATTTTGTTTAGGTTGGATAGCTCGTCCCTGTTATCCTGGAGGGGCGGCTTTTTCTGATTCTGCCGCGAGCTTTTGAATCCGGCATTGACTGCCGTGCTCTTCAGACTGTTTTCCTTAGTCCGGCGACGGTCCTTGTTGCGTCGCGGTTTTCCGTTTCCATCCCTAGTTTCGGATGTACTTGGGTCGCTGGTGCTACGTCTTGCCAACCAGTTGTCCTCTCCTGCGCAAAAGCGGGTCATGAGGCTTGTTAATGCGGCCATTATTCTTGGCTTTTCTTGGCCGAGGTGTCGGGCGAGCCATTCGTCTCGGACGTTATGCCTAAAAGCTGCTAAGGCTTCGGCATCCGGACAGTCGACGATCTGATTCTTTTTAGTAAGAAATCTGTTCCAGAATTGCCGAGCTGACTCTCCGGGCTGTTGAGTTATGTGAATGAGATCGTCTGCATCCGGAGGGCGGACATATGTCCCTTGAAAATTTGCTCGGAAAGCGTCCTCGAGCTCTTCCCAACTTCCAATTGTGTTTTCAGGAAGGCTTTTGAGCCAATGCCGGGCTGGCCCTTTAAGCTTGAGGGGTAAGTATTTTATGGCGTGGAGGTCATCTCCTCTGGCCATATGTATGTGGAGGATATAATCCTTGGTCCAGACTCCAGGGTCTGTTGTTCCGTCGTATGCCTCTATGTTTACGGGTTTGGATCCCGCTGGAAATTCATAATCCAGGACCTTATCGGTGAAACATAGGGGGTGTGCGGCACCCCTGTATTTGGGTGTGCCGTGATGTTCGGATACTGGTTTTGTTGCATTGCTTACGAGAGCTTGCTTTCTTGGCCCATAAATAGATCTGGCTGGGCCATCTTTTTGATGTGAATCCTTGAGTGGGTCGCATGCCGGCTTGAGTGCGGCGCCGCTTGCCGCTTTATGCTGGCCATGGGGTCATCTATCCGACCGGGTGGATTTCTTACTTTTTGAATGCGAGGGCTCGAAGGCCTCTTCGTCGAATTCAGGCAGTAGCTTTCGCTTCGGATAGCTTTTAGTGTGGCGACTGCCGCCGTATTTGTCTGCGGTATTGAGTACTTTGCTCCATCTGATTCTGAGTGCATCTTCCGCAGTTTTTAGCTTCCGCTTCTGCTTTTTCAGGCTGCGTGCAGTTGCGACGAGCCTTTTGTGGAGGTTCTTCTGCTCCATGAGCTTATCCGGCGTAAGGTCGTCCGGAATGCCGTTTTCGCCGGGGACGGGTTGTTCGGTTTCTTTATCCGAGTTGCCCTGTTCGGACGGTTGCTCTAAGGCATGCTCGTATTCCGCCGGCTCATCCTGCTCTATGGCTGGGTCTGTATGGCTGTTGTTTTTATCGAGGCGGGGCTTGGAGCGGCGTTTACGCCGCTTTGATTGCTTTTCGAGAGATCGATCCCTCGTTGCATCCCCGTGTTCCTCGTTGTCGCTTTCTTTAGGTGTATCCACCATGTACACATCATGAGATGAGGTGGCTATCCAATGCCCTATAGGCGTTGGTTCGTGTGCGTCTCATGCATCGTCGTCCATACCGTCGATGTCTTCAGAGTCGAAATTGAGCACATCGTTTAAATTATCGACAGTGGCTACCAAATGGGTGGTGGGTGGGCTTTGAATTTCTTCATCGTCCGTATCCCAACCTTGCTGACCGAGTCCGGCCAGGGCTCTCTTGATAAAGAGAGAGACTTTAGTGACTTCAGAATATCGCCAAAGGGCGAGTGCTGAAAGATGTCCGCGGCGGTGAACTCCATGATCGGCGCCCAATCGGATTCGATTGGCAGGGGCGCGGAGGGCTCGGAGTCCGGGGTGGATTCCGGCGCTTTGGAGTTGCGGGCTTCCCAAAGGACAAAGCTGGTGTTCGGCTCAATCGCCGTAGAGATTGCAGCCCCCGAGGCGGCGTCCAACCACTCATCCTCGATCGGCGCAGTAGGCTCCGAATTAAGGGTCGGAACCGATGCGTGTGCGGCCCCCAGGGCACTGTTTGGCGGCAGAGCTAGATCATGCCCATCGTGACAGTGCGGCGCGCTTGACTGTGGCTCGAATCCGTCGAAGATCAAGTCCCTGCGGACGTAAGCCGTGTAGTTTAAACTTCCAAACCTGACCTGATGGCCAGGGGCGTAGCTTTCGATCTGCTCCAGATGGCCAAGCGAATTGGCCCGCAGTGCGAAGCCGCCGAAGACGAAGATCTGTCAAGGGAGAAAAGTCTCGCCCTGGACTGCATCGTTATTGATGATCGGAGGAGCCATCGGGCCTAAAAGCGACGACACAGAGGAACTCTCAATGAAAGCACCAATGTCGGTGTCAAAACCGGCGGATCTCGGGTAGGGGGTCCCGAACTGTGCATTTAGGCGGATGGTAACAGGAGACAAGGGACACAATGTTTTACCCAGGTTCGGGCCCTCTTGATGGAGGTAAAACCCTACGTCCTGCTTGATTAATATTGATGATATGGGTAGTACAAGAGTAGATATACCACGAGATCAAGGAGGCTAAACCCTAGAAGCTAGCCTATGGTATGATTGTTGTATGTTGTCCTACGGACTAAAACCCTCCGATTTATATAGACACCGGAGAGGGTTAGGGTTACACAAAGTCGGTTACAATGGTAGGAGATCTAAATATCCGCATCGTCAAGCTTGCCTTCCACGCCAAGGAAAGTCCCTTCCGGACACGGGACGAAGTCTTCAATCTTGTATCTTCATAGTCCAGGAGTCCGGCTGATGGTATAGTCCGGCTACCCGGACACCCCCTAATCCAGGACTCCCTCAAGCGTCGTTGCTACCGTCGACGACGGCGCCTCCCCCATCTGCGGCCGTGCCTCCCGTGCCTACAACCACGCCTCTCCTGCATGCAACCGCGTCTCCCGTGGCTGCGACCGCGCCATGCAGGTAGAGGCAGAAGCCGGGTGCGCGGAGAGCGACGAGTCAGTGGACGGCGCCTCCGCCATCACCGAGGAGAAGGAGAACAGTGGAATCCGCCGCCGCTTGGATCCCACGAAGGCCACCGCCTAGGCGACCTAGCGTACACAGCCGGTATCTTGCCCGGTTCTTCTCTTTCGAGGACCTCCGTCGATCCCACATGGGCTTGACGGAAGTGGAGGCGCCGTCTTCCCCTACCACTGAAGCATCAGTCGGGGTTCCACTCCGATGAGTGGCGGGAAGCGAGCCGTCCTTTACGCTCGAGCATATACCTCCGGGGCTCCCGGCAGTCCGGTGATCGGGCTGCCGGACATGAGGAAGACAAAGAGATCCACGGGCGGCGATTTAGATTAGGTACTAATTATACTTCCAGAGCCGGACTAGCACCATTGATGTACATGTAGTGAAATCCGTCATGTTTGTATGAAAATCTATCTTTTTTATATAAACCCCGTCATGTTTGCATGAATCTGGCCGTGTTTGCACGAATTTTGTCCCGGTTGGTTTGACTTGTTGTGAAAATGTACGCAGCTAGCATTGGATGGCTGTCTCCCGCATCCTTGTCCGCGGATTGGTCCCCTTGTCCGTATTAATAATTATCGAAATAGCCTAGTTGTTGCTCATTAGTCTTTAGGTATGATCGTTTCGATGATCAAGCAGATCGCGCCGCTCGCTCGTTAGTCTTAGGTATGGTCACGTTAATTAGCGTGCTACTCCCTCCATCGTGAAGTACTTATCCATTTCTCTGCTCGTCCATCGGCCACCTATGCACATAACTAGTGGTTGGGGCGCACCCTTGGTGCGCCGCCTGAAAGGAAGCTGGGGCGGTGACAGGTGGGGTGCACCCCTAACATTTTCTTGTCTATACTAAGTATTGTTAATGGATCAGATTAAGCAGAGGAATGCTCACTTTCTTATCTGCATTTGTCTAAGACTAAGCAGAGGAATATGGAAGTAGCTGTAAAGTTGCTGAGTGAAACAATAAGACTAAAATGGACTGGGCAGTGCCAGGTAGGGGAACGACACCTTCATTTTCTTTTTGGATCTGGATAGCACATTCATGCAATTCTTGATATACTTATTGTATTGATGCATCACGTGGGGAAGAAACTAAAATGCCATCACAGGCGTACATTCAGGTGAGTCGTTGCAGACGGCAACGACCATCCAGGACAAGTCGTCGACGAAGGCGGCAGATATGTTGAGCTTGGTCCGGAGGACCATGATGGAAGCCCTGGTCCTCTCGATGGTGAACAGCTCTACACCATTAGCATCCTGGGTCCTCAGCTGCACACACTAGCTTCTTCTCGTACGACAACAGCCGGACACGCTCCTCTGCCCGCAAATGCATTCCAGTTCATAACTAGGCTTGAATTAAGTGCACACATTACCCAAGAGACAACCATTTGATAAGCAAATCCATTTGGAAAAATATAAACTGAGACGATAAAGCTCTAATATCAAGTCAATGATTATTAACAAAAATAAATACTATGGTGCCTTTAGGTGTATTTGACAACAAATAATAAGAAATATTAAGTAGAACTACTAATCCTAGAACTGTCATTGCCATATAGAAAGGATCGGGTGTATTTCCATTAAGAATTCACTTTTATTTTATTTGTCAAGAAGTCGAACTGACGAGGAGAATACCTCTTATATTGCATATTTCTTCACCAAAGCGTTTTAACATGCAATGCAAGCAAGAGGTAGTTGGTCTCCTTACACCAAAAGTTCAACAAATCAATTTGCAAACAAAAAGAGCTGAGATAAATTTCCAAATAACATGGTATAGCCTTTTCTTAATTAACGCAATAATTTTAAAAAAGGGATATCCTCATGAACAGCAGCAGAAGAAGGAAAGGACAGACCCAGTGCATAGAAGCTCCCACACAAGGTGGGGTCTGGGGAGGGATTATAGGAACCTAGTCTTACCCCTGCAAAGTGCAATGCAGAGAGGCTGGTTTGAACCCAGGACCTCTTGGCACAAGTGGGGAGGACTTCACCACTGCGCCAGGCCTGCCCTCAGCAGCAGAAGAAGGGAAAGCCTAAAATGTTTCTCCAAACTAATGACCCAAAGTTCTGAAGTAACCTCTAAAATTGTTGTTGGACAACTGAACTGTCATATCTTTCAACCACAAAAAGAAAAATGACAGTACATACTATATCTTGGCTACAGTATGCTACCAAAAATGGCTAGGACCATACATAATTACCAATATTAAAATCTTGGAGTGATCACTCTGATGATATTTGTTGCACAGCACAGAACTGATTTTAATCTCATTGCTTGAGGAAAAAATTGATGGTATATATGAAATATCAAAACTACATAGCTGATTTATCTGGACATCAGTATGTACAGAAGTTGTCATATATAAAAGATTCAGAATAAAAATAATAGCTATTCATCTCAAAACTTAATCGGCAAACACAAACAGGGTAATGCTAGCTAGTAGTCTAGTACCTTTGAAATGAAGGGAGGGGTATTCAAGATGGGATGGGATTCATCATCAAATGGATCTATAAATGCATCATGGATGACCAACCTCGCTTTTCTTGTTTAATGAAACGAAAGGTCGGATTCTGAAACTGCATAGGAACTTGTTAAGTTCAGTGCAAGACAAAAGCTACAATTCATTCAGCAAAAGCCCTAATGTTTCTATTCCCAAACCTGGTTAAAAGGATCAATCATTTGTGGCAGGGAGGGTAGATGTCGCTCTGACAAATCATACTAGGCTTGTGGCCCTCCTGAAAGACAATGGAACAAATATTAACATGTTTTCTGCGAGGGCATTCATAGGTAAGATAAGTTAATTGTAGAACATGGCATATGTACACTTTTTAACACTTTAGCATAGCTCTACAAATCAGGACCATGTCATTTGATTCCATCCCAAATCAGGACCATGTTTGTAGATAGTAGGCTGTATAGGTTCTACAATCTTTTACAAAGGGCCTCGCCTAAACAAGTGTGGCAATAAAACAAAATCAATAGGGAATTAAAATATTTATTTTAAGAAATAGATTATCAATGAAAAACATACGTCACCAAATATTATATTCCCTCCGATCCGTATTAATTGACGGTGGTTTAGTACAAAGTTGCACTAACTTTGTACTAAAGCAGCGTCAATTGACCGGAGGGAGTACGTAATTTTTAATAATTGCTCATCACCCTTGGTTCAGAAAACGTATTTTAGCACACAAAAGAGAAATAACTGTAGGAAATACGTAACTTTGTAGATATGTCTACCCTTCTCTCAGCAGCTCTGTACCTATTAAGTATTTATCTGTAAGAAAATGACACATCGAGAAATTTCAAGTAACCAGATGAACTTGTAAGTACCGCATCTGAAGTCCATAACACGTAATATCCATTCTCATAGATGCAGTACTGACCATATATGTTGCTGTAGTACGAGGCAACGACAGGGTCATGGTAAAACCCAGTACTGAAAATGAAAATCCACTCCACTAATCCCCTTCTCTGTCTCTGCCTTTAGCATAATTGCTAGCTCTGAATCTGTAAACCATGACAGAGAAGTGTGAAGCACAGTGACAATAGAATTACCTTACCCTTCATACTGTTGTAGAGCAAAGTAATTATTCCAAAGGCAAGTGCACCATCAGCATGTGCTTCTGCAAAAATTATCATTGAAGCAATCATATCAGAAATTCATTTAACTGATATGTAGTGTGTAGAACAAGAATAAGGTAAAAAGGCTTATCCGTGTTAAACAAACCCTCCTGCATGAGAAATATAGGACTATCATTATATCAAATAACAGTAGAGACTACAATGAGATAACAATCCAAGTAGTACAATAAGAACTATTGCATCTTGAGGTAGAGATTAGGACAAGGGAAACAAAAGCAATGCTCACCATTGAGAAATCCTCGAAGATTGAAACAAGGGTGGGGAATCTTAAGCTTCACAATTTTGTGCCTCCAATGGTTGAGGCCTTCATTGACCAGTCTATAGCAGCACATGTACAATGTTAATGGAAAAACATTCAGCCTTCAGCTTTCCATTTCGAAAAATTCTTCAATAACATGAATGCCCACATGAATCTTCTAGTAAAATCAGAACATGTTCAGTATTTCTGGTAAAAAAGTATCGCAGACCATAATTGTCTGCCTTTCACAATCATAATCTAAAACATGCCTGCAGTCTGCACGTCCTCGGTATGGGACAGCGGCTTCCGCGCCCGCAACTGCAACTGTGGTGAGCATTGTTGTCGAGAGGATTAGAGCGCTCTTGGGTGGGGATGGATGTGATAATAACCCTTCTTCAGTAGAGGAGATGGAGGCCTACGGTGTTAGCTCCGCCAAGATGCGGCCCGGTGGCGAGGTCGGGTGTGGGCAGTGGGCACGCTCCTAGCAAACCCAGACAGGGGTGGGGGAATGGGGCCGCACCTTCACAAATTGACCTGGAAATCAATCTTTGCACACACAAAAATTCCTACTTGGTGGAAGATCATGTATGGTGACTATTGTTCTATTTACGAAATAATATTTTCTTAAGGAAGAAAAACATCTTTCTTCAAACAAAAAATGAAAAGATAAAATATGCTAAACACTGCAACAAAATATTACCTCACATCAAATAAAACAACAAACAAGACACCAGAATTGATTTTGCGGAGAGTCTTTTTTGTTGGGACTGTTTGATAGTGAAAAGGCACTATCCGTGTGTCCACATTTCTATTGAACCACACATCAAATATATTCAGTTCTAAAAACGACAATAGAAGGCTCTCTTGTGAAATCTAGTAGGGGAATGTTTAGTCAAGCTTGTCAAGGTGTAGACATTCAGGTACCACTTGAAACCCAACTCAGTTTCTTATCCCCATGGACACCACGCCTTAAGGGCACATATATTTTAGGCAGCGGGGCAGCCGATCACTGCAACACATCAATTCAGAAGAATAAAATTCACTGGCAGTGGGTTGGACGCGACCCTGCATAGCGAACCCCAAATTGGACAGAGCAAGATTGCAAGAACAAGCAGATTCAGAGTGGATTGATAGAGCTTACCAGGCAGTCCATACGCCGGCTTGAGCAAGCAGTTGTTTTGGCCCAACGCAAGCAGTCCACACCGGCCGGGGCACACGGGCACTGATGGGCGTGCCGCCCGCCGCCGTCGTCGAAGAGGACAACAACACAACTCACCTGCCGAGGCACTGGTCGCAGCATGGTGAGGAAACCGGCACCAGTCATCTCGTCCAGATCGCTCCGCTGCGTAGGTCGCGCCGGCCCATATCGGGCACCACCGCCCACTAGTTCTCCAGATCGCGCCCGGCCGCCGCGCCGGCTTCGCTCTGCTCTGCCCGTGACAGTTGCCGTGTCCACTCTCGTGACGCGCCGATCTCGTCCGCCGCTGCTCATCCACTGCCAGTTGAGCGCCAACGAGGAGGAAGGGACGGAGCGCATGCAGGGGAGGAGACCGAGCGGCGGAGATCGAATGGCAGAGGCAAGGAGGAAGGACCGGGTGGCGGCAGCAGGAGATTAGGAAGGAGAGGAGGGTCGCGAGGAGAGCCTGAATAGGTCATGGTTTTTTTTTTCCATCGCTACGCCCAACCGCTGCACACGATGTGGCACTCGCGAGCGCTTGGGTGTGCACAACGCCTCACCCACGCCCCGTGCGCCCAAAGCCGCGAGAGTGCGCACATTTCGCGACTGTTATTGTGTTCGATTTATCAATTATGGTGCTTGTCTACTCTGGTCGAAAAACAATCAACTTGGCATAATAATCTAGGCAACGGTGTTTGCCGACAAAAAGGATGGCGGTAGTATGATCTGGCTAGACGTTTACAGCTGGGGAACTACCATAATAAGAGGCAAGGAAAAGACTTCATTTTGTGGGAGATTGACACGGTGCCCCTCTAAGGAGACGACCTATAGGGGAGCATTCTGAAACATTCCAGAACCATCCTAGTAGGCCCAGCTCGGTTGAACCCCCGTCTTGGAGGGCCACACAAGCGAGGTGGAGTGGGGAAGGACTCGCCCTCTCACCAGTTGTCGCTAGGTTCCCCTTTTAGCCGGCTGCTTCTCTATTAGATCATTCGGTACACATGAATACCTTGAGATGTCATAATATTCAATGTTTGATCGGGCGGGTCTTCACGCAAAAAAAAGTATAAACTAGTTTCAGGAGTTGTAGAACTTCATCGACGTTGACGTGTTCGTCAAAGGTATGATCTCGTTGCCTGCACCTCTATCCAACACCAGTGTGTTACTAAGAATGTGCTCTCATTATTGTCATAACCATTGTTACATTAACAATGCCCATACCCATGAGAAAAATAAGACCATCAGCAGTACATGAGTTAGTTTTTTTTAAACAATGCACGAGTTAGTCCATAGGCCTGACTAAGGATCTGTTTGGTGTTTAATATTCTATATATACACATACAATTAGGTTTTGCTTCGAATCTCATATTCAGGAACCAACACAACTCTAAACATGAAAATAAAAATATAACAACTTTATTATTCTCTTTAGAGCATATTTTCAACTAGTTTTTGTACTTAAGCATAAGTTCTAACTGTGAGACTTTGTGAAATAATAATATTAGCTTGATCATGTATTAGATAGTGAACAAAAATGCTTTATTAGGCAATCACTTCATTCTGTTACAATATAACGTATATGATCGCTAAATCTAGTACACAAAGCATCTAGTACTAAATCTTCCTTGAAAATGTTTGTGGATTGGTTCAAGCGACCTTCCTACTTACGACTTGGTGGATGCATCATTTTTGGACCTCCCCGCAGTCAGTATAGGAGCTGCATCCAGTAACACTACAAACACAGACCTGGGGCTACATTCACGGTACACCGGCCTTCGTCGTCCAATAAACAGGACGAATGGTCAAAGGCTTACAACCAATCTTATCATTTGAGTCGCGACACATAGTCTTAAATGTTGAGGACCTACCTAGAGCCCATTGCCAAGTCTGTGCAGAGCGCACAGGAAAGCAGGTCGGGCTCCTAAGGGGCTCCTGTTCTAGAAAAGCAATGGTAGCACGAGGATCTTGGTTGAACAATAGCGTTCTCACAGCTGATATTAAAGACGTCGCATGACAGGAACATGACAGGTCATTAGCAATGAACTTAGATCGTTACCTTGTTGAAGGTGTTGTCTACTTGTTATTATTGTGCGAGTCTTTATTGTCTGGTCTTGGTTTGTAGGATGAAAATCCTTGTCCATGTCATCTCCGGCCGGATGTGGCGGCGATGGCACAAGGACGTTTATCCATTGTTGAAGGTGTTTATGTGGAACATGTCGACAGAGTAGTAGGTGTAAATTTCATACCTTGTAATGGTTTGCGCGAAGTTCATTTGCTTTGTACCCAGCTAAATAACTAATAGAAAATGACTATGTGCATCACAATGTTTAAAAGGCACGGGATTTCAACCTCATCTATAATCTATAATACCTAAATAGTTGATTCCCACTATGTGATTTCTGTTGACATGCAGCTTATCCCCCCATCAGTGTGCCACATCATGATTTTTGTCTTCCACGTCATCTGTCTCTGCCATAGAATTTTCTTTTTCGCTGCTGCTCGTACCATGGAGGAGTGCTACCTCCCCCCTACTGAATGTCTTCCACATCGGTTTTACAATGGCTCAATTGTCCCCAATTACTCCCCCACCCACCCCCAATTAACTCCCCTAGCCATTGATTTCCGTAACTACTGTAAGTATATCCTATTCATCTTCCCAACCGAATAGCAGATGGTGCGATTCTCCCCTTTAAGCTTCCATCTTTATTAGAATTGTTCTCCCTTTAAAGCTTCTTCCTTCACCACATCAGCTGGCGCTTCTGTTCGAGACGAAATCCCGATGGTCCATGCATGCCCTTCAGTCCTTCAGCTGCTGGCAAATCTCGAGGAAGAGGCGGGGTGTGGAAGCTTTTAGACCCAGACGACTGCTGATGGGAGACGCCTGCACGCCCGCTGCCACCGCCGTGCAGCTACAACCCGCAGGGTTACCATCCTTCCCCTACGATTCTACCTGGCAGTGTTGAACAATTGTCCACTCGCCGCCATCGTTCTCGATTCGCCATCACCAATTCATCAAAATCTGCACCACATGGTATGCCTCTCCCGCCCTATACCTTGGGGTCTGTTGCTGGCTGGACCTGATACGTGTATGCATGCACTGATCCCAGACCTTGGTGCCACGAGCAATGACCAATTTTTTTTTTCGAAACCGGCCTCTGCATCAGAGCGATGCATACGGCCATCTTATTAACCAAATAACAAAAGGTGCCAACAAGGTTTCACAGTCTCCAGCTAAACAAAAAGAAAAAGAAAAATGCAGCTCACACAGAGCGACAGACGACTAGATACACAAACTAGCCCGAAAAAGATGCCACAACCGGCTGGCTAACAATAGATAGGGAAACTAATTGCCTATCCTATTACATGACCGCCATCCAAACCGGTTGAAGATATCCCGAGCTACCATCTCCCAACGGATAGATCCAGTAACCAAATGCTCCCTGGCCTCCATCGGAGTGAGTAGCGACCACGAACGGATCAGTGCCGTAGCTCGGAAAATAACCTACAAAAAATGAATCCGTGATGTTCTGTTAAAAACCAAATCATTTCTGCAATTCCAGATAGTCCATAACAAAGCGCAAACTCCAACCCGAATATGTCTTGCTAATACAGGCTCAACCCCATTAAGCCATTTCCCAAATAAAGCATTGACAGAAGTCGGCGGAGTAAGATTAAAAGCAATATGGACCGTCCGCCAAAGAACTTTGGCCAACGGGCAATCAAAGAATAAATGCTTAATCGTCTCATCCCGATCACAGAAACTACACCTAGTAGGTCCTGTCCAATTGCGTTTAATCAAGTTGTCCTTTGTTAAAATAACTTGTTTATGAACAAACCACATAAACACTTTAATTTTTAAAGGCACTTTGACAGCCCAAACATACTTGGAAGTTGGAATAGCAGTCGAATTAATAACATCAATATACATTGATTTAACTGTAAATACTCCAGAACTAGTCAACTTCCAACGCAATATATCGGGTTGGTGAGAAAGTTGAACCTCCATCAGTCTCCTAAGTAGATGAAGCCATTCTTCCCAACGATTGCCCGCTAGCGACCGTCGAAACTGAATATTAAGGGGGATAGATTGGAATACCGTTGCCACGAACACCTCACGTCGTTGAGCAATCCGATATAAAGACGGATATTGAATGGCTAAAGGTGATTCACCAAGCCAAGTATCCTCCCAGAAACGGGTACTTGTACCGTTTCCAATAACAAATCTCGTCCTATTGAACATAGATTGTTTGACTTTCATTAGTCCTTTCCAGAAAGGCGAATCAGTTGGCCTGACTGCGACCTGGGACAATGTTTTAGTTTGGAGGTACTTGTTGCGGAGGATCTGCGCCCACATGGCCTCAATCCCGAAAGACAGCTTCCACAACCACTTACTAAGAAGACATCTGTTCTTAACTTCAATATTTTCAATACCAAGACCCCCTTGGTCTTTTGGTCTACAGATGATGTCCCATTTAGCAAGCCGGTATTTTCTTTTAAGTTCATCACCCTGCCAAAAGAAACGCGACCGATAGAAGTCCAGTCGTTTCCTAACACCAACTGGGACCTCAAAGAAAGATAAGAGAAACATAGGCATACTCATGAGCACCGAATTAATCAATATCAAACGGCCTCCATATGACATGAGCTTACCCTTCCAACAGCTTAGTTTTTTCTCAAATCGATCCTCGATGCACTTTCATTCTCTGTTTGTTAGCCTACGATGGTGAATCGGGATACCAAGGTAAGAGAGGGGTAGACTCCCCAACTCGCACCCAAACAATTGCCTATAAGACTCCTGGTCGTCTTTGGCTCTACCAAAGCAGAACAATTCGCTCTTATGGAAGTTAATCTTTAACCCGGTCAATTATTCAAACAGGCATAACACTAGCTTCATATTTCTCGCCTTGGCCAAATCATGCTCCATAAAGATGATTGTATCATCGGCGTACTGAAGGATGGAAACACCTCCCTCAACAAGATGAGGTACCAACCCACCCACTTGACCATTCTCCTTAGCCCGTCCTATCAAAATTGCTAACATATCCACCACAATGTTAAACAGGATAGGGGACATCAGATCTCCTTGTCTTAGGCCTTTATGTGTCTGGAAATAATAACCTATGTCGTCATTCACTTTAATTCCCACACTCCCTTTTTGCGTAAATGATTCGACCTGTCGGCGCTAGGCTTCATCAAAACCTTTCATACGCAATGCCTGTTGGAGGAATGGCCACTTAACCTTATCGTACGCTTTTTCGAAATCCACCTTAAAAATTACTCCATCTAATTTTTTGGAATGGATTTCATGGAGCGTTTCATGAAGAACAACCACCCCTTCAAGGATGTTCCTGTCCGGCATGAAAGCAGTTTGGGATTGCTGCACCACAGACTGCGCAATCTGTGTGAGCCTATTAGTCTCGACCTTGGTGAAGATTTTGAAACTAACATTGAGGAGGTAGATCGGCCTGAACTGCTCAATCCTCGCAGCATCCGTTTTCTTCGGAAGCAATGTGATAGTTCCAAAATTCAAGTGAAATAATTGAAGCTGTCCAGAGAAAAGATCATGAAACATAGGTAGTAAATCCCCCTTAATAATGTGCCAGCACTTTTTATAGAACTCAGCCGGGAACCCATCCGGCCCGGGAGCCTTATTGTTTTTCATTTGTGCAATAGCATCGAACACCTCCTTTTCTGAGAACGGGGCAACCAGGATATCATTATCAGCAACAGTCAATTGAGGCACGTCCTCAACCCTGGACTCATCGAGGGACACACAATTAGCCTCCGGCGGTCCAAATAACTGTCTATAGTATTCGGTAATATAGGT
Source organism: Triticum dicoccoides (assembly GCF_002162155.2). Taxonomy (NCBI): domain Eukaryota; kingdom Viridiplantae; phylum Streptophyta; class Magnoliopsida; order Poales; family Poaceae; genus Triticum; species Triticum dicoccoides. The sequence goes on from NC_041390.1 coordinate 587,830,254, forward strand.
TTTGAGATTATCCTGCCCTAAAATAGTACCCTCATCCTGCTCTAGCTGAAAGATCCGCTTCTTTCTGTGCTTACCATTAGCAATGAGGTGAAAAAATTGAGTATTCGCGTCCCCTTGGACAACTTTGCGGACCTTGGCACGCAAATCCCACTTCAATTCTTCTTCACGGAGAAGTTCTTTCAGCCTCTTCTCCGCCTCATTTTTAACTTGGAGCTCGGCGGGCAGCAACATCGCGGACTCGGCTTTTACGTCCAAGGCCTGTACAAGAGATAGGAGCCTATCCTTATCAATCTTATACACCCCACTGAGATGCTTAGCCCAACCCCGTAATAAACTTCTCAAATGTCTAATTTTATTCTGCCAGCGCTCGACCGCCGTCCTTCCTCCAACACCCTTGGCCCACTCCCTGGCTATGATGTCTAAGAACCCCTCGCGTTCGAACCAGGCCATCTCAAAAGAGAAGGTGTTTTTGTTTCCTATATGGTTCGGCTCCCCTGAGTCAACGAACAATGGTGTGTGATCGGAGATTCCCCGCGTGAGAGCTTGCACCGTTACAAGAGGGAACTTCTGTTCCCACTCCACGCTGGCGAGAACCCGATCAAGCTTTTCATATGTCGGGTTTGGCATAGCATTAGCCCAGGTAAACTGTCTACCAGAAAGCTCCGTCTCCCTTAGATCTAGGCTTTCAATAATATTATTGAACATAAACGACCACCTGCCATCGAAGTTATCATTATTCTTCTCCTCTCTCCTTCTAATGATATTGAAATCACCCCGACCAAAATCGGAAGCTGTTCGGACCCACATATCCGAACAAGATCCGCCAGAAACTCCGGTTTAAGCTCGGGTTGGGCGGCACCATAGACCGCTACCAAAGCCCAGTTGAACCCATCAACTTTAGACCTAACTCGAAACTTTACTGCGAAGTCACCCATTACTACACTCCGAACTTCAAGGGAATCACATCTCACACCCAGTAAGATACCTCCCGATCTACCTCGTGGCGGGAGGCAATGCCAATCGAAATCAAGACCACCCACAAGAGAGGAAAGAAACTGCGGCGCAAAATTATCTCGACCGGTTTCCGATAGAGCAATGAAATCTAACCGATGTTCCAGAGAAGCTTCAGCAAGAAACCTTCTTTTAGCCAAGTCCTTCAGACCTCTGCTATTCCAAAAGATTCCTTTCATAGTTCATCATGAAATTTTTTAGCAGTCCGAATCCTAGCACTCCTACGAACTGCAGAATCGGGGTAAATCTTTCGCTTCCACTTACACCTTGGCTTAGTGGGCTCCGTCACCCGGTCCTCATAACCGGACAGAACGGAACTGACATCTACATCATCTAAGGGCGCATCATCGCCCTCCGACTCCTGATTAGAAGGTGCTAGGTCCGCACATAGATTATTTAGCACTCTAACCCCTAACGCATCAATTTCCTCATCATTCATGGGTTTGACCGCAGCAAGATTACGAATAGTCTCTAAGGCCCGCTCCGCCTCTAAATCTAACATATCATTCACCGAATTGGAGATTTCAATATCAGTAGCGCCTAGTGAAACTCCTAATTGGTTTGCATTATTGACAATCTCCTCAGGAGCATAATGCAATAAAGAATTAGATATGTTAACAGACATACCAGCAGAGATCGCAGCATCGTGAAGCTTGGCCGCCCTCATAGCGCACCGCTGCTGCATATCGTCCACCTCCGGAAGGTCCAGAATGCGAGCACTCATCCGTCTCCCCGTCGAGACCGGGTCTGGGATACCGCCAAAGGCAACAACCTCCTCTCGAGAATGAGGAATCTGCGGGCTCCCAATGCCCTCGGACAAGTGCCCGGCGGGTATGGCAAGATGCGGGACAGCTGGGGCCACCTGCCCACTCCCTCCTCCTGCCCCGCCCACCGGCTCAGAGCGGATCGTCGAAGTCGCCAATGGTGCGGTCCTCCTGACCGCAGACGAGGAAGGGGAGTCTAGGGCCACCTGCCCCAGCCCCTCCTCCCCCAGCGTCACGGGGGATGCGGGCGCCACAGCCAGGGCCTGAGGAGGAAGAGCCGAAGCCACCTGCCTCGGGCTCCCACTCCAAGCGCTGGCTGGCCCCGACGTGGCCGGCGTCACCGGCGTCTGTATAGGGAGGGGAGAGGACAAGGCCACCTGCCCTGACCCCCGCCCCCCAAGGTCCACCTTGGTCGAAGATGACAATGCCGGAGCCACATCAACCGGTGAAGCAAGGGAAATAGGAGCGACCTCCGGCTCTACATCCTGAACTGCAGTCCCCGCAAAGTCCAAAGAAGGAAGCGTGTGCTCAAACGCATCATCAGTCTCTACCCTATCACTCCACAGCTTGGGAGGCGCAGAAGCAGGCGCAAAGGACCCAAAACGTAGTGTCATCATGGGCACCGAAGGTGACGGTGTCGGCTCAACTCCGGTCCCCTCCCCAGGCAACTGAGCATCTGGGCGAGACCCGGTCGACCCCTCTCGAGCAGACTCGTCTGGCGCCCCCTTGGCTCCAGCACCACCATCACTCTCGTGCATATCAACATCATCCCCAGCAACCTCTTCAGCAAACAACTCAACGTCCTCAAACTCTATGTCGAGCGGGAATACCTCTCCCCTATATGTCCAGTGAACCACATCAGGCACGAAATCAACATTCAGAACACTCACCAACATCCGAGCCACTCCATGAGCCCGAGTGAAAGCCATATCCACTCTCTCCGTCTTTCCAACCATGATACCCATACTGGCTACAACTCGAGCGTCCTGCAGAGGCTTAGATGGGGCCCCAGAAAACCGCAACCAGATCTGTGTAAGCGGCTCGCCTTTAGGCTCCACCTTTGCCCACTCGTGAAACTCCAAAATACACTTAGTACCAGGAACTCTACACAAGCCAAAACTCAGCAATTTCTGTAAATCCTCCACAGAAAGGAAATCCACCTTAAAGACATTAGCTTCGAGGCTAACCAGCTCCCACTGAAAGTCCCCCGGTGCCAACTCCTGAAGCCTCCGGATAATCTGAGCCTCAGTCACCTCGCCCTGAGTTGCTTTCACAATCCCGGTAGTCAGGCACTGTGTATCCTCGGGAATCTCCCTCGCGGCCGGGGACTCGAAGAACAATAACTCCGCACAGTACATCCCATACATGGTCAGAGATGGAGCGTGGTCACGCACTAACGGGCAATCTCCCGAATCATGTGCAAGCTTGCCACACGAGTCACACAGCTCTGCGACGCACTCTGCAATAAAATGGCCCTTCTCACCACACCGTAACACAGCATCCTTTCCTTCTTGCACGCCCACTTGGCCGCCCTCTCGGAATCAGACCTGTCTGATGCTTCACCCACAGCCCCAGGCACCGGAACATCAACCTTGGCCAGGGCCGTTACCACCTCCATCGCCTGAGTAGTAATATCCGTAGACTGAGCAGTATCTGTCTCAACCGCAGTAGCCACATGGTCAACAGCAGCCGGAGGCGGAGGCTGCCGACGAAACCTCCCACGGCCACCACCCCGACCGCCCCGATGTCCATGGAATCCACCTCTCTGGCGGTGATCCGGACCGGATGCCCCCTCGACAAAGCCACCGGGAGGTCCGAGGAATGGTCTCTCAGCAGACCCGTCACTCTGCCAAGTGTAGCCTCGGCCTCCACCGGTAGACGAGGAACCGCGGTGCTGTTCGTCTCCATACGCATCAACACCATCATCACCCCACTGACCTCGGGGCGACTCAAAAGACTCTCGAACTGTCAACTCTTTCCTAGCTGCGAAGACCCCGACCGATACTGAGCCGGCCTCGCGGCATAGTGCGGCGGCGGAGCAGCCCGGGGCGGAGCACCACCCGGGACCGGCACCACAGGTCTAGGGCCAGATCCACCGCCACGACCCATGGCAGTGGCCACCGGAGGCGACGGCCCCAGACCCGCGGCCCTATTGGGCCCCCTCTTCCCGCGGGTAACCCCGGCGGCCTGGCCAGCGTTGGCCCCGTAGGTCGGGGACCAGCGGGTCCTCCACTTCCCGTAGGTAACACCGGCGGCCGAGCCGCCGCAGGCACAGGCGGCCGTGTCCCTTGGCTGCCGCCAGCCCGTCCCGAGCGTGCTCACATGATGCCATGTCCGTGGCCCTTATCGCCGATCGACTCGACATCGTTGCCCTGCCTCGACCACCACCAATGTCCACTGTACCTGCGAGGAGAGGGGCCTCAACGCCCACAGGCACCTCCCGGATCGAACCGAAGCGCACCTATCCAGAGCGCAAACTCCAACATGCCCCGTGTTAGGAATAAGCCACGCATGAGTATGTGCTCGTGTGTGTGATCTGTGTGCATAGGTGTGCGTGTGTGCTCTGTTGGGGAACGTTGCAGAAAACAAAAAAATTTCCTACGTTTCACCAAGATCAATCTATGGAGTCAACTAGCAACGAGAGGAGAGTGCATCTACATACCCTTGTAGATCGTGAGCGGAAGCGTTCAAGAGAACGGGGATGATGGAGTCGTACTCGTCGTGATCCAAATCACCGATGACCAAGTGCCGAACGGACGGCACCTCCGAGTTCAACACATGTACGGAGCGGATGACGTCTCCTCCTTCTTGATCCAGCAAGGGGGAAGGAGAGGTTGATGAAGATCCAGCAGCACGACGGCGTGGTGGTGGATGCAGCAGTGATCGCAGCAGGGCTTCGCCGAGCTTCTGCAAGAGGGAGAGGTGTGGCAGGGGAGAGGGAGGCGCCAAGACTTGAGGTGCGGCTGCCCTTCCTGCCCCCCTGGGGGGGGGGTGCCGGCCCTAGGAGATGGGATCTCCTTGGGGGGGGCAAGGGGGAGGCTTGCCCCCAAAGGCAAATGGAGGCGCCCCCACCCTAGGGTTTCCAACCCTAAGCGCAGGGGGGCCCAAGGGGGGGGGGCGCACCAGCCCACTAGGGGCTGGTTCCCTCCCCACTTCAGCCCACAGGGCCCTCCGGGAACGGTGGCCCCACCCGGTGGACCCCGGGGACCCATCCGGTGGTCCCGGTACAATACCGGTGACCCCGAATCTTTCCCGATGGCCGAAACTACACTTCCTATATATAATTCTTCACCTCCAGACCATTCCGAAACTCCTCGTGACGTCCAGGATCTCATCCGGGACTCCGAACAACTTTCGGATTACTGCATACTCATATCTCTACAACCCTAGCGTCACCGAACCTTAAGTGTGTAGACCCTACGGGTTCGGGAGACACGTAGACATGACCGAGACGGCTCTCCGGCCAATAACCAGTGACCACTTCCCTTGCAATAAAAACACTCAGTCTCGGGCTTGGGTCCATTCTTTGGCTTCTTCCCAGCAGCTTGCTTACCGGGCGCGGCAACTCCCTTGCCGTCCTTCTTGAAGTTCTTCTTACCCTTGCCTTTCTTGAACTTAGTGGTTTTATTCACCATCAACACTTGATGTTCCTTTTTGACTTCTACCTCTGCTGATTTCAGCATTGCAAATACTTCAGGAATGGTCTTTTCCATCCCCTGCATTTTGAAGTTCATCACAAAGCTCTTGTAGCTCGGTGGAAGCGACTGAAGGATTCTGTCAATGACCGCGTCATCCGGGAGATTAACTCCCAGCTGAGTCAAGCGGTTATGCAACCCAGACATTTTGAGTATGAGCTCACTGACAGAACTATTATCCTTCATCTTACAGCTGAAGAACTTGTCGGAGACTTCATATCTCTCGACCCGGGCATGAGCTTGGAAAACCATTTTCAGCTCTTCGAACATCTCATATGCCACGTGTCGCTCAAAATGCTTTTGGAGCCCCGGTTCTAAGCTGTAAAGCATGCCGCACTGAACGAGGGAGTAATCATCAGCACGTGCCTGCCAAGCGTTCATAACGTCTTGGTTCTGTGGGACGGGTGCGTCACCTAGCGGTGCTTCTAGGACATAATCTTTTTTGGCAGCTATGAGGATGATCCTCAGGTTCCGGACCCAGTCCGTATAGTTGCTGCCATCGTCTTTCAGCTTGGTTTTCTCTAGGAACGCGTTGAAGTTGAGGACAACGTTGGCCATTGGATCTACAAGACATATTGTAAAGATTTTAGACTAAGTTCATGATAATTAAGTTCATCTAATCAAATTATTCAATGAACTCCCACTTAGATAGACATCCCTCCAGTCATCTAAGTATAACATGATCCGAGTTGACTAGGCCGTGTCTGATCATCACGTGAGACGGACTAGTCAACATCGGTGAACATCTTCAAGTTGATCGTATCTTCTATACGACTCATGCTCGACCTTTCGGTCTTCTGTGTTCCGAGGCCATGTCTGTACATGCTAGGCTCGTCAAGTCAACCTAAGTGTATTGCGTGTGTAAATCTGTCTTACACCCGTTGTATGTGAACGTTGGAATCTATCACACCCGATCATCACGTGGTGCTTCGAAACAACGAACTGTCGTAACGGCGCACAGTTAGGGGGAACACTTTCTTGAAATTATTATGAGGGATCATCTTATTTACTATCGTCGTTCTAAGTAAACAAGATGCAAAAACATGATAAACATCACATGCAATCAAATAATAGTGACATGATATGGCCAATATCATATAGCTCCTTTGATCTCCATCTTGGGGCTCCATGATCATCTTGTCACCGGCATGACACCATGATCTCCATCATCATGATCTCCATCATCGTGTCTCCATGAAGTTGCTCGCCAACTATTACTTCTACTACTATGGCTAACATGTTTAGCAATAAAGTAAAGTAATTTACATGGCGTTTCTCAATGACACGCAGGTCATACAAAAAAATAAAGACAACTCCTATGGCTCTTGCCGGTTGTCATACTCATCGACATGCAAGTCGTGATTCCTATTACAAGAACATGATCAATCTCATACATCACATATATCATTCATCATTCATCACAACCTTTGGCCATATCACATCACAAAACACTTGCTGCAAAAACAAGTTAGACGTCCTCTAATTGTTGTTGCAAGTTTTTACGTGGCTGCTATAGGTTTCTAGCAAGAAAGTTTCTTACCTATGCCAAAACCACAACGTGAATTGCCAATTTCTATTTACCCTTCATAAGGACCCTGTTCATCGAATCCGATCCGACTAAAGTGGGAGAGACAGACACCCGCCAGCCACCTTATGCAAGTAGTGCATGTCAGTCGGTGGAACCGGTCTCACGTAAGCGTACGTGTAAGGTTGGTCCGGGACGCTTCATCCCACGATGCCACCGAATCAAGATAAGAGTAGTAACGACAAGCAAATTGACAATATTGACGCCCACAACTACTTTGTGTTCTACTCGTGCATAGTAACTACGCATAGACCTAGCTCATGATGCCACTGTTGGGGAACGTTGCAGAAAACAAAAAAATTTCCTACGTTTCACCAAGATCAATCTATGGAGTCAACTAGCAACAAGAGGAGAGTGCATCTACATACCCTTGTAGATCGCGAGCGGACGCGTTCAAGAGAACGGGGATGATGGAGTCGTACTCGCCGTGATCCAAATCACCGATGACCAAGTGCCGAACGGACGGCACCTCCGCGTTCAACACACATATGGAGCGGATGACGTCTCCTCCTTCTTGATCCAGCAAGGGGGAAGGAGAGGTTGATGAAGATCAAGCAGCACGACGGCGTGGTGGTGGATGCAGCAGTGATCGCAGCAGGTCTTCGCCGAGCTTCTGCGAGAGGGAGAGGTGTGGCAGGGGAGAGGGAGGCGCCAAGACTTGAGGTGCGGCTGCCCTCCCTCCCCCCTTTATATAGGCCCCCTGGGGGGCACCGGCCCTAGGAGATGGGATCTCCTTGGGGGGGCGGCGGCCAAGGGGGAGGCTTGCCCCCTAAGGCAAGTGGAGGCGCCCCCCACCCTAGGGTTTCCAACCCTAGGCGCAGGGGGGGCCAGGGGGGACGCACCAGCCCACTAGGGGCTGGTTCCCTCCCCACTTCAGCCCACGAGGCCCTCACATGTTGGCTCCCACATGCTCCTCGATGATCTCATCGGATGAACCACGATGTCGAGGACCTAATCAATCCCGTATTCAATTCCCTTTGTCAATCGGTACGTTACTTGCCCGAGACTCGATCGTCGGTATCCCAATACCTTGTTCAGTCTAGTTACCGGCAAGTCACTTTACTTGTACCGTAATGCATGATCCCATGATCAACCACTTGATCACATTGAGCTCATTATGATGATGCATTACCGAGTGGGCCCAGAGATACCTCTCCGTCATACGGAGTGACAAATCCCAGTCTCGATTCGTGCCAACCCAACAGACACTTTCGGAGACACCTGTAATGTACCTTTATAGTCACCCAGTTACGTTGTGACATTTGGCACACCCAAAGCACTCCTACGGTATCCGGGAGTTGCACAATCTCATGGTCTAAGGAAATGATACTTGACATTCAGAAAAGCTACAGCAAACGAACTACATGATCTTTGAGCTAAGCTTAGGATTGGGTCTTGTCCATCACATCATTCTCCTAATGATGTGATCCCGTTATCAATGACATCCCCATGTCCATAGCCAGGAAACCATGACTATCTGATGATCAATGAGCTAGTCAACTAGAGGCTCACTAGGGACTCATTGTGGTCTATGTATTCACACATGTATTACGATTTCCGGATAATACAATTACAGCATGAATAATAGACAATTATCATGAACAAGGAAATATAATAATCATTTTATTATTGCCTCTAGGGCATATTTCCAACAGTCTCCCACTTGCACTAGAGTCAATCATCTAGTTACATTGTGATGAATCGAACACCCATGGAATTCTGGTGTTGATCATGTTTTGCTCTAGGGAGAGGTTTAGTCAACGGATCTGCTATATTCAGGTTCGTATGTACTTTACAAATTTCTATGTCTCCATTTTGAACACTTTCACGAATGGAGTTGAAGCGACGCTTGATATGCCTGGTCTTCCTGTGAAACCTGGGCTCCTTGGCAAGGGCAATAGCTCCAGTGTTGTCACAGAGGAGAGTCATCGGCCCCGACGCATTGGGTATGACTCCTAGGTCGGTAATGAAGTCCTTCACCCAGACTGCTTCGTGTGCTGCCTCCGAGGCTGCCATGTACTCCGCTTCACATGTAGATCCCGCCACAACGCTTTGCTTGCAACTGCACCAGCTTACTGCCCCACCATTCAAAATATACACGTATCCGGTTTGTGACTTAGAGTCATCCAGATCTGTGTCGAAGCTAGCATCAACGTAACCCTTTACGACGAGCTCTTCGTCACCTCCATAAACGAGAAACATTTCCTTGGTCCTTTTCAGGTACTTCAGGATATTCTTGACCGCTGTCCAGTGTTCCATGCCGGGATTACTTTGGTACCTTCCTACCAAACTCACGGCAAGGTTTACATCAGGTCTGGTACACAGCATAGCATACATGATAGACCCTATGGCCGAGGCATAGGGGACGACACTCATCTTTTCTCTATCTTCTGCCGTGGTCGGGCATTGAGCCATGCTCAATCTCGTACCTTGCAATACAGGCAAGAACCCCTTCTTTGACTGATCCATTTTGAACTTCTTCAATATCTTGTCAAGGTACGTACTCTGTGAAAGACCAATGAGGCGTCTCGATCTATCTCTATAGATCTTGATGCCTAATATATAAGCAGCTTCTCCAAGGTCCTTCATTGAAAAACACTTGTTCAAATAGGCCTTTATGCTTTCCAAGAATTCTATACATTTCCCATCAATAGTATGTCATCCACATATAATATGAGAAATGCTACAGAGCTCCCACTCACTTTCTTGTAAACGCAGGCTTCTCCATAAGTCTGCATAAACCCAAACGCTTTGATCATCTCATCAAAGCGAATATTCCAACTCCGAGATGCTTGCACCAGACCATAGATTGAGCGTTGGAGCTTGCACACCTTGTTAGCATTCTTAGGATCGACAAAACCTTCCGGCTGCATCATATACAATTCTTCCTTAAGAAAGCCGTTAAGGAATGTCGTTTTGACGTCCAGTTTCCATATCTCATAATCATAGAATGCGGCAATTGCTAACATGATTCGGACGGACTTCAGCTTCGCTACGGGTGAGAAAGTCTTATCGTAGTCAACCCCTTGAACTTGTCGATAACCCTTAGCAACAAGTCAAGCCTTATAGATGGTCACATTACCATCCGCGTCTGTCTTCTTCTTAAAGATCCATTTATTTTCTATGGCTCGCCAATCTTCGGGCAAGTCAGTCAAAGTCCATACTTTGTTTTCATACATGGATTCTATCTCGGATTTCATGGATTCTAGCCATTTGTCGGAATCTGGGCCCGCCATCGCTTCTTCATAGTTCGAAGGTTCACCGTTGTCTAACAACATGATTTCCAAGACAGGGTTGCCGTACCACTCTGGTGCGGAACGTGTCCTTGTGGACCTATGAAGTTCAGTAGGAGCTTGATCCGAAGTATCTTGATCATCATCATTAACTTCCTCTCTAATCGGTGCAGGCACCACAGGAACATTTTCCTGAGCTGCGCTACTCTCTGCTTCAAGAGGCAGTAGTTCATCAAGCTCTACTTTCCTCCCACTTACTTCTTTTGAGAGAAACTCCTTCTCTAGAAAGGATCCATTCTTGGCAACGAAGATCTTGCCTTCGGATCTGAGGTAGAAGTATACCCAACAGTTTCTTTAGGGTATCCTATGAAGACGCATTTTTCTGACTTGGGTTCGAGCTTTTCAGGTTGAAGTTTCTTGACATAAGCATCGCATCCCCAAACTTTTAGAAACGACAGCTTAGGTTTCTTCCCAAACCATAATTCATACGGTGTCGTCTCAACGGATTTCAACGGAGCCCTATTTAAAGTGAATGCGGCAGTCTCTAAAGCATAGCCCCAAAATGATAGCGGTAAATCAGTAAGAGACATCATAGATCACACCATATCTAATAGAGTGCGATTACGACGTTCGGACACACCATTACGCTGAGGTGTTCCAGGTGGCGTGAGTTGTGAAACTATTCCACATTTTCTTAAGTGTGTGCCAAATTCGTGACTCAAGTATTCTCCCCCACGATCTGATCGCAAGAACTTGATTTTCCTATCACGTTGATTCTCAACCTCACTCTGAAATTCCTTGAACTTTTCAAAGGTCTCAGACTTGTGTTTCATTAAGTAGACATACCCATATCTACTCAAGTCATAAGTGAGGGTGAGAACATAACGATAGCCACCACGAGCCTCAACACTCATTGGACCGCACACATCAGTATGTATGATTTCCAATAAGTTGGTTGCTCGCTCCATTGTTCCTGAGAACGGAGTCTTGGTCATTTTACCCATGAGGCATGGTTCGCACGTGTCAAATGATTCGTAATCAAGAGAATCTAAAAGTCCATCTGCATGGAGCTTCTTCATGCGTTTGACACCTATGTGACCAAGGCGGCAGTGCCACAAGTATGTGGGACCCTCATTATCAACCTTACATCTTTTGGTATTCACATTATGAATATGTGTAGCATTACGCTCGAGATTCATTAAGAATAAACCATTCACCACCGGAGCATGACCATAAGACATATCTCTCATATAAATAGAACAACCATTATTCTCGGATTTAAATGAGTAGCCATCTTGAATTAAACGAGATCCTGATAAAATGTTCATGCTCAAAGCTGGCACTAAATAACAATTATTGAGGTTTAAAACTAATCCCGTAGGTAAATGTAGAGGTAGCATGCTGACGGCGATCACATCGACCTTGGAACCATTCCCGACGCGCATCGTCACCTCGTCCTTCGCCAGTCTCTACTTATCCCGCAGATCCTGCTTTGAGTTACAAATGTGAGCAACCGCACCGGTATCAAATACCCAGGAGCTACTATGAGTACTGGTAAGGTACACATCAATTACATGTATATCACATATACCTTTTGTGATGCCGGCCTTCTTGTCCGCTAAGTATATGGGGCAGTTCCGCTTCCAGTGACCACTTCCCTTGCTATAAAAACACTCAGTCTCGGGCTTGGGTCCATTCTTTGGCTTCTTCCCGGCAGCTTGCTTACCGGGCGCGGCAACTCCCTTGCCGTCCTTCTTGAAGTTCTTCTTACCCTTGCCTTTCTTGAACTTAGTGGTTTTATTCACCATCAACACTTGATGTTCCTTTTTGACTTCTACCTCTGCTGATTTCAGCATTGCAAATACTTCAGGAATGGTCTTTTCCATCCCCTGCATATTGAAGTTCATCACAAAGCTCTTGTAGCTCGGTGGAAGCGACTGAAGGATTCTGTCAATGACCGCGTCATCCGGGAGATTAACTCCCAGCTGAGTCAAGCGGTTATGCAACCCAGACATTTTGAGTATGTGCTCACTGATAGAACTATTTTCCTCCATCTTACAGCTGAAGAACTTATCGGAGACTTCATATCTCTCGACCCAGGCATGAGCTTGGAAAACCATTTTCAGCTCTTCGAACATCTCATATGCTCCGTGTCACTCAAAATGCTTTTGGAGCCCCGGTTCTAAGCTGTAAAGCATGCCGCACTGAACGAGGGAGTAATCATCAGCACGTGCCTGCCAAGCGTTCATAACGTCTTGGTTCTGTGGGACGGGTGCGTCACCTAGCGGTGCTTCTAGGACATAATCTTTTTTGGCAGCTATGAGGATGATCCTCAGGTTCCGGACCCAGTCCGTATAGTTGCTGCCATCGTCTTTCAGCTTGGTTTTCTCTAGGAACGCGTTGAAGTTGAGGACAACGTTGGCCATTGGATCTACAAGACATATTGTAAAGATTTTAGACTAAGTTCATGATAATTAAGTTCATCTAATCAAATTATTCAATGAACTCCCACTTAGATAGACATCCCTCCAGTCATCTAAGTATAACATGATCCGAGTTGACTAGGCCGTGTCTGATCATCACGTGAGACGGACTAGTCAACATCGGTGAACATCTTCAAGTTGATCGTATCTTCTATACGACTCATGCTCGACCTTTCGGTCTTCTGTGTTTCGAGGCCATGTCTGTACATGCTAGGCTCGTCAAGTCAACCTAAGTGTATTGCGTGTGTAAATCTGTCTTACACCCGTTGTATGTGAACGTTGGAATCTATCACACCCGATCATCAGGTGGTGCTTCGAAACAACGAACTGTCGTAACGGCGCACAGTTAGGGGGAACACTTTCTTGAAATTATTATGAGGGATCATCTTATTTACTACCGTCGTTCTAAGAAAACAAGATGCAAAAACATGATAAACATCACATGCAATCAAATAATAGTGACATGATATGGCCAATATCATATAGCTCCTTTGATCTCCATCTTGGGGCTCCATGATCATCTTGTCACCGGCATGACACCATGATCTCCATCATCATGATCTCCATCATCGTGTCTCCATGAAGTTGCTTGCCAAGTATTACTTCTACTACTATGGCTAACACGTTTAGCAATAAAGTAAAGTAATTTACATGGCGTTTCTCAATGACACGCAGGTCATACAAAAAAATAAAGACAACTCCTATGGCTCCTGCCGCTGCTCATACTCATCGACATGCAAGTCGTGATTCCTATTACAAGAACATGATCAATCTCATACATCACATATATCATTCATCATTCATCACAACCTTTGGCCATATCACATCACAAAACACTTGCTGCAAAAACAAGTTAGACGTCCTCTAATTGTTGTTGCAAGTTTTTACGTGGATGCTATAGGTTTCTAGCAAGAACGTTTCTTACCTACGCCAAAACCACAACATGAATTGCCAATTTCTATTTACCCTTCATAAGGACCCTGTTCATCGAATCCGATCCGACTAAAGTGGGAGAGACAGACACCCGCCAGCCACCTTATGCAACTAGTGCATGTCAGTCGGTGGAACCGGTCTCACGTAAGCGTACGTGTAAGGTTGGTCCGGGCCGCTTCATCCCACGATGCCGCCGAATCAAGATAAGACTAGTAACGGCAAGCAAATTGACAATATCGACGCCCACAACTACTTTGTGTTCTACTCGTGCATAGTAACTACGCATAGACCTAGCTCATGATGCCACTGTTGGGGAACGTTGCAGAAAACAAAAAAAATTCCTATGTTTCACCAAGATCAATCTATGGAGTCAACTAGCAACGAGAGGAGAGTGCATCTACATACCCTTGTAGATCGCGAGCGGAAGCGTTTAAGAGAACGGGGATGATGGAGTCGTACTCGCCGTGATCCAAATCACCGATGACCAAGTGCCGAACGGACGGCACCTCCGCGTTCAACACACGTACGGAGCGGATGACGTCTCCTCCTTCTTGATCCAGCAATAGGGAAGGAGAGGTTGATGAAGATCCAGCAGCACGACGGCGTGGTGGTGGATGCAGCAATGATCGCAGCAGGGCTTCGCCGAGCTTCTGCGAGAGGGAGAGGTGTGGCAGGGGAGAGGGAGGCGCCAAGACTTGATGTGCGGCTGCCCTCCCTCCCCCCCTTTATATAGGCCCCCTGGGGGGGGGGCGGCCCTAGGAGATGGGATCTCCTTGGGGGGGGGAGGCTTGCCCCCCAAGGCAAGTGGAGGCGCCCCCACCCTAGGGTTTCCAACCCTAGGCGCAGGGGGGGACGCACCAGCCCACTAGGGGCTGGTTCCCTCCCCACTTCAGCCCACGGGGCCCTCCGGGATGGGTGGCCCCACCCGGTGGACCCCCGGGACCCATCCGGTGGTCCCGGTACAATACTGGTGACCCCGAATCTTTCCCGATGGCCGAAACTACACTTCCTATATATAATTCTTCACCTCCGGACCATTCCGGAACTCCTCGTGATGTCTAGGATCTCATCCGGGACTCCGAACAACTTTCGGATTACTGCATACTCATATCTCTACAACCCTAGCGTCACCGAACCTTAAGTGTGTAGACCCTACGGGTTCGGGAGACACGTAGACATGACCGAGACGGCTCTCCGGCCAATAACCAACAGCGGGATCTGGATACCCATGTTGGCTCCCACATGCTCCTCGATGATCTCATCGGATGAACCACGATGTCGAGGACTTAATCAATCCCGTATTCAATTCCCTTTGTAAATCGGTACGTTACTTGTCCGAGACTCAATCGTCGGTATCCCAATACCTTGTTTAGTCTCGTTACCGGCAAGTCACTTTACTCATACCGTAATGCATGATCCCGTGATCAACCACTTGATCACATTGAGCTCATTATGATGATGCATTACCGAGTGGGCCCAGAGATACCTCTCCGTCATACGGAGTGAGAAATCCCAGTCTCGATTCGTGCCAACGCAACAGACACTTTCGAAGACACCTGTAATGTACCTTTATAGTCACCCAGTTACGTTGTGATGTTTGGCACACCCAAAGCACTACTACGGTATCCGGAAGTTGCACAATCTCATGGTCTAAGGAAATGATACTTGACATTCAGAAAAGCTACAGCAAACGAACTACACGATCTTTGAGCTAAGCTTAGGATTGGGTCTTGTCCATCACATCATTCTCCTAATGATGTGATCCCGTTATCAATGGCATCCCCATGTCCATAGCCAGGAAAGCATGACTATCTTTTGATCAACGAGCTAGTCAACTAGAGACTCACTAGGGACATATTGTGGTCTATGTATTCACACATGTATTACAATTTCCGGATAATACAATTACATCATGAATAATAGACAATTATCATGAACAAAGAAATATAATAATCATTTTATTATTGCCTCTAGGGTATATTTCCAACATGCTCGTGGTATGCGTGGCGTGGTGGCCAGCACGTGAGCTAGCTAGATGGGCATGCATGCATGTATTACTTGCGGTGTTTAGCAGGATGTTATCAGTGGCCGGTGGAGATGGCCGCGTCAAGCGCGTAGAGCGCGTAGCGTGTATGGCCGGGCTGATCGTTTGCATGCAGCGTATAGCTAGCTGGAGAAACGTGGGCGTTGCGTTTGCTGTAGGACTACAAAGCTGCCGCCGTGGGTGTGTGTTTGTACTGAGTAGAGCACCATGTAGACATTGCAAACAAAAAAAAGATTCGGGCGTTCGTGCGCCGGCCGGAGAAACTTGTGTCCACTGTGTTCATGTCCTTCCTTCTTTCTTGTTCGAGCGAGTGAGGAGAGGGAGATGTAGCTAGGGTTGCCGTTTGGCAACAACATTTGATATCATGAGCTGGTTCATCTTGGGCGTCGTTCTTCTTGCCGGAGGTGGCGGAGTTCGCCGGCGGCTGCGCGATGCTCCGGGCCGTGTGTCGGCCTATGGAGATGCGCGGCGTGGCGAGGATGCCGCGGTGGCTGCGGCGGCACGGTGAAGAGGACGCGGAGGACCTGCGTGGTGGCGGCTTCAACGACGACGACGATGCGGCTAGCGCGTCGTGGCGGCTCGGCGCGACAACGGTTGAGCCGCGTGGCACAGAGCCGCGGCGCTCGTGTCAGATGTGTCAGGCGCGTGTATGGGCGCGCGCCGGGCGTGTCAGGCGCGGCGGGACCGTGGTGTAGGGTGGCCATTGGCGAGCGGGGGTATACGCGTTGAGCTGGTCCATCGCGGGCTCGCCGCGCCCAGACGTGTGCGTGCATGTCGGAGGGGGCGCAGGTAGAGCGGGCGGGACGGGCGCTCGACATGGGCTGGGACGTGGGTGCATGCCCGGCGCGTCCCTGGGTATAAAACCCCCTGTGTACGTTGTAATGGCAATGTCCGAAGTCGAGTTCGAGCTCGAGGGAATCAAGGCCGTTGGTGCGCCAGAAAGAGAAGCTGCGGCGTGTGTCGACGGAGATGACGAAGGGCGTTCTCTGTGGCAGTCGACGAGAGGCCGGAGTCCTGTCAGGATGGGCGGCGAGGTCGTGGCTTAAAGGGAAGAATGTCAGAAATAAGCCACGCATGAGTATGTGCTCGTGTGTGTGATCTGTGTGCATAGGTGTGCGTGTGTGCTTGTGGTATGCGTGGCGTGGTGGTCAGCACGTGAGCTAGCTAGATGGCATGCATGCATATATTACTTGCGGTGTTTAGCAGGTTGTTAGCAGCGGCCGGTGGAGATGGCCGCGTCAAGCGCGTAGCGTGTATGGCCGGGCTGATCGTTTGCATGCAGCGGATAGCTAGCTGGAGAAACGTGGGTGTTGCGTTTGCTGTAGAACTACAAAGCGGCCGCCGTGGGTGTGTGTTTGTACTGAGTAGAGCACCATGTAGACATTGCAAAGAAAAAAAAGATTCAGGCGTTCGTGCGCCAGCCGGAGAAACTTGTGTCCACTGTGTTCATCTCCTTTTTTCTTTCTTGTTCGAGCGAGTGAGAAAAGGGAGAGGTAGCTAGGGTTGCCGTTTGGCAACAACACCCCGAGCCCGTCCAGATCCGCCCGAGCACGAGCCCCAACTCATAGCCATGCCTTCAGCCTAGACCCGGGGGAAGGAGGCCCACTGCCACCACCCAGCGC
Source organism: Triticum dicoccoides (assembly GCF_002162155.2). NCBI lineage: Eukaryota > Viridiplantae > Streptophyta > Magnoliopsida > Poales > Poaceae > Triticum > Triticum dicoccoides. The sequence goes on from NC_041390.1 coordinate 587,847,624, forward strand.
TACCGGCTGGAGGCCAACACCCAGTTCCAAGCATCGCCTCCACACCGACCTGCACCATCCAGCCCCGGACTAGGCAACTCAAGCCGCAAAAGCCATCAGACCATCCCACCATGGCACACCACCGCTCCAACCACCTCCAGTAGCCGAGACCACCAGCGACGGCCGGCCCACGCTACATCAACCCACACTGCTCATGTGCAGCAGGACGGAGGAGCCCCCGCCCTCCGATCCAGATCTGAACCGAGAAGCTCACCACGGCAGCCGAGCCGGCACACCCCGCCTGACAGCGGATGTGCAGCCACCCGCACCTCCGCGCTAGAGAGCCGCCGCCCCTGCATAGTTGCGCGCATCCGCATGAGGGGCGCTGTCCCGCACTAGCCCCACACCGCGCTGAAGGGAGGAGGGCCCGCCGCCACCGACGCCAGCCGGGCTTTGCCCAACGGCAGCGGGGGAGGGGAGCGGGCGGGCTGGGCGAGACGAGGGTTTGTTCTGTCCGTCTGGGTTAGTGAGCAAGGCAGTAATAATTTCTAGGTTGTGGCGGATTTTACGAAGAAGAAATCTTTGTGTAATACAACTATGCAAAAGCTTACCAAAATACTAGATATACATTATTTCGTGTTAGTAAAGTACAGCCAAAATAGAAAATGAATCGATTAGTTTCAATAATAGGAGATCTCTAGAATGATGGATAATATTCAGTCGACGGTAATGAAATTTTCTTCAAAATTAAAAGTTCAATTTCAATTATGAATTACCTTTCAGTATGTAGTTGCTCTTGAATAATTAATAAAGAATGACTATGTGCATCGCTTGATGCAGAAGCTGCAGGTTATCCTCCTTTAAAAAAATTACTTGCTCTAATTCTTTGGCGTTTTTTTTTTTTGCGGGGACTTCTTTCTTTCTTTGCATACCCTTGTGTTCTCGCTGACTGGCTCGGCTCACCAACAGATGGATGCAGCCCTCCACTCGCAAGCTGCTTCTGTGTGTCCTACTGCCTCCCCATGCCGTCACGACTTCATGAAGTTTTGAAAATTTTAGAATTTTTACTGAATTCATGCTCCAATAAGTTCATCCAAAGTCCGAACTGATGGTAAGCTGCAACTATTTTAATTCAATACTGCATTGGCCATGTCATGGGCTCAAGACCTCCCGACGCTGATACATATTGAATTCATGCTTTAGCCAATTCATCCAACCAAACTCATGGAGAAATTTGAGCAATATATTTCAACAGTTTTGAAATTGGCAATTGTGAGTTGGCCGGATGGATCAATCATGTATTCATGTTCTAATTCACCCGTGGAATCAAGTCACGACTCACAAGGGCACTGACCAATGTATCAAGCCAACCCGTGGATCTAGGGATTGGGCTTGGTTTGCTGAAGGGAGGCGAGGAAATGAAGTGGTACGAAAGAGAATCCAGGGAGAATGAAAAGGGAAAAGGCTGCGCCCTGAGGTACTAACTTTCCAATGGTGGTTTCGAAGATGAAACTGCTTACCCGTGAGAGAAACTAGAGCCGTTTCAAAAATCTAACCTCTCCATATATTACTACATGCAATTTCATCATAAACGCCTACGCGAGTTTCGATGAAAATTTGCCAACAAATTGTGTATACCCATGAATTATTAGAGGAGTCCCTCGGAGGTCATTTTGACCATAAAAATCGAAGCCGCCTGTAATACCCATGAATTGAAGTGGCCTCTCCCCTGTCCGTCTGCGATGGCCGCCCATATCTCACAGGATTTTATCCTACATACTGTGGGCACGGCATCACACATGTAATTGTACGCGATTGGAAGGGCTTAATAGTGTCAATCTGCACTAGTGAATAGGATCGTATATGCCCCCAGTAATTGTTACACAGAAAAAAGATAGAGATTATAATAGAACAGGGACATCACTGCTGTTCCAATACACGATTAGCATTGATTTTTTTTTAAAGGGCGACATGTTTCTTGCACTCATACCAGATATTACTACGTACTTTGGCCAGAAAAACCAGGATTCCGATTAAATGGCCGTGAGAAAGAGAAGTCATTGCAAGGAGATAATGGTAGCTCATTTGAGGGGATAAACTAAGAACACAAGATTGTTGGGAAGGATGAAAGGTAGAATAACTCGCAATTGGTGCATGCACAGTTCATCCACTAAACACATTTGGAGAATGAAATAAACATGCAAGGTCACAATGGTAGAAGTCAGGGTGTTAGGTAACACACTCCATATAATGACGCAAAACGAAATTCACACCAGTCTTGTACCTCCATTTATCCGGAGGGTGTACAAAAAGCTCAAGAACTAGATTGAATACAGATACCATATATACTACCCGTTCAATACCACGACCAGGGCATCATACTTAACTTATTACCAAAACGGTGCCCCATATTCACTTCACTCATTGACTTATTTCGTAGAGTCCAGCAGTTTGGTACTAAGATCGCTCCCATCGCTTAGCAGTGCGCGCTTCTGGGCACGTTGTTGGAAATGCATATAGAGTGACAATACCCAGATTGCCAACATGATAACAACACCCGGCCATGCATCCCACAAGTTGTTGGGGGAAACCTTGACCATATAGATCATCAGGCCAATCATAAAAAGCGAATAAAACACCATCATCACATCCTACAGAGCACAGACAAGCAGCGGTGCAGGATAAGTAATAATAGTCAGAGATAAATTGTACGTTAGTTCCTGAGCTACGAAAGGAAATTAGAAGCCAGAGATAAATTGTGTGGAATTCAACAATGAGCGCACCAGCGAGAGGTCACATCATATGCTCCCTCCGTTCCTAAATATAAGTCTTTGTAAAGATTTCACTAAATCATATATATATATATATATATATATATATATATATATATATATATATATATATGCATTTTAAATGTAGATTCATTCATTTTGCTCCGTATGTAGTCCATCTAGTTGAATCTCTACAAAGACTTATATTTAGGAATGGAGGGAGTACTTAATTAGATGTGAAAAAAGGTTCAAGCTTCACTAAAGCAGGGAGCATTCTATAATTCTAGCAAAATAATCAGAATGGCCAATATCAACAAACATAAACATAAGTTGAAGCTATTGGGATGCTCTTGTTATTTATATAGGCATGGTACGTATTACTAGCTGTGAGATTGTTTTCAAAATAGTTGTATGCATGAGCACAATGATATGCATGCAACCTACAAGTAATTTAGTAACACATACTAATAGCATGCATAAGTTTTAGTTATGCTGTAGGACCATAAGTTTTGACTTAGAACTAGATAGACCTAGAAGCAAAATAGGAAGGCAGGAGAAAAGCAAAAGCCTCACCAGAACCACAATGATACCCTTGGCAGTGCGAGAGTTCACCTTGGCCAGCTCCTCCTCCTTGGTCAGCATTGGCCCAGCGCCTTTCTCGAGGTCCAGGCAATGATCGGAACTCGCGGACAACGTTACTTTGGCATGTTGCCCGGCAAGCACCAGGAGTACCAATACCCAGACTAACACGAGAAAAACAGCCGGCCATGCCTGCCACCAGTTTTCGCAAACCTTGAACATCCATATGATCAAGCCAACCATATACAGCGAATATAGCACCATGAACACTTTCTACAAAGCAGACACAAGCAGTGAGCGGCAGGATGAATAATGAGATGGAGCTCTAGAGCACAAAAAAGAAAATTTGACACGCCAGAGATAAATTGTACGTAATCATCAACGATGAGGAGCGTGACATGCAACATGTAGAGAGCTCACAGCATATATATTCTTGGTTAGACTAGACATGAAAAAAGGTTCATACGCCACTAAACCACGTAAAGAGCATTCTATATTTGTTAGCAAATCAGAACGGCCAACATCATCAGCAAACAGAAACATATATAGGAAGAAGGTGAAGCTAACGGGATGCTCTTGTTATACAGGCTTTGATACAGATTGATCTAGAACTAGCTAGAAGCGAGGAAGAAGGCGGGAGGAAAGGAAAAGGCTCACCAGCGACGCCGTGGTACAGCAGGACAGCTCCTCCTCTTTTGTGGCCGCCGGCCAGGCAGCGCCTTTTTGGACATCCATGGGAGGATCAGAATTCGGCGACAACATGGTCATGGTGGACGCGCTGATGGCGGAAGGGCTTCGCGGTGGCACAAGGCTTGTAAGCCTAGACACTACTGGAATAAGGTACGTTGCCGACGGCCCAGGGCCGTCGGCATAGGGCTATGCCGACGGTGGCCGTCGGCATAGCCCCGTCGGCAACTCGTACGTCGGCGTATTCCAAGTTGGCCGTCGGCATATAAAAACCGTCGGCATAGCTAGCTAAGCCGACGGTGTCCGTACCATCGTCGGCATACATCCACCGTCGGCAACGTTCTCCACCTGACGGCCGTCAACAGCCGCCGTTAAAACTGTGACAATCATATGATGACACGTGGCAGCAGCTGGCCGCCATGGCACGGAGCTACGCCGACGGTTAAGCCGTCGGCATAGTTTTGGGCCTATGCCGATGGCCTAACCGTCAGCGTAGGTCCGTGCCACGGCTGCCCAGGTGCTACCACGTGTCAGCTACGCCGACGGTTAGGCCGTCGGCATACTTGACCAAAAGCAAAAAAACAATATATACTAGCCAAAAAGGCTAGCAATTTCATAGTTGATACATTAGCCAAAAAGGGCAGGATTGATTATGTCATGTCCCAATAATAATCCTCATAAATTTAGAAAGTTACACATCCATTGATTGATCCAGTAGCAAAACAAGCTACTTATAGCTAGCTAGTAGGTGATCATCCATGATACATCAACACTGGCAAATATCAACAGATATGAATGAGTTAGAAAGAAAACTAGAGTTGAACTACCTAGCCTCATACATACATACATGAGAAAATTTGATTACACAAGAAGAAGCTAGCTTGGAGTGGTGGTGGATGAAACAAAAATCACCTCGCCATCGCTTTGTGGTTTCACAACTGACCACAAAACTAAGGCAATGGATGAATTAATTTGGCCTAAGCAGGACAAACCCAAAACAAAACATGGGACAACAACAGTTCTTGTACATAGCAAGTGACATAACCTTGGGCTCGACGACCATGTCTCAGCAAGGAGAGGAGCTCAACATTGAGGTTTCGCAAAACAGGAACTCATTAATTTGCGAGTTGGTTTTAGTAGTTGAAGCTTAGCGGTTAAGTTAAGCACTTAGTCCACTAACTAAACTAGGGACCAACACAATCAGGAGCAGTTATATAGCTATCAAACCATTTACTAAACAACAACAACACTTGAACTGCAACATGTCGAGCAAGGAAACAAACCATGAGACAAGTATTGATAGCAACGAGATATGTCCAGGAAGGCCATCCAATGGTTTCAGCCACATCCTCATAAACCTGCAGCATTCTCTAATACCTAATTAGCAACAAAAATCTAGAAGCAACAGTAAGTGAAAATCGAAGGTCAGATTGCATACATGAAGGTAAAACTGAATGACACGCACAAAAGATTCAGATTTTTTGTGGCGGCAAGGCAGCAAAGCAAACCAATTAGCAAACAATGCAGCAATGTCCATGTGATTGAGCACTAGGGTCTGATAGCAATAGCAATAGCACCAAGTTAAATTCAGTCAAGCATGTAAGTTGATTCAGACCAGTAGCAAACCAAGCAAAAAAAATTAGATTTCAAACAAGCTAGCTGGCTGTAATTTGCTGGAATCTTGATGGTACAAACAAGCTAGCTAGATTAAAGACCAACAGTTAACACAGCCTAGCTGCAGTAACCAACAAGGCCACTATAAATTACTAACATGCATGATCTGTAGTATAGGAGGCCGAATCAATGAACATCATAGTTGTTGGGGAACGTAGTAATTTCAAAAAAATTCCTACGCACATGCAAGATCATGGTGATGCATAGCAACGAGAGGGGAGAGTGTTGTCTATGTACCCTCGTAGACCGAAAGCGGAAGCATTATGACAATGCGGTTGATGTAGTCGTACGTCTTTGTGACCCGATCGATCAAGCACCGAAACTACGGCACCTCCGAGTTCTAGCACACGTTCAGCTCGATGACGATCCCCGGACTCTGATCCAGCAAAGTGTTGGGGAAGAGTTCCGTCAGCACGACGGCATGGTGACGATCTTGATGTTCTACCATCGCAGGGCTTCACCTAAGCACCGCTACAATATTATCGAGGAGTATGGTGGAGGGGGGCACCGCACACGGCTAAGAGAACGATCATGAAGATCAACTTGTGTGTCTATGAGATGCCCCCTGCCCCCGTATATAAAGGAGTGGAGGAGGGGAGGGCCGGCCCTCTCTAAGGCGCGCCCTAGGGGAGTCCTACTCCCACCGGGAATAGGATTCCCCCTTTCCTAGTACAACTAGGAGTCCTTCTAAGTAGTAGGAGTAGGAAACAAGGAAGGGGAAGAGGGAAGAGAAGGAAGGAGGGGGTGCCACCCCTCCCCCTAGTCCAATTCGGACTAGTCAATGGGGGGGCGCGCGGCCTGCCTCTCCCTCTCCCCTAAAGCCCAATAAGGCCCATATACTTCTTCCCCCGTATTCCCGTAACTCTCCGGTACTCCGAAAAATACCCCAACCACTCGGAACCTTTCCGATGTCCAAATATAGTCGTCCAATATATCGATCTTTATGTCTCGACCATTTCGAGACTCCTCGTCATGTCCCCGATCTCATCCGGGACTCCGAACTCCTTCGGTACATCAAAACTCATAAACTCATAATATAACTGTCATCGAAACCTTAAGCGTGCGGACCCTACGGGTTCGAGAACAATGTAGACATGACCGAGACACGTCTCCAGTCAATAACCAATAGCGGAACCTGGATGCTCATATTGGCTCCCACATATTCTACGGAGATCTTTATCGGTCAGACCGCATAACAACATACGTTGTTCCATTTGTCATCGGTATGTTACTTGCCCGAGATTCGATCGTCGGTATCTCAATACCTAGTTCAATCTCGTTACCGGCAAGTCTTTTTACTCGTTCCGTAATACATCATCTCGCAACTAACTCATTAGTTGCAATGCTTGCAAGGCTTAAGTGATGTGCATTACCGAGAGGGTCCAGAGATGCCTCTCCGACAATTGGAGTGACAAATCCTAATCTCGAAATACGCCAACCCAACATGTACCTTTGGAGACACCTGTAGAGCTCCTTTATAATCACCCAGTTACGTTGTGACGTTTGGTAGCACACAAAGTGTTCCTCCGGCAAATGGGAGTTGCATAATCTCATAGTCATAGGAACATGTATAAGTCATGAAGAAAGCAATAGCAACATACTAAACGATCGAGTGCTAAGCTAATGGAATGGGTCATGTCAATCACATCATTCTCCTAATGATGTGATCCCGTTAATCAAATGACAACACATGTCCATGGTTAGGAAACATAACCATCTTTGATTAACGAGCTAGTCAAGTAGAGGCATACTAGTGACACTTTGTTTGTCTATGTATTCACACATGTATTATGTTTCCGGTTAATACAATTCTAGCATGAATAATAAACATTTATCATGAAATAAGGAAATAAATAATAACTTTATTATTGCCTCTAGGGCATATTTCCTTCAGTCTCCCACTTGCACTAGAGTCAATAATCTAGATCACATCGCCATGTGATTTAACATCAATAGTTCACATCATCATGTGATTAACACCCATAGTTCACATCGTCATATGACCAACACTCAAAGGGTTTACTGGAGTCAGTAATCTAGTTCACATCTATATGTGATTAACACCCAAAGAGTACTAAGGTGTGATCATGTTTTGCTTGTGAGAGAAGCTTAGTCAACGAGTCTGCCAAAATTCAGATCCGTATGTATTTTGCAAATTTCTATGTCTACAATGCTCTGCACGGAGCTACTTTAGCTAATTGCTCCCACTTTTAATATGTATCCAGATGAAGACTTAGAGTCATCCGGATTAGTGCCAAAAACTTGTATCGACGTAACCCTTTTACGACGAACCTTTTGTCACCTCCATAATCGAGAAACATATCCTTATTCCATTAAGGATAGTTTTGACCAATGTCCAGTTATGTACTCCTAGATCACTATTGTACTCCCTTGCCAAAAACAGTGTAGGGTATATGATAGATCTGGTACATAGCATGGCATACTTTATAGAACCTATGGCTGGGGCATAGGGAATGACTTTCATTCTCTTTCTATCTTCTGCCGTGGTCTGGCTTTGAGTCTTAGTCAATTTCACACCTTGGAACACAGGCAAGAACTCTTTCTTTGACTGTTCCATTTTGAACTACTTAAAAATCTTGTCAAGGTATGTACTCATTGAAAAAACTTATCAAGCGTCTTGATCTATCTCTATAGATCTTGATGCTCAATATGTAAGCAGCTTCACCGAGGTCTTTCTTTGAAAAAATCCTTTCAAACACTTCTTTATGCTTTACAGAATAATTCTACATTATTTCCGATCAACAATATGTCACTCACATATACTTATCAGAAATGTTGTAGCGCTCCCACTCACTTTCTTGTAAATACAGGCTTCACCGCAAGTCTGTATAAAACTATATGCTTTGATCAACTCATCAAAGCGTATATTCCAACTCCAAGATGCTTGTACTAGTCCATAGATGGAACGCCGGAGCTTGCACATTTTGTTAACACCTTTAGGATTGACAAAACCTTCTGGTTGCATCATATACAACTCTTCTTTAAGAAATCCATTAAGGATTGCAGTTTTGTTATCCATTTGCCAGATTTCATAAAATGCGGCAATTGCTAACATGATTCAGACAGACTTTAAGCATCGATACGAGTGAGAAAATCTCATCGTAGTCAACACCTTGAACTTTGTCAAAAACCTTTTTCAACAAGTCTAGCTTTGTAGATAGTAATACTACTATCAGCGTTCGTCTTCCTTCTGAAGATCCATTTAATCTCAATGGCTTGCCGATCATCGGGCAAGTCAACCAAAGTCCATACTTTTGTTCTCATACATGGATCCCATCTCAGATTTCATGGCCTCTAGCCATTTTGCGGAATCTGGGCTCATCATCGCTTCCTCATAGTTCGTAGGTTCGTCATGGTCAAGTAACATGATCTCCAGAACAGGATTACCATACCACACTGGTGCGGATCTTACTCTGGTTGACCTATGAGGTTCAGTAGTAACTTGATCTGAAGTTTCATGATCAATATCATTAGCTTCCTCACTAATTGGTGTAGGTGTCATAGGAACCAGTTTCTGTGATGAACTACTTTCCAATAAGGGAGCAGGTGCAGTTACCTCATCAAGTTCCACTTTCCTCCCACTCACTTTTTTCGAGAGAAACTCCTTCTCTAGAAAAAACTCCTAATTTAGCAACAAAAGTCTTGCCTTCAGATTTGTGATAGAAGGTGTACCCAACAGTCTCCTTTACGTATCCTATGAAGACATATTTCTCCGATTTGGGTTTGAGCTTATTAGGATGAAACTTTTTCATATAAGCATCACAACCCCAAACTTTAAGAAACGACAACTTTGGTTTCTTGCCAAACCACAGTTCAGATTGTGTCGTCTCAACGGACTTAGATGGTGCCCTTTTTAACGTGAATGCAGCTGTCCTTAATGCATAACCCCCAAAATGATAGTGGTAAATCGGTAAGAAACATCATAGATTGCACTATATCTAATAAAGTACGGTTATGACGTTCGGACACACCATTATGCTGTGGTGTTCCAGGTGGCGTGAGTAGAGAAACTATTTCACATTCTTTTAACTGAAGACCAAGCTCGTAACTCAAATACTCTTCTCCACGATCAGATCGTAGAAACTTTATTTTCTTGTTATGATGATTTTCCACTTCACTCTGAATTTTTTTAAAATTTTCAAATATTTCAGACTTATGTTTCATCAAGCAGATATACCCATATCTGCTTAAATCATGTGTGAAGGTCAGAAAATAATGATACCTGTCGCGAGCTTCAACACTCATCGGATCGCATAGATCAGTATGTATTATTTCCAATAAGTCAGTTGCTCGCTCCATTGTTTCGGAGAACGGAGTCTTAGTCATCTTGCCCATGAGGCATGGTTCGCAAGTATCAAGTGATTCATAATCAAGTGATTCCAAAAGTCCATCAGCATGGAGTTTCTTCATGCGCTTTACACCAATATGACCTAAACGGCAGTGCCACAAATAAGTTGCACTATCATTATTAACTTTGCATCTTTTGGCTTCAATATTATGAATATGTGTATCACTACGATCAGATCCAATGAACCATTTTCATTGGGTGTGTAACCATATAAGGTTTTATTCATGTAAACAGAACAACAATTGTTCTCCAACTTAAATGAATAACCGTATTGCAATAAACATGATCATAGCATATTCATGCTCAACGCAAACACCAAATAACACTTTTTTAGGTTCAACACTGATCCCGAAAGTATAGGGAGTGTGCGATGATGATCATATCAATCTTGGAACCACTTCCAACACACATCGTCACTTCACCCTTAACTAGTCTCTGTTCATTCTGCAACTCCCGATTCAAGTTACTAATCTTAGCAACTGAACTAGTACCAAATACTGAGGGGTTGCTATGAACACTAGTAAAGTACACAGCAATAACATGTATATAAAATATACCTTTGTTTACTTTGCCATCCTTTCTTATCCGCCAAATACTTGGGTAGTTCCGCTTCCAGTGACCAGTCCCTTTGCAGTAATAGCACTTAGTCTCAGGCTTAGGACCAGACGTGGGCTTCTTCACTTGACCAGCAACTTGCTTGCTGTTCTTCTTGAAGTTCCCCTTTTTTCCTTTGCCCTTTTCTTGAAACTAGTGGTCTCGTCAACCATCAACACTTGATGTTTTTCTTGATTTCTACCTTCGTCAATTTCAGCATTACGAAGAGCTTGGGAATCGTTTCCGTTATCCCTTGCATATCATAGTTCATCATGAAGTTCTACTAACTTGGTGATGGTGACTAGAGAATTCTGTCAATCACTATTTTATCTGGAACATTAACTCCCACTTTATTCAAGCGATTGTAGTACCCAGACAATCTGAGCACATGCTCACTAGTTGAGCGATTCTCCTCCATCTTTTAGCTATAGAACTTGTTGGAGACTTCATATCTCTCAACTCGGGTATTTGCTTGAAATATTAACTTCAACTCCTGGAACATCTCATATGGTCCATGACATTCAAAACATCTTTGAAGTCCCGATTCTAAGCCATTAAGCATGGTGCACTAAACTATCAAGTAGTCATCATATTGAGCTAGCCAAACGTTCATAACGTCCGCATCTGCTCCTGCAATAGGTCTGTCACCTAGCGGTGCATCAAGGACATAATTCTTCTGTGCAACAATGAGGATAAACCTCAGATCACAGATCCAATCCGCATCATTGCTACTAACATCTTTCAACACAATTTTCTCTAGGAACATATCAAAATAAACACAGGGAAGCAACAACGCGAGCGATTGATCTACAACATGATTTGCAAAATACTACCAGGACTAAGTTCATGATAAATTTAAGTTCAATTAATCATATTACTTAAGAACTCCCACTTAGACAGACATCTTTCTAGTCATCTAAGTGATCACGTGGTCCAAATCAACTAAACCATGTCCGATCATCACGTGAGATGGAGTAGTTTTCAATGGTGAACATCACTATGTTGATCATATCTATTATATGATTCACGTTCGACCTTTCGGTCTCCGTGTTTCGAGGCCATATCTGTATATGCTAGGCTCGTCAAGTTTAACCTGAGTATTCCGTGTGTGCAACTGTTTTGCACCCATTGTATTTGAACGTAGAGCCTATCACACCCGATCATCATATGGTGTCTCAGCACGAAGAACTTTCGCAATGGTGCATACTCAGGGAGAACACTTCTTGATAATTAGTGAGAGATCATCTTAAAATGCTACCGTCAAACTAAGCAAAAATAAGATGTATAAAAGATAAACATCATATGCAATCAAAATATGTGACATGATATGGCCATCATCATCTTGCGCCTTTGATCTCCATCTCCAAAGTACTGTCATGATCTATATTGTCACCGGCATGACACCATGATCTCCATCATCTTGATCTATATCAATGTGTCGTCACATGGTCGTCTCGCCAACAATTGCTCTTGCAACTATTGCTATCGCATAGCGATAAAGTAAAGCAATTATTGGGCACTTGCATCTTATGCAATAGAGAGACAACCATAAGGATTTTGCCAGTTGCCGATAACTTCAACAAAACATGATTATCTCATACAACAACTTATATCTCATCACGTCTTGACCATATCACATCACAACATGCCCTGCAAAAACAAGTTAGACGTCCTCTACTTTGTTGTTGCAAGTTTTACGTGGCTGCTACTGGGCTTAGCAAGAACCGTTCTTACCTACGCATCAAAACCACAACGATAGTTTGTCAAGTTGGTGTTGTTTTAACCTTCGCAAGGACCGGGCGTAGCCACACTTGGTTCAACTAAAGTTGGAGAAACTGACACCCGCCAGCCACCTGTGTGCAAAGCACGTCGGTAGAACCAGTCTCGCGTAAGCGTACGCGTAATGTCGGTCTGGGCCGCTTCATCCAACAATACCGCCAAACCAAAGTATGACATGCTGGTAAGCAGTATGACTTATATCACCCACAATTCACTTGTGTTCTACTCGTGCATATAACATCAACACATAAAACCTAGGCTCTGATGCCACTGTTGGGGAACGTAGTAATTTCAAAAAAATTCCTACGCACATGCAAGATCATGGTGATGCATAGCAATGAGAGGGGAGAGTGTTGTCTACGTACCCACGTAGACCGAAAGCGGAAGTGTTATGACAACGCGGTTGATGTAGTCGTACGTCTTCGTGACCCGACCGATCAAGCACCGAAACTACGGCACCTCCGAGTTCTAGCACACGTTCAGCTCGATGATGATCCCCGGACTCCGATCCAGCAAAGTGTCGGGGAAGAGTTCCGTCAGCACGACGGCGTGGTGATGATCTTGATGTTCTACCATCGCAGGGCTTCGCCTAAGCACCGCTACAATATTATCGAGGAGTATGGTGGAGGGGGGCACCGCACACGGCTAAGAGAACGATCACGAAGATCAACTTGTGTGTCTATGAGGTGCCCCATGCCCCCGTATATAAAGGAGTGGAGGAGGGGAGGGCCGGCCCTCTCTATGGCGCGCCCTAGGGGAGTCCTACTCCCACCGGGAATAGGATTCCCCCTTTCCTAGTACAACTAGGAGTCCTTCCAAGTAGTAGGAGTAGGAGACAAGGAAGGGGAAGAGGGAAGAGAAGGAAGGAGGGGGCGCCGCCCCTCCCCCTAGTCCAATTCGGACTAGTCAATGGGGGGCGCGCGGCCTGCCTCTCCCTCTCCCCTAAAGCCCAATAAGGCCCATATACTTCTTCCCCTTCCGATGGGTTCGAGAACTATGTAGACATGACCGAGACACCTCTCTGGTCAATAACCAATAGCGGGACCTGGATGCCCATATTGGCTCCTACATATTCTATGAAGATATTTATCGGTCAGACCGCATAACAACATACGTTGTTCCCTTTGTCATTGGTATGTTACTTGCCCGAGATTCGATCGTCGGTATGTCAATACCTAGTTCAATCTCGTTATCGGCAAGTCTGTTTACTCGTTCCGTAATACATCATCCAGCAACTAACTCATTAGTTGCAATGCTTGCAAGGCTTATAGTGATGTGCATTACCGAGTGGGCCCAGAGATACCTCTCCGACAATCGGAGTGACAAATCCTAATCTCGAAATACGCCAACCCAACAAGTACCTTTGGAGACACCTGTAGAGCACCTTTATAATCATCCAGTTATGTTGTGATGTTTGGTGGCACACAAAGTGTTCCTCTGGTAAATGGGAGTTGCATAATCTCATAGTCATAGGAACATGTATAAGTCATGAAGAAAGCAATGGCAACAAACTAAACGATCAAGTGCTAAGCTAACGGAATGGGTCAAGTCAATCACATCATTCTCCTAATGATGTGATCACTCATGTCTATGGTTAGGAAACTTAACCATCTTTGATCAATGAGCTAGTCAAGTAGAGGCATACTAGTGACACTCTGTTTGTCTATGTATTCACACATGTATTATGTTTCCGGTTAATACAATTCTAGCATGAATAATAAACATTTATCATGAAATAAGGAAATAAATAATAACTTTATTATTGTCTCTAGGGCATATTTCCTTCAGTCTCCCACTTGCACTAGAGTCAATAATCTAGATCACATCGCCATGTGATTTAACATAAATAGTTCACATCACCATGTGATTAACACCCATAGTTCACATCGTCATGTGACCAACACCCAAAGGGTTTACTAGAGTCAATAATCTAGTTCACATCGCTATGTGATTAACACCCAAACAGTACTAAGGTGTGATCATGTTTTGCTTGTGAGAGAAGTTTAGTCAACAGGTCTGCAACATTCAGATCCATATTATTTTGCAAATTTCTATGTCAAGAATGCTCTACATGGAGCTACTCTAGCTAATTGCTCCCACTTTCAATATGTATCCAGATTGAGACTTAGAGTCATCTGGATCAGTGTCAAAACTTGCATCGACGTAACCCTTTACGACGAACCTTTTGTCACCTCCATAATCGAGAAACATATCCTTACTCCAGTAAGGATAATTTTGACCAATGTCCAGTGATCTACTCCTAGATCACTATTGTACTCCCTTGCCAAACTCAGGGCAAGGTATACACTAGGTCTGGTACACATCATGGCATACTTTATAGAACCTATGGCTGAGGCATAGGGAATGACTTTCATTCTCTCTCTATCTTCTGCCGTGGTCGGGTTTTGAGTCTTACTCAATTTCACACCTTGTAACACAGGCAAGAACTCTTTCTTTGACTATTCCATTTTGAACTACTTCAAAATCTTGTCAAGGTATGTACTCATTGAAAAACTTATCAAGCGTCTTGATCTATCTCTATAGATCTTGATGCTCAACATGTAAGCAGCTTCACTGAGGTCTTTCTTTGAAAAACTCCTTTCGAACACTCCTTTATGCTTTGCCTTTGACTTTCGTCGGACGCGCTTTTACGAGTGGACTCTTCGACATAGTTGTGATAGGTCAGTCCATAGGAACATCCCCGAACATGGTCTGGACCCTACAAACCACTAGATTCCCTCCGATTCTACCCGATGCGCACGATCCCCCCTCCAAGTGATGGCGGCACTGCCGTCCTTGGAGGGGGGCAACACTCGGGAGACCCAAGACGGGTGTCTACGCATGCCATATCACTTTCACATATGCATCAGGACCTGTGCGTTGTTTAAGTGACATTGCTACACCCGGAAGGCCACCACGAATCCTTGTTGACCAGGAGATCTAGGCCTTTGACTTTCGCCGACGGGCTTTGACTAGTGGACTCTTCCAACTGGTTGCGATAGGTTAGCCTATAGGAACATCCGCGAACATGGTCTCGACCCAACCAACCATTAGATTCCCTCTGGTTCTACCCGACGTGCATGACTCCCCATCCAAGTGACGGCGGCACTGCCGTTCGTGGAGGGGGGCTACACCCCTGAGACCCAAGACGGGCATCTACGCATGCCACATCACTTTCACACACGCACCAGGACCCGGTACGGTGTTTCAGTGGCTTAGCTACACCCAGAAACCCCACCGACCGGACTAACACTAGCCCCGTTGACCAGGCTATCTAGGCCTTTGACTTACTTTGGACAGGCTTTGACCAGTGGACTCTTCCAACTGGTTGCGAATGGTCAGCCCATAGGAACATCCTCGAACACGGCCTAGACCCAAGCAACCAATAGATTCCCTCCGGTTCTACCCGACGTGCATGATTCCCCGTCCAAGTGACGGCGGCACAGCCGTCCGTGGAGGGGGGGAACACCTCGGAGACCCAAGACGGGCGTCTACACATGCCACATCACTTCTACACACGCATCGAGACCCGGTACGTTGTTTCGGTGGCATATCTACACCTCGAAGCCGCAGCGACCAGACTAACCCTAGCCTCGTTGGCGAGGAGATCTAGGCATTTGACTTTCGCCAGACGGGCTTTAACCAGTGGCCTCTTCCACCTGGTTGCGATAGGTCAGCCCATAGGAACATCCCCGAACATGGCATGTACCCAACCCACCACTAGATTCCCTTCGGTTCTACCCGATGCGCACGATCGATCCCCCCTCCAAGTGATGGTGGCATTGCCGTCCGTGGAGGGGGGCAACACCCCGGAGACCCAAGACGTGCGTCTACGCATGCCACATCACTTTCACACATGCACCGGGACCCGGTATGGTGTTTCGGTGGCATTGCTACACCTCGAAGCCCCACCGACCGGACTAACCCTATCCCCGTTGACTAGGAGATCTAGGCCTTTGACTTCCATCGAACGGGCTTTGACTAGTGGACTCTTCCACCTGGTTGCGACAAGTCAGCCCATAGGAACATCCACGAGCATGGCCTCGACCCAACCAACCACTAGATTCTCCCCGGTTCTACCCGATGCGCATGATTCCCCCTCCAAATGACGTTGGCACTGCTGTCCGTGGAGGGGGCAACACCCCGGAGACCCAAGACAGGCGTCTACGCAGGCCACATCACTTTCACACATGCATCAGGACCGCGTGCGCTATTTCGGTGGCATTGCTGCACCTGGAAGGCCACCACAAAGCCTTGTTGACCAGGAGATCTAGGCCTTTGACTTTTGCTGTAAGGGCTTTGACCAGTGGACTCTTCCAATTGGTTGCGATAGGTTAGCCCATAGGAACATGCCCAAACATGTTCTGGACCCAACCAACCACTAGATTCCCTCTGGTTCTACCTGATACGTCTCTAATGTATCTATAATTTTTGATTGCTCCATGCTACATTATCTACTGTTTTGGACATTATTGGGCTTTATTATCCACTTCTATATTATTTTTGGGACTAACTTATTAACCGGAGGCCCAGCCCAGAATTGCTGTTTTTTTTGCCTATTTTAGGGTTTCGAAGAAAAGGAATATCAAACGGAGTCCAAATGGAATGAAACCTTCAGGAACG
This sequence comes from Triticum dicoccoides, assembly GCF_002162155.2. Classification (NCBI taxonomy): domain Eukaryota; kingdom Viridiplantae; phylum Streptophyta; class Magnoliopsida; order Poales; family Poaceae; genus Triticum; species Triticum dicoccoides. The sequence continues at coordinate 587,864,679 of NC_041390.1, forward strand.
TGATTTTCTCACCGAACATGGTCCATGAGACTTGGACCCTACGTCAAGAAACAAAGGAGGAGGCCACCCCCCCAGGCGCGCCCTCCACCCTCGTGGGCCCCCTGTTGCTCCATCGACGTACTCCTTCCTCCTATATATACCTACGTACCCCCAAACGATCAGATACGGAGCCAAAACCCTAATTCCACGCCGTAACTTCCTGTATCCACGAGATCCCATCTCGGGGCTTGTTACGGAGCTCCGCCGGAGGGGGTATCCATCACAGAGGGCTTCTACATTAACACCATAGCCTCTCCAATGAAGTGTGAGTAGTTTACCTTAGACCTTCGGGTCCATAGTTATTAGCTAGATGGCTTCTTCTCTCTTTTTGGATCTCAATACAATGTTCTCCCCCTCTCTTGTGGAGATCTATTGGATGTAATCTTCTTTTTGCGGTGTGTTTGTTGAGACCGATGAATTGTGGGTTTATGATCAAGATTATCTATGAACAATATTTGAATCTTCTCTGAATTCTTTTATGTATGATTGCTTATCTTTGCAAGTCTCTTCGAATTATCAGTTTGGTTTGGCCTACTAGATGGATCTTTCTTGCAATGGGAGAAGTGCTTAGCTTTGGGTTCAATCTTGCGGTGTCCTTTCCCAGTGACAGTAGGGGCAGCAAGGCACGTATTGTATTGTTGCCATCGAGGATAACAAGATGTTTTTTTTATCATATTGCATGAATTTATCCCTCTACATCATGTCATCTTGCTTAAGGCGTTACTCTGTTTTCATTAACTTAATACTCTAGATGCATGCTGGATAGCGGTCGATGAGTGGAGTAATAGTAGTAGATGCAGGCAGGAGTTAGTCTACTTGTCTCAGACGTGATGCCTATATACATGATCATACCTAGATATTCTCATAACTATGCTCAATTCTGTCAGTAATTCGTTCACCCACCGTAAAATACTTATGCTCTTGAGAGAAGCCACTAGTGAACCTATGGCCCCCGGGTTTATCTTCATCATATTAATCTTCTAATACTTAGTTATTTCCTTTGCTTTTTTACTTTGCCTTTATTTTACTTTGCATCTTTATCACAAAAATACCAAAAATATTATCTTATCATATCTATCAAATCTCACTCTCGTAAGTGACCGTGAAGGGATTGACAACCCCTTATCGCGTTGGTTGCGAGGAGTTATTTGCTTTGTGCAGGTACTAGGGGACGCGTGCGCAACCTCCTACCGGATTGATACCTTGGTTCTCAAAAACTGAGGGAAATACTTACGCTACTTTACTGCATCATCCTTTCCTCGTCGGGGAAATCCAACGTAGTGCTCAAGAGGTAGCAAGAAGAATTTCTGGCGCCGTTGCCGGGGAGGTTCGCGCAAGTCAAGATTTGAATTCCAACAACGAGCCATTTCTGGCGTCTACGCAAAAGTCAACATACCAAGTACCCATCACAATCGTAATCTCCCGCATTACATTATTTGCCATTTGCCTCTCGTTTTCCTCTCCCCCACTTCACCCTTGCCATTTTATTCGCCCTATCTTTCTATCCTCCCTATGTTTCTCTATTTTGCCTCTTTTCCGTTTACTTGTCGTTATGGCTAGTCCTCTATCTTCTCCATTGTCTCCCGAGAATGAAGTTCTAAATTTTAAGCAAAGGGAGGGAGAAAATCTAAAGACGCTTGGTATAGAATTTGCAATACTCAAAATGGATCTACCAGGAAGCAATCTACTTCCATTATTCTTCGCAATTGTTATGTAGGCGTTGCTCCTTGGTACAGATTTGTCCTTGACACCATTACCGGAGGGAATTTCTTGGGTAGCCACACTTTTGATTCTTATAATGCTATGATAGATTTATTTGGCTCACCACCTCTTTTGGTTAATAGAACTGTATTAACTTTGGAGCATTTAATGTAAAGTCTCGAAATTATTGAAAATAAGGTTGCTACCGTAGAGTCAATTGAACATTTGGATAAAAAGATCCACAACTGAATCTCTCAATATGGATCTAAAGTAGGAGTCACTTTGAAAAATATTAAAGAGAAGGAACCCATAGTTAATGAGAAAATAAATCATGATTCCACTAGAATCGATAAACTTGAGGGTATCATCACCAACTTGGGAACCGCTTTTTCTTCCGTAAAGAATACTCCAAGTCCTCCGACTAAAATTTCCAAGATTATGTATGTTCCTAAAAATAAGGGTGAATCCTCTAGTAAGGAAACTGCGGATCTCAAATCTATAAGTATTCATCTCAATCTTGTTGCTACCATTAAGGAACCATTTGTTACAAATGAATTTTTCGATCTTGTGCCTGAAAGTTTGATAATAACTAAAAATAAAGAAATTCCTAAAGATGGTATATGCCTCATTGAAGAATTACCAACCGAAGATGGCAATACCTAGATCTATCCTTGCTTTTTATGCCTAGTTAGGGGTGTTAAACGATAGCGCTTGTTTGGAGGCAACCCAATTTTATTTTTATTCCTTGCTTTTTGCTCCTGTTTAGTAATAAATAATTTATCTAGCCTCTGTTTTGGTTGTGTTTTTTTGTTTAATTAGTGTTTGTGCCAAGTAGAACCGTTGGGAAGACTTGGGGAAAGTCTTGATATCTTGCTGTAAAAAACAGAAACTTTAGCGCTCACGAGAACTGCTGCCATTTTTATTTGGAAAGTGCTATTTAGTTAATTATTTTTGCAGATTATTAATAGATAAATTCCTCACGTTCAGGAATTTATTTTAGATTTTTGGGGTTCCAGATCTTGCGCTAGCTACAGATTACTACAGACTGTTCTGTTTTTGACACAGATTCTGTTTTTTCGTATGTTGTTTGCTTATTTTGATGAATCTATGGCCAGTAAAATAGTTTATAAACCATAGAGAAGTTGGAATACAGTAGGTTTATCACCAATATAAATAAATAATAAGTTCATTACTGTACCTTGAAGTGCTCTTTTGTTTTCTTTCGCTAACGGAGCTCACGAGATTTTCTACTTTAGGTTTTGTGTTGTGAAGTTTTCAAGTTTTGGGTAAAGATTTGATGGATTATGGAACAAGGAGTTGCAAGAGCCTAAGCTTGGGGATTCCCATGGCACCCCAAAGATAATCTTAGGACACCTAAAAGACAAAGCTTGGGGATGCCCCGGAAGGCATCCCCTCTTTCGTCTACTTCTATCGGTAACTTTACTTGGAGCTATATTTTTATTCACCACATGATATGTGTTTTGCTTGGAGCGTCTTGTATTATTTGATTCTTTATTTGTTAGTTTACCACAATCATCCTTGATGTACACACCTTTTGAGAGAGCCATACATGATTTGGAATTTGTTAGAATACTCTATGTGCTTCGCTTATATCTTTTGAGTTATATAGTTTTGCTCTAGTACTTCACTTATATCTTTTAGAGCACGGTGGTGGATTTGTTTTATAGAAACGTTGATCTCTCATGCTTCACTTAGATTATTTTGAGAGTCTTAAATAGCATGGTAATTTTCTTAAATAATCCTAATATGCTTGATATTCAAGAATAGTAAAAACTTTCTTATGAGTGTGTTGAATGCTATGAGAAGTTTGATGCTTGATAACTGTTTTGAGATATGAAGATGGTGATATTAAAGTTGTGCTAGTTGAGTAGTTGTGAATTTGAGAAATACTTGTGTTAAAGTTTGTGATTCCCGTAGCATGCACGTATGGTGAACCGTTATGTGATGAAGTCGGAGCATGATTTATTTATTGATTGTCTTCCTTATGAGTGGCGGTCGGGGACTAGCGATGGCCTTTTCCTACCAATCTATCCCCCTAGGAGCATGCGCGTAATACTTTGCTTTGATAACTTGTAGATTTTTTCAATAAGTATATGAGTTCTTTATGACCAATGTTGAGTCCATGGATTATACGCACTCTCACCCTTCCAACATTGCTAGACTCTCTAATACCGCGCACCTTTCGCCGGTATCATACACCCACCATATACCTTCCTCAAAACAGCCACCATACCTACTATTACGGCATTTCCATAGCCATTCCGAGATATATTGCCATGCAACTTTCCACCATTCCATTTATTATGACACACTCCATCATTGTCATATTGCTTAGCATGATCATGTAGTTGACATCATATTTGTGGCAAAGCCACCATTCATAATTCTTTCATACATGTCACTCATGAGTCATTGCATATCCCGGTACACCGCCGAAGGCATTCACATAGAGTCATATTTTGTTCTAAGTATCGAGTTGTAATTGTTGAGTTGTAAGAAAATAAAAGTGTGATGATCATCATTATTAGAGCATTGTCCCAGTGAGGAAAGGATGATGGAGACTATGACTCCCCCACAAGTCGGGATGAGACTCAGGACGAAAAATAAAAAAGAAAGAAAGAAAAGAGGCCATAAAAAAGAGAAAAGGCCCAAATAAAAAAATGAGAGAAAAAGAGAGAAGGGACAATGTTACTATCCTTTTACCACACTTGTGCTTCAAAGTAGCACCATGATATTCATAGTAGAGAGTCTCTCATTTCGTCACTTTCATATACTAGTGGGAATTTTTCATAATAGAACTTGGCTTGTATATTCCAATGATGGGCTTCCTCAAAATGCCCTAGGTCTTCGTGAGCAAGCAAGTTGGATGCACACCCACTTAGTTTCTTTTTGAGCTTTCATATACTTATAGCTCTAGTGCATCCGTTGCATGGAAATCCCTACTCACTCATATAGATATCTATTGATGGGCATCTCCATAGCCCATTGATATGCCTAGTTGATGTGAGACTATCTTATCCCTTTTTGTCTTCTCCACAACCACCATTCTATTCCACCTATAGTGCTATATCCATGGCTCACGCTCATGTATTGCGTGAAGATTGAATTTTTTTTGAAAATGTCAAAAGTATGAAACAATTGCTTGGCTTGTCATCAGGGTTGTGCATGATTTAAATACTTTGTGTGGTGAAGATAGAGCATAGCCATACTATATGATTTTGTAGGGATACCTTTCTTTGGCCATGCTATTTCGAGAAGACATAATTGCTTTGTTAGTATGCTTGAAGTATTATTATTTTTATGTTAATATTAAACTTTTATCTTGAATCTTTCAGATCTGAATATTCACACGACAATTAAGAAGAATTACATTAAAATTATGCCAAGTAGGATTCCAAATCAAAAATTCTGTTTTTATCATTTACCTACTCGAGGACGAGCAGGAATTAAGCTTGGGGATGCTTGATACGTCTCCAACGTATCTATAATTTTTGATTGCTCCATGCTATATTATCTACTGTTTTGGACATTATTGGGCTTTATTATCCACTTTTATATTATTTTTGGGACTAACTTATTAACCGAAGGCCCAGCCTAGAATTGCTGTTTTTTGCCTATTTTAGGGTTTCGAAGAAAATGAATATCAAAAGGAGTCCAAACGGAATGAAACCTTCGGGAACGTGATTTTCTCACCAAACATGATCCAGGAGACTTGGACCCTACGTCAAGAAACAAAGGAGGAGGCCACAACGTAGGGGGGCGCGCCTACCCCCCAGGCGCACCCTCCACCCTCGTGGGCCCCCTGTTGCTCCACCGACGTACTCCTTCCTCCTATATATACCTACATACCCCCAAACGATCAGATACGGAGCCAAAACCCTAATTCCACCGCCGTAACTTCCTGTATCCACGAGATCCCATCTTGGGGCCTGTTCCGGAGCTCCGCCGGAGGGAGTATCCATCACGGAGGGCTTCTACATCAACACCATAGCCTCTCCGATGAAGTGTGAGTAGTTTATCTTAGACCTTTGGGTCCATAGTTATTATCTAGATGGCTTCTTCTCTCTTTTTGGATCTCAATACAATGTTCTCCCCCTCTCTTGTGGAAATCTATTCGATGTAATCTTCTTTTTGCGGTGTGTTTGTTGAGACCGATGAATTGTGAGTTTATGATCAAGATTATCTATGAACAATATTTGAATCTTCTCTGAATTCTTTTATGTATGATTGGTTATCTTTGCAAGTCTCTTCGAATATCAGTTTGGTTTGGCCTACTAGATTGATCTTTCTTTTAATGGGAGAAGTGCTTAGCTTTGGGTTCAATCTTGCGGTGTCCTTCCCTAGTGACAGTAGGGGCAGCAAGGCACGTATTGTATTGTTGCCATCGAGGATAAGAAGATGGGGTTTTTATCATATTGCATGAATTTATCCCTCTACATCATGTCATCTTGCTTAAGGCGTTACTCTATTTTCATTAACTTAATACTCTAGATGCATGCTGGATAGCGGTCGATGAGTGGAGTAATAGTAGTAGATGCAGGCAGGAGTCGGTCTACTTGTCTCGGACGTGATGCCTATATACATGATCATGCCTAGATATTCCCATAACTATGCTCAATTCTGTCAATTGCTCAACAGTAATTCGTTCACCCACTGTAAAATACTTATGCTCTTAAGAGAAGCCACTAGTGAAACCTATGGCCCCCGGGTCTATCTTCATCATATTAATCTTCCAATACTTAGTTATTTCCTTTGCTTTTTTACTTTGCCTTTATTTTACTTTGCATCTTTATCACAAAAATACCAAAAATATTATCTTATCATATCTATCAGATCTCACTCTCGTAAGTGACCGTGAAGGGATTGACAACCCCTTATCGCGTTGGTTGCGGGGAGTTATTTGCTTTGTGCAGGTACTAGGGGACGCGCGCGCAACCTCCTACTGGATTGATACCTTGGTTCTCAAAAACTGAGGGAAATACTTACGCTACTTTACTGCATCATCCTTTCCTCTTCGGGGAAATCCAACGCAGTGCTCAAGACGTAGCACTACCTGACGCGCACGATTCCCCCCTCCAAGTGACGGCGACACTACCGTCCGTGGAGGGGGGCAACACCCCGAGGACCCAAGACGGGCGCCTACGCATGCCACATCAATTTCACACACACCAGGACGCAGTATGCTGTTTCGATGGCATAGATACACCCCGAAGCCCCACCGACCAGACTAACCTTAGCCCCGTTGACCAGGATATCTAGGCCTTTCACTTTCGCCGGACGAGATTTTACCAGTGGACTCTTCCACCTATTTGCGATAGGTCAGCCCATAGGAACAACCCCGAACACGGTCTGGACCCACACGATTCCCCCTCCAAGTGACGGCGGCACTACCGTCCGTGGAGGGGGGCACACCTTGGAACCCAAGAAGGGCGTCTACGCATGTCACACATATTCACACACGCATCAGGACCCGGTGTGAGATTATGATAAAAAATCATTTGAAAGTTGTCCAAATCTTGTGAAGTATCAATCACTTGTGATTTTTACTAAGTATAAGGACCTACATGCAAAAATACATGATGTTACATTTTAACATACTCAAAAGTAAAAACAAACCAGATATTCATAATCTATGGAAAATTCTGCCCCAAATTCATATATAATTTGTGTATGTTTAAGTTTATATAAATTAGATTTAAATTAATCAAATCTAAATTTAAATAAAAATGCAAAATGATAAATAAAAAACATATAATATATATGCCGACGGTATCCCCGTCGGCATAGAGACCCCACGTGATTTTTTGTTGAATAAAAAAATGTGTACAAGCTATGCCGATGGCCTTCGTCAGGGCCGTCGGCATAGTGGTGACGGCGTCAACTCTCCGTCTGGACCCGGGTCGGCGGACCCACCTGTGTGCCGGCGGCGGCTCTATGCTGACGGCCCCCGTCGGCATAGTGGGAGATACGCCGACGGCCTTCCTACACCGACGGCCCCCGTCGGCATAGATGGAGGTTTGCCGACGGCTTTAGTACGCCTACGGCCTTTCCGCGGCCGTCGGCATACCACCATCTATGCCGACATGAGCCGTCGGTGTAGAGAAGGCCGTCGGCAGCGGCCGTTATTCTGGTAGTGAGATCAGAGATGCACGTACGAGCACAGACCCAGCTAAACCTTTTTCTTTTAGCTGATGATAACCTAGCTGAACTTGAAGCAACTTGATCGCCGGTTGATCGGAGGAAAGATCATCTTGCAGCTTTCGTCGTTGGTTTTCTCCTCATTTATAATAGGCGTACGCCGTAGCACGTACGTCAAGCAGTCGGAGACCAATCAGGGTGCGGCCCAGTTGTTGACAACTTGTCATCCTTCTCGTTTGAACTTTGAACTCAAGCTGACCAATTCCGATGGAAACTAGTGTATATATGTGTAGGACACTTTTGATCTATCAATCAAGCTTTTTTTTACGTCGATCTATGAATCAAGCTAATTAACGTGATCATGATACGTATAAGACTAACCACTAGTAGGTTAACGAATAGCAGGAGGTCTCCCTAGTCAACCACATGTACGCTTCCTTGTCTGGTGGCCCCGCCTGATGGAGGACTCCTACTTCGCGGCGTGGCTCTACTTCCTTCTCTACTCCGGCAGCCGCCGGCGACGACATTCGCCCGCCTCCGCCATCTCCTGATCTCCATCCGCGCCCCCCATGGAACGGCGCGAGCGACCATCGGCTGCAGTCGGGACTCTAAGCATGGAGTCTAAGGCCCGAAAGAAGGTGGTGAGGAAGAGGACTTCGGCCTCCGATTCAGCATCACGGGAGTCTCCTTTGACGGCAGCAAAGCCTTCTCATCCTCGGCAGCAAAGGCGTCCAAGAACAGAGGTAGCGACACCACCGACATGCTCTGACACTGATGCCGTCGGTGTTGGATCAGGACCGGTTAGATTGTTTGTCTCACACTCTTATTTTTATTTTCTATTACATTCCAGTTCATACTAGCATATACTTTGAATCTTTGATGCCCTAGTGAATCTGCTGAAGTACTAGTGTAGGCTGTTGTTAATTGATTGTGGAAATACACTTTTAGTTAGGTGAAATTCTTTGTCGCACACACACTGACACAAGCACCAGATAAGTCATGTTGAAGTATCTAGCTGAATTTTTGTGGAAATCTTGTGGAACTTACTACTTAAATGCAAAAGCAGTCTAGTAAGTAAATGTCCTGACTTCTACTAGTTTAGATGGTGTGCAAGTCTTTGAATATGGAAGTTGGGAGAGGTTTATGCCTGGATGTTGCTACTAGATGAAATTCTACATGCAGAATGGTGGAGGCTTGCACTGTGTATAGGGCTGCTTTCAAGGAGTATGTAGAGGTAGATGCTACCTACAAATGGCAACCTGGAGATGAAGAGTGGGCATTATATGAAAAGATTCAACCCATCTTGAAATCGTTTGCCGAGGTAACAACTGTATTATCAGGATCTAACTATCCCACTGCCAACTGTTTTTATCCATATATCATGAATGTTAAGATTGCTATCGTAGAGCATACCATGGGTTCGAATGCAAACTTGAAAAAGATGGGAGAAGCAATGCTTGATAAGTTTGATAAATATTGGGATAGCAATAGTGAAGGTGAGGAAAATGAAAACAGTGGGAAAAACAAAAAAAAGGAAAAGAACAATGTCATGGTCATTGCCACCATTCTTGATCCGAGGTTTAAGATGAAACTTGTTGATTACTGTTTTAAGAAAATGTATGGTAAAGAGAAGGGCAGTAGTGAGGCCGAGGAAATCAAATCTGAATTCTTTGATCTCTATGCTACTTATGAGATGGAAAATCACAAGAATGAGGCTGGCAACAATAATGAACAGAGTTCAATATCTAGTAGGCAAACAAGTACATCCATGTTCTCATTGTCAAGTGGGTTTCAGTCCTTGCTAGAAGAGACAAATTCAAAGCCATCTAAATCTGAATTGACCAGCTACCTTGAAGACAAAACCCATCCAATTGTGGATCCAAAGTTCAGCGTAGTTGATTGGTGGAGGTTGAATGCTCATAGATATCCTATCATGGCAAAGATGGCAAAGAAGTTCTTGACTATACCAGCAACCAGTGTCTCATCAGAGTCAACATTCTCTACGAGCGGCAGAATTCTCAATGACTATCGTAGCTCTCTCAGCCCAAACATGGTTGAGGCACTTGTGTGTGCTTCTAGCTACATCAAGGGATCAAAAGAAAACCAGCTTAAGCCTACAATTATAGTGGTAATATTACTTGTTCTCTACTGTGTATTATCTTCTTGTAACCTTAGACTCTTGCTAAATGTTAACTGAAATTGCATATTTGCACTTACCTTTGTAGGAAGAGGGCAATGATGACGATGTCGAGTTCATTCCACTTCCTGAAGATACGACGGAAAGCAACTAGTAGGCTTCCCATATTTTTATTAAGAGTGATTGTATTGTTGTACCATTGTATATTTGCTTGCATCATAACTAGTGAATTTCTCTATGTCTATGTAGGAAGATGAAATTGATAAACTGATGAGCAACTTATGTGAGGAGCAGGAGCTACTTTGCATTTCCTCATCTAGCAGCTATCATTTTATTTCGGTCATTGTTATTTATGTAAGACCTTATGTTGATGAAGTGTCGTGCTGAAGTGGCGAAGTAGTTAATACAATATGTACTGCTAGTCTGCTCATCGAACTTGATCCAACACCGACGGCATTAGCGTCTAAGCCATGTTCGGCTTTGTCTTTTGAAGTCCTGGACTTGTCTTTGTCAATGGCCCTACTTATTGTTGCTGTTCACCAAGTGATTGTGTATGAAGTATGAACCATAATTGTGGTTTGACTTATGATTGTGTCACTCTATGTTACTGTTCAAATGTTCTTTTGTTGTGTCATTTTGTGTTGCTGCTAGCTATTGGTTGTTGCGTTATTTGCTGCTATTTGAAAAAAATTTTTGGCAAAGGTTGATGCATTACTATTTTGCTATATGTTTAAATACTAAATATATGATGGAATGCTTTTGTACTGTTGTAAACTGTAACGAGCGCTCGTGAGCACTCACAAGCTTAACGGGTATTTAATGAACCGAGCCGATCAAGAGTTTGAACTCGGTAAAGTTAACGAGCTTAACGATCGCGAGCTTAACGAGTCGAGTAGCTCGTTAGCCCTCTTTTCCTCGTGGATACAACCAACCATGATCAGGAATTCAGGACTCACCTTACGGAGTACGTACCAAGTCATCTATCTATCTTGTCGTGCATCACTCTGCTAGCTTCGTGCACGTTCGGTTTTCAGCCAAAGCCAGCCGTCGTTCAAGCCACACCTAGTCTGTTACGTCCATAATAATTTCGAATTGATTGGCCCGTCCGTACGTGCCCAAGCCTGACCTAAAGCAGCTAATTTTATTTTTCAAGCACATGCAAGAGAATTGCACGCTTTTTATATTAATAAATAGAAGAAGGTGAAATTTACAAGGTATTACAGCAGCGCTGATAGACAGCGCAGTCCATAGATAGAAAGCTACTAAGTCTCTAATAAGTCACTCCTCTCGATAGCCCACCTAGTTTGGCTCTATTCCACATTTGAGGTTCTGTTTGGTTCTAAATAAGTCACCAATTTATAAGTTAAAAAGTACAAAAAGTGACTTATTTTGTCAAACCGACCCAACTTATAAGTCACCCTAACTTATAAGTCATAAGTTGCTCCATCCCAATTTAAAACTTATAAGTCACCCCCTTTTACGTGGGTCCCATCACCTTTACATTATAAAACAAGATGGGAAAGTGTGCTCAGGTGACTTATAAGTTAGATGACAACCAAAAGACGTGATTTATAAGTCACTGATTTTAAGTCACCTGACTTATAAGTCAGATGACTTATTGAAACTAAACAGGGCCTGAAATTCCTCTTGGATACGCCGAGTCACCAAATGAGGCGAAAGCAGCTAAATTAATGTCAACAACACAAGTTGTACAAGCGAGCAACGAGATCATCAAAATTCCTTATATTACACATAAAAAATAAAACCCAAAATAGGGAAGAGAAAAGTCAAGAAGCCTCTAATTAATGACCAACATAATGTAAAAGGGAGAAAGGAAGAAGCTCCAATTTAAGATTTTTTGGCATTATCATCACAATTTTTTCTTATTTGTTATTTTCAAGGCAAATCGACGAGTGCAGCATTTCAGTGCCCAAACTCATCTGCACCCGTCCAGGAAAAAATCACAAAACATTAAAAAAAATCAAACATTTCTAATCTATTTTTTGCATGGTAGACAATTTATCACGTGAGATCCACTCAAAATTTTAGATCATTTGGACTTATGAGAAGCTCTCAGCAAAAAAGACAAATCGGGTCAGAACAGTGCATGAACAATAAACATCTTTACAGACCCGTATTTGTCTTTTTTGCTGAGAGTTGCTCAGATGTCCAAATGATTTGAAAATTGGAGCGTACCTCATGCATCAAATTATCTACCACACACAAAAAATTTGGAATTTTTTGAATTTTTCTAGTATTTATTTTGATTTGTTTCGTAAGGGCGGGTGCAGCTGAGCCTGGGCTCAGAAATGGATTACCGCAAATCGACCCAATTCAGCTGCTGATAAAGTTTTGAACCTTTTTCTAATATTCGCTGAAATTTTTTAAGGGATAAATGATCGTTATCTCAAAGAGCTACTTTATCCGAATTGATCATGTGGAGCCTATTGTGGATTAAAGAGGGAGACAAAAAAATTAAGAGGTTATGGAATATATTTTCTACAACTACGCACGTCATCTAAAGTCTAAAGATGCGTATATCACGGGCGAGCGCACGCGCAACTTGTGTGCTTAAAGGCTTTATTTGTAGCTTCGACTAGCCCGCCAAGGACTTCGCTCTTTCCGCTGCCTCGTGGGAGTGCAAGAGGGTGGCGACATTTAAGGAGGTTGTGACGCGCATCCTTACTTTTGGCTCGCGCCTGGAGAGATTCCTGGCAGCGACCAGAGTGGTGATCAAGTTGTCGCAGGGGATGGCAAGCTCCGTACTCATCCCTCATGATGCCGCCAAGGCAGGACTCTTTTGCCGATGAAATTTGGAGGGTCGATGTAGAGTCTATCCCACACGATTCCACCGGAGGGATTGGTGAAACAATTCCAGAGGCAACTGGGGTTGGGTGAACTAGCCCGAAGTTTGTGATGTTGTGCACGGTCGCTCAAGGGTGATGTTGTCGCCCAACACCCGAGTGTCATGGCCGACAAGAACCTATCTGAATCCTTTCAGCTTAATCTATGTGCTCAACCCCTACCTAGCGGCTCATTGTCCATCTAGTTTTCATTAATAATGAACATGCGACGCGGTACGTGTATGGAATCCAGAGAAGGCACAAAACAAATATTTACCTACGTTCAAGACCTCGAAATGAGGCAATACCCTTCTTCCTGCCTTTTTTGATGGTATTGATCGTGGCCTTGTATGAGAGCTAGGGTTTGTGTGTGAGCATGTATGGTGTGTTGTGTATTGAGAAGTGTGGTGAGGAGGTATGTTGAGAGGTACCGATTTGGAGGATCCTACGAACCCACCCCTCCCTATATAGGTGAATGGTGGGCAGGGTTACATGTGTCTGGTCCATTTACAAGGTAGAGATATATTAAATATACATTTCTTATACTCCAAACCAGATGAAGAGCAAATTTGGTATAGCATGTGGACATGTCATGGGCCTGAGCCACCCTTTGGTTGCTAGCCTAGTATGTCCTCCTTGACTATACACTGAGGTATGGCATTATTAGAACATATTTTCAAAAGTTTTGGAAACATAGAATCAAACAAAACATTTAAAGAAAACTCTAGTTCGGAGGAAAAATATTCTGGATTCACTAAAGATACTCCCTCCGTTCCATAATATAGTGCATATAGATTTTTTTCAAAAGTCAAACCTCTGAAACTTTGATCAAGTTTGTTGAGAAAAGTATTTTCATTTAGAATGTCAAACACATATCACTAGATTCATCACAAGGTGCACTTTCATATTGTATACATTTGTTATTGTAGATATAAATAGTTTTATCTATAAACTTGGCCAAAGTTTATAAAGTTTGACTTTTCAGAAAATCTATATGAAAATGTTCCGGCTCAATAAGAAAATGTTCCTCTTAAAATAAGACATATTGCAACTTCATGAGAAAAATATTCATATTAATAATAATAGATATTCCATATCCCCCGGAAAAATGGTCTAGCTTAAAGTAGGTAAGAGATGTTGTAGCTTCAAGATAAAAGATGTTCTATGTTCAGGACAAAAATATTCCAAATTCATGAGAAATATTCCCTTGCTTTGCAATAAAATGTTCCAGAGTCAGGAGACAATCGCTCATAAAATATATTCCAAGTTCATAAGAAAAATTGTGAATGTTACAAATAGCTGGATGTAACGCCCCGGACACACCCGCCGGTGGTCGTTACTCCTGGCAGGATCTAGACTGGCCCCACAGATCAATACTAGTCTTTTCTACGCACTTTATCCTCACTCGTGCGCACTCGGGAGAAACTTCCCGATTGGTCACCCATCCTGACACTACTCCAAGCTGAGCACACTTAACTTTGAAGTTCTGTCTGAATGGGCTCCCGGAAAAAAAGGAATTCCTTATTGATATGAGTAGTCTATCATCCCTAATAAGCGTGGCCATCACACTGGAGCACTTGTGTGAAGTTAGAACATTTTTTTTATTATTGTACCATATTAAGAATAAAATGTTCTACCATAATTTTTTTTACCATAACGACAAAGTTGTTCCATGGTGAAATCATGATGTGCTAAGCAAATTGGATGAATTAGACCACAAAATATTAATAAAAAATGGGGAAACTAGAGCACGATAAAAGGATATTTGAAATGAAATCATAAAGATTGAGAAAAATAGTAAAAGGGACATTAAATTTAAAACAGGAAGAAAAAGGGGGAGAAAAATTAAGGAAAATGAATAAACTTATTACTATGCTACTAATAAAGTTAGGCATTTACAGTTTGCAAATAAAGTTAGGTATTTGAAAAGAAAGGAGTATGAAGATACACTAGATGATACCCCACTTGTTGCTGCGTGAATTGTCTGCAATATATTTCTGTGATATTTGAAGATGTAAACGTGAATATTTTGATCAAGAAAATAAAAATAAAAATACATATAACTGTTGTATAATTATATATTTATCAAATATAAAGAACATGTTATAACTAAAAGATTTTAGCATTTTTGCATGCATGGTTGCATGTTGTGGCAGACCTTTTCCCATATAGATTGCACGTTGAGGAGACATAGTTGCATATGGAGATAAATATGTTAGTAGAGATCAATTACTTATATGCATAGGATTACGTTATTGTTAAAAAAGGATTCAGAAAAGGAAGAGAAGAATTGATAGATATGTTGCACGCGAGTAATGTCTAGCCTGTAACGAGGCACAATACGTCTCGCCTACCTCATGGCAGTATTGAGCCGGCCCAATACAGTAGTGGCGTGGAGTTTTTTCTGTATTTTTATCGGGTTTTCCACTATTTTGCATCCCCTTTATTGGTTTTTTTTATAGTTTTCTTTGCTTTTCCTTTTCTATTTTTCTTTTTCTTTTTAATTTCTTTTTTCTTTGCTTTTCTTCCGTTTACTTTGTTTCATTCTTCAGTTTCCACCGGTTTTCTTTCATGTTATTAGTTTTTATTTTTTGTTTTCTCTTTTCATTTGACGCATGTCTAATACTTTCATACGCATTTTCCATTTCTCATATACGTCAGAAATATTTTTTGAATACATGATCAATATTTTTCAAAATATTTTATTTGATGTCCAATTTTTTTCATACACATTGTATGTTTTTTATACATATAAAATATTTTCATATTTAATATTTTTCAAATACATGATTTATTTCAACCACATGCTTTAAACTTTTTTTTGAATATATATTAAAATTTTCCAACACAAATTGAGACATTTTATAAAGTACGCCAATTTTTTCATATACTGTATAAACTTTATTTTAAAATGGCACATGCATATTTTTTGAAGTGCGTGAACATTATTTATAATATAATGTACATTTTACTGGGTGACACAACTTTTTTTGAGTTGCAATAACATTTTTTACCATTGTATGTACATATTTGAGAAAAGGCCATGTATATTTTTTTGAGAGACGTGAACATATTTTAATTGTCACAAACTTTTTTCTTGAAAGGTCAACATTTAAAAAAAAATTACGGTAAGAAATTTTTTACATCGACATAACATTTTCAATTTTTTTGAAGTAAAGTTTGTTCTGGAATATATGTATTTAGAGTTTTTTCAAAGATATAAACAAAGGAAAAAATGAGTGAATGAATAAATATATATAAAAAGGAACTAAGTGGAAGTTTCGCCGACGCAATACTGTTGACTGGGACAACGCGCCCTCACGTGAGGTCTCGTTCTGTCTTGCATGAAGCGATACATGGTCGTGCCCGATAAGTTGGACGGGCTTGATCAGCAGGCTTGGGACTTCATCTTAATGAATCAACGGTGCAATTCATCTGGTAAAAATGTAGCACTAACTAACATTGTTTATCATTTTCTAGATCCAAATTCAGCTATGAAAATTAGAAGACGGGTATTTTCAGGCGGCTGAGGAGTCGAAGCGGTTTAGAAAACAACACGAGATGCAACAAATCAATCACACATGTCTTCATTACCATAGAGGCCGAAATTCTTCTTTTCATATAACCATAGTAATTTGTCGTCAGACGGAATGCACATGACGAAGGGATGGACATCATCTATGAAGGTCTAGAAATGTCGAAGTATCTGACCGTGGGCTGTCACAAAACATGAGTTCATTCTGTCTGATATATTGTCCATCATAATTCTCTAGCCACTAGTTACTTCTATACCAAATTCAGTGGAGGACGCTAATGATAAGGATGTCTGAATCCAGCTAAAATGATCAACACCTACTAGCGAAAGCACCATTCTTTTGAGCTACATTTCCTTTTTTACGTTGAGAACATCATGGAGGTGTTTGATTTCAAATGAGGATCTCCTATGTATACACTATGGTGTTATGAGTGAGCACCAACCTGCATGACACCTCTGAACTTGTTTTGATCATATGTTACTAAAATGCACATCGTTCGTAGGGCACACCTTGTCAGAGGGCGTACTTTTACCATGTGTATTTAATCATAGTGCAACTTGCGCTACCTAGACGAGTCATTATTGGCAGTGGAGTGTGTGGGGGTATTTTGTATGTGCCGCTCAGCAGATTGTGTCGGTTTTCATCGGGTTTTCCATTCATTATCTGGACAAGTCCCTTCTTCCTAATTAATGGATCAACAAATCTTTGCCTCCGCTTTGAGAAAACAAAATGCACAAACGTGATAAGTTCGGTGACAGGATACAGTTGAGCAAAAACTGACTACTAAGAATGTTAGACAGAGCATTTTGAAGTTGAACAATATCACTTCTTATTGTGCCAAACTGACCACCGTTGAAGGCGGTGAGGCGTGCTAACACCATAGAGAAACATATATATATATACACCGTGAGAAACAACACACAACCACGCCTAGACAATTTCTTGTCACATGAAACGTTATGTTACCAGCTACGAAACTTCAAAATTTTAAAGTTAGATGATCAATTTCACCGCGTCAACATGTGACCAAGTCAGTTGCTACAGTACACAAAAACATTAGTTCCTTGTGGCAGAGAAATACCTATATGTGAGCACCGATGTCACCAAGAACTTTACAAAGGCGACGACACTTAAGGCACCAAGGGTCCACAACATATCTATGTGGATATTTATGTGTGCACCTTCTAATACCAGTCGACCATATTTAAACAGAAAAATGAGGCACGAGTACTCAAAGAAACACAACAAATTGTTCAAGTGCGGTGATGCTATGTCCAATAGTTGTGCAACCCAACTAGGACTAGGACTCATCAGGAAAAAAACAAGTGACACTGTATGGCCGCCTTTAACTAGATTTGTTGTTGCAGTAGCGTTGTTGCGAGAAGATGCAACCCATAACTTCAAAAGTTGGATTGTTTCCAGCTTTGATGCGCATGCGGAGTTGTTGCTGAACCATCCACCTAGAACCCCTCTTCATGCCTCGATTTGCTGCCGCCTTAGCTGCCATCTACACTCTCATTTTGCGTAAGATTGGGCGTGTCTGCAGGAGCATGAATCGCTGAATTGGTGTACGTTGAAACCTGTTGTCCATGGACAATGGACTGCAGTAGGATGTGGTACGTCAGAAGATTTCAATCCCACACGCGAATAGAAAAAACATCCATGAAATGGAAACTACTTGAGTCAATGAATTTTCTTTCTTTTTTTGGTTAACGCCATGTGATTATCGTAATGGAGAGAGGTGAAGGTGCACAAGTAACAGTCAATCACAAAGACAATTTCAGCATATCTATACTCGCTTCGTGTGATTGCCCATCCTGAGAGACATAGTTTTACCTCCAAGAAAAACCAATAATGCATTGTCCCAAAGATCTTAGAAATGACAGACAATTCTTCTCCTCATGAGAAAATTCAGATGTCTAGGGTTTCCAAGCCACCCACTGGTGTCGTCATTGATCTGCCTCGTCTCTTTGTGGCCTTAGGGTCATTGAGAAGTGGTAGATCTTGGACCTTGCTGATGGAGGGCTCCTGCTTCATTTTCATGCGGGTTTTTTTAGTTTGTTTATGATTTGTGTCTTGCTCAAGAAGGCAAGGCTGTGGCAGCTCCCGGAAGATGAAATAAAGTTCTCCCCTCCTAGCCCTCATTCCGATGGTGCATCTTCCGTCGTCAGAGGGCGTGTGGAGGTGTGTCTCTGACGAATCTTGAGGGATTCGATCGGTGTTTGTCTTCGTTCGATCTGCATGGATCCACTCTTTGTTAGTCTATCCTCGTGTGTCTATAGATTGGATCCTTCTGATATACGTTTCTCTTCACCGGCAATAATTGCATCTCTGGTCCGCTAGTCCGTTTGGGTCTTAGCACGGCGACTTTCCAACTGTCTACTATAACAAGGTTTCCCCGGCTCCGGTGAGGGACGGCGGCGCGCCTTCAGCTCGCTCCGGTGATTGTAATTGCCGCTAGCGTTCTTTCTACCATCATGATGTTTGACGAATAGATGGGAAGTTTTCAACGAAATCTTGGAAATGAAACATAACCCTCTCCAGCTTACAAGTAATGAGTACATATGGAAAATACATTGGTAAGAAACTTCAGTAAAGTGCCTCCTCTCCAAGAAAAGCCTGCTAGGGTTTCTCTACCTCTCGCCTGCGGCGGCGCCGGTCCGTCTCGTCTCCGGTGGCCTTAGGGCCATGCGGGCACGATGGATCCCAGTCCTTGCCGGTGGGAAGGCTCCTTTTTATATTTTTGAATTTTTTTAGGGCTTGTGTCCTGCTCGGGAAGGTGAGACGACGGCGGCTCCCTGAAGATAGAAGAAGGTTGGATCATTTCAATCTGCGCTACTCTTCGTCGACGGTGGTTGCTGTTCTGATGCGCTCGTCCTATGAGGCCTTAGCGTGATGACTTTCCGACTGTCTACCATAACAAATTTTGCACTACTCCGGGGAGGGATGGGCGATGACGGCGGCGCTCCTTCGGCTTGCTTTAGTTCTTGTGGACGTTGCTAGGTGTTATATGGATGTAGATTTAATTTTTATTAATTTTGGTGTTCGTTGTAATGCTATAATTGCTATGATTGAATATGAATAGATTGAAAGTTTTTCCAGCAGGAAAAAAGAAGCTTCTGTGAAGGCTTTATGATTGTCATGGGAATAATAGCATATTGTACATAAGAACGTGACGTATGCCCACGTCAAAACAAGGACCTAACATAACATGACATTTTTCTTTAAAAAAAGAGGGTATCTCCCTCGGTCTTACCTTTTTTTTGCGAGAAAATTTTCGGTCTATTCATCTTCAAACATGGCAGTACAACAAATACCAGAAATTGTAGAAATTACAACCAGATCCGTAGACCACCTAGCGACGACTACAAGCACTGAAGCGAGCCGAAGGCGCGCCACCGCCATCGCCCCTCCATCCCTATCTCCCTCGGTCTTACCTCACCATCGGTGGTGACGCTGGAGGGACGGGTGACTAGTGGCGTCACCGCGAGATCACCTCCTATGTCGTTCTAGGAGGACGATGCTGGGGGGCAAAGGGAGATAGGGATGTCAAGTGTGGGTCAGCGGCTTAAATACTTGGTAGCACAAATAACTAATATTGTTTTATCCCTATAGTTAAATGCATGACCTCCGTTGAACTGCTCCCAAATATGGAATATTAATGGTGTGACTAGCTAGAAACTACGCTTGTATAAATGGCTAGCCAAGTCAGACGTTTGCGAGCCTACTAGCAGTAAGTATATGCTTGTATGCCACAAAGAGTTCAAAGAGACTAGCAGATATATCATTCTAAAGACAAGACATAATGTAGGATTGCGAAGCAACGGGAACAACGGTATGGCCAATTGCCAATTTCTGCCAGTTTTGTTTCATCCTAAGACCACCTATACAACCATCTGCTTTCCTGCTCCCTCCTTGCGCAAAGCCATGGATGGCTGGGCACCCTGTGTGTGTGCTGTCTTGTTACCTGGTCAGTAACGGCTGCTGTGCCAAAGGCAATACCGCTCGATTGAGTCCCACGCATGACCTGCCATGCCAGCTGAACGACTAGGCGCGAAGGTTCCTACTAGCACAAGAACTTATGGCGTTCCGGCATAAACACACACGCCACTAATATATTATTTATGCCAAAACTAAAAGAGACAACCCTGTCGTGACAGTGTTTTAGCCTGTCACAATAGCTTTTCTCGCTACCACGACAACTATTATCAGCCAAATGACTATTTTTTTGCTGTCGTGACAGCACTTTGAGCCATTCGTCCTTATCTAACATGGAGGAAAGGGCACCAACTACCATATTGAAGGGGAGCGAGGAAATGGGCTCGCCTTCGGCTCCTCTGCTGTACAGTTGTTACTGTACACGTGCTGTAGCAGGCAGAATTTGCCATCCATTATTATCCAATGGCTCTCCTTTCTCCCCCTTAATTCTATTATTATTAACTAGAAACAAACACCCCTATAATAGTCCAAAGGAAAATCCTCCACGCCTGTAGAATTGGCGCCAAACTCTTGCTGTCCGTCTTCCTCGTTCCTCCTAATACATGCCTATTCATTTGCTGAATCAGAGATTCTAACATAATGCAGAGTAAGCACTTCTTTTGTTCTTGGGAAGATAAGCACAATGCATGGGACGACAACTTATCTGAAAGTCACCAATGGCATGGCTGCCAAGTTCCTCCTAATTCGGAAACATGTTCGCAGAGAAATTATACTCCATGGACAAAGACCATATTGTCATGAAGAATTATACAGATCATCAAACAACCATATGTTGTAGCTTCTGTAACAGGAGAATGAAGAAAGGAGAAAGTAGTTTTAAGTAATAGCTTTTTTTTTGCGGGTGAGTTTTAAGTAATAGCTGGCAGGACGTTTCTTGGATTGGATCCGTGAGCTGCAGCTTGTGGAGTTTATCCCTCGCTCGGCCCCGTGCCCCCCCCCCCTCCTCCCCACGGGCGGCCTGGGCGCTCGAACCCTAGCCGCCGCCCCCAGCCCCCACCCTCCTCCCCTCCACCCGCCGCCGGGCAAAGCCCGCGCGGTGTCGGCGGCGGCGGGATCTCATCCTCCCTCTCCTGGTGCGGGGCCACAGGGGGCTCTCCTCCTCGACCGATGGCGGAGCTCGGAGGCCGGCGCGTCGGGCAGGGCGCGCAGGCAGGGGGCGACGGGCGGCGTAGTGGCTGGCTTGTGACTTGTGGTTGTCTCCGGGCGAAAGCCTCCATTCAGTGTTGGATCACCACAATGGCGGCGTCCGTGGCGTCGTTTCTCTGCTGGGAGCATTGTGTGTGGAGGCAAGT
The DNA here is from genome assembly GCF_002162155.2 of Triticum dicoccoides. NCBI lineage: Eukaryota > Viridiplantae > Streptophyta > Magnoliopsida > Poales > Poaceae > Triticum > Triticum dicoccoides. The sequence goes on from NC_041390.1 coordinate 587,886,385, forward strand.
TCCTTGACGCTTTCCTCCGGTGTTCGTTGCTATCCTCTTTGTTTCATGACGACGCTATGTACGCCCGTCGCCAGTGTGTCCCAAGATGACGGCTTTCTCGAAGCAGATCGAGTCCTGCCACCCACTTGGCACTTCCTCTTAGGCGATAAGAGTGGATGGTGCATCGACGAGTGAAGTTCTGCCGGAATTGGTGGTCTTCGGAGGTGTTTGGCATTGGTCGAGACATGGTGTTGTGGTCTAGATTGGATAGGCTCTTTTTTGTTGTAGTTTGCTTGGCGATGTTGTTTGTCTTTCATGTGGTGTTTGCGCTACTCTCGTTGTTCGCGGCAAGTGTAGTTTCTTGTAACTGAAATTCTGTCTTCTATAAAGCTATGGTACGCCTAGGAAAAAAAATCTTGTGAAGTTTGGCCGGGCAGGCGTGTAGGGAGGTTCAGCTGCTGCGTCGCCGCCGTCGTCCTGTAGCCATAGGATCATGGGGCGCCAGCCGTGTCGTCAGAGGAGGGCACGGCCACTTCGGCGTGCTCGTCGCCTCATCCGTCTGCCACACTCCTCCTCATTGAGGTCGCCGGAAGGAGCCTCTAGCTTGTCATTGTGGTGCTGGTGGTGTACGTCGTCGCCCTGCTGCTAGAGGAGCTCGCCGTTGCTTGGCAGAACAACGCTCCTAAGGCCACGCTTGTTCCTAAAGAATGGGCCAACCTCACAGATGATAACAAGAACAACCACTGTTTTGGGTACCGCTCGGAATTTCGTGATCCCGAGCGGTTACCGCTACCCCACGAAAAACTCTCATACCAAGCAAAAAAATTCAATTTTTTTGAAAAATTTGAATTCAAACGCTCAACGTGCAGTTAAATAGAAGGCATCTCTAATTTTCCAGGTGCTCTACTTATGGCGTAGTGGCAAAGGCAGGCTCTCTGGAGCTGCGGGTCGTGGGTTGCGTGTGAACTGCCACTACGCTAGGGGAAAGCTAGCATCCCGGAAGTGTTAAAAAGATTTCTATATCAACTTCGAAATATTTGAATTCAAACTTTGATTTTAAATTTCGTCCGAATTTTTTTTGGTATTTCGTGGTTACCGTGGTAACCGTGAATTCCTGTGCCCCTCGAGAAAAAAGTCCCGCTTGGGATCCAAAACCTTGAGAACAACTCAATGATATTGGATTTCTACTGTCCAAAGCCCAATCAAACCGAAACTTTTATTTTGAAGATGCCTTATTAGATATGGGCTATCCTTTTTTTTGTGGGGAAAAAAATTCATTACTCAAGGAGGCCTCTCAACCTTAACCAAGTTTATAAGAAAGTCCGGCCCTCCTGTGAACCAGACTGCCGTGCGGGGGGTACTACGACCATACGCAGCCAACACATGACTAGCGTTGTTCTGCCAACAGCTATACTGCGCAAAAACAACCTCTCTAGCCTCAAGGGCTGCTAGACTGCTAATCTCTTCAACAAGAGACCGGTGTTGCGATCTATCTGTCGTGGGTGCTTTGAGCATCGCCACAGCCTCCACACTATCCATCTCAACAATGATAGGCATCGTCGTCCTGTGTAAAGCAAGGTCTAGGCCTTCTCTACACGCCGAGAGCTCCGCCTCCAGCGCACTCTTACATGTGCGGATTTCTCTGCATGCGCTATAGACGATATCCCGTAGCACAGGGTGTCATATTCTAGCAGCGATTTATGGCTCGATAGTATTAAATCGATCGAGAATTACACTTTCATATGGTGTGTAATTATTCTTGTTTAGAGCAACATATTTTCAGAGATTGATTACCTCAAATTTGATATTTTGCTTCCCTGCAAATTTTTTATATTTTGCAAAGGGCTCTCAATCATCTGTATATATATCGCCATGTGTGCCAGCCATCTCTCTGGTAGCAAGGTGGCATAGGCTTATGCGTAACCATGGCATCATCGGGCATTGGCTTATTTACCGATCAAATGAGATGCAACAATATCTAACTCGGAAAACAAGCATTTGGAGTACTTACAAACAAGGATGGGTGGCTAGTTCCTCCTAGGTGCTCTTTTTTTTTCTTGGTTTTTGCTTGTTGTCAGTTAGTCCTAAAGATTTTCCATGAATCAGGTCGTTCGTGTTCATATTCACTAATTCTTGTTAGGGCATGGATAAATAGTGGCATGACTTATGAAATCAAGAAAGAGAAGAATGCATCCCGCCTGATATCTTCGGCGAAGGACCGTTCTCTACATGGACTTTTTATGGAATTGTCTTCTTTGAGGACGTTATCCATTTGCGGCCCATGCAAGTGGCCACCGAAGCACATCCTTTAGATCTTTATTACCACATTGTGCATCTGAACAGGTGGAGATCAACAAGGATATATAACCAAGGAAGGTGGACTAGAGAAGTGATAGAAGTAAGTGTAAGTTAACGAGAGCATGAACCTCCTCGTTGAGCAGCCGCCTGAGCTTTCACTTTGTTTAAAATTGAAAGATAAATTTTTGGTAGTGGGGTGCATGAGGCCTCTCTTTCCAACTCACCATGTTATATAGTAGTATTCACCCCAAGCAAAGGCAACTTTCTATGTATGTCCTATAGAGTAGAGATAGGAAAAGGGTGAAAGTTAAGACGCATGGAAGGCACTCGTATATCACACTCCTGGTTTGAGAGGCCTCTGGAATATCATCGAAGCATGTTATGTTTAAACCAGATTGTTTCTTTTCACCAACATGCAAAGTACATGCCAAGCGAAATGGATGGAGTTGATGTTGCTTCTGCATGTTGCTAGATTCTTGTGTTTGAGAGTCCTCAAATGGTTGTATATATAGTTGGCTGTGGTGGTCTTTTGGCTAGTTTCTTAGCCTTCTGGAGTGGGAACTACCATTCTACCTGTACTATTAGTTTGCAACAAACGGAGTTGGTACTAGGTCTGTTGAATTAACTTGCCATATTTTATTGTTGGTTTTATTTAATTGGATGATGTGTTTCGTTATGTTGATAGTGGAACCTGGAGCTTGTTGCTTCGTATGGGAAAAGGGATGGTGCTTATTCTAGGCCAACAGAGCATTTCCACATTGGAAGAGAAAGTTTTGATGAGCAAAAATATTTACAACCCTCCCATTTCCCCAACACATAGTTCCGTTAAATCAGAAGTCGGTCTATAGAAAAAAAATCAACAACATGAAACTTTTTGACTCGACCTTCTTCGATCATTGAATTCCAAACTCTGGCTCTTTTACAGTCATTTCTCGACTCCAACTTTATTGGCAAATCGTCCACGTGTTTGAACAGTGTTAATCTAACTAGCATTCTTCTTATTTTGTTTTTCCCCAATTAGAATATGTGGGTTATGGATGATATACATTCGCAGTGCCTGGTCTTTGCCGAGTTAAATTATGGATCATGGCACATCTATGACAAGGTTAGGAAGGTGAACCGAAATGGAACTAAAATATGATCAAATATAGATTGAGAAAGAGAATAAGCCCTCAATTTTACATAGGTATACATGTGATATATCATTAGGCTCTTACCCCCACCCCTCAAATAGTACTAAATTTGTGTGATCTTCGGCCGAGTTCTGTAAGGTATGTCAGCATAATAAGCAGAAACATACAGGATCAGATAAATTTTCCTGACAAAAACATGTAAGTAAATTATGGGGTTTCAGAATACTCATCATTAGAAAGCGTGTACTTCAAAAGTTCAACAAGTATGTAGATAATCTAAATTCAATCGATAGACGTTGCATGCAAAAGTAAGATATATGGGTCATTAATATCAACGATTAACACAGACGTACTAGAACTCCCAGAATTGAAGGAGAGAGCAATCTAGTACACAGACTAGACGTGGTAGTAGCAGCATAAAAGCATATAAAAAATACATAGCAATTCTTGAGTAAAAAATGGCTGCCATGCAAAGACACTTGGGTATGGAAACGGTCACAAAAGTGTCTCCAGTTGCATCCTTTTGCATCTAAGCTTATTCATAAGCATATGCTAGCAAAAAATGGCAATGGGGTGGTTCTCGTCTCTCATAGTTTTGTTGTTGAAACATTGGACAAAAAGTCCGGCATAGTGATAAAAACATGCTCCTTAGATTGAACTTGTAAACTGAATAAGTTAATACCATTTAATTTCTCCTCGACTTATGTGACGATTTTTCGCATTCCACCTTGATTCTCGGATCAAAGAATATCCCAATTTCATCCATTGCCGAGCTTGTGCACTAGGTGTCCCATGCATGTAAACATAGACCAAGAAATCATAAATACATACATGGACTTGTATTAGGAGATCCTCAAGCAAGCCCTCTCGCCTAGCCCTCACGCCGGAGGCCACTCCGGCCCCGGCGTCCACCTACCTCCCTCACCGAAGGCACTCACAACGTTGGTCACTCCGGCCACGTCGGCCACCAACCATCATCTTTCTTGGATTCAGCACCATGGCGCTGGCGGATCTCAACTTTGACTTTGGGCAAGATTTCACTGCGGATATCTGGAGGAAGTGGGGTGTCACCATCAACTCTGAAGAGGGACAAGATCAAGAGGAGTTCTTGCTCGTGGAAAAATTCACCAGATCAAGGAACAAACTCACAACTGAATCGGTTAGCACCATTCTCTTGTCCTGTTTCGGGGGCAGAGCCTCACTGTTTAGGGTTCAGTTGTTGCAAAATTGGTCTTTTAGATTTTTTGTTTCATCCAAAGAGGTTGGTTATTCTATCATCAAAGGAGGAAATATCTCTCTTCCTTTGCTCAATGTTAATTTCCTCCTCTGGGGCAATGGGGGCCCTAACTCATGTTGGGAGCTTGATCAATATCTTCAAGAAAAAGAGGATGAATGGACTCATGTTTTTTGTCGTCATCCAAGGAAATCTTACTTGGATGCATTGAGATCACCTGGTAGATTCCTGGATTCGGATCATAGAGATCATCGATCATCCCCAATTCCTCCCATCAATGCTAACAGAGCGACATCTAAGGAATTTGTTGGCAATTATGGCCATAATAGTCATTCCTTGGCTAATCCTCCGGAGCGGGATCACAGCGTATTCAAAATGGGCAGCAACCTTTCTGTGTGCGTTGCCTCACTTTGGGCCATGCTAGGCCCAGCTGCACAAATCACATTAAGTGTAGGCTCTGTAAGAAATAGGGCCATATTGCCAAAAATTGTTTCTCGGCCCCTCAGCCCAAGGAAGGCCCGGTCCTCACGCTTGGCATTTCGAGGCAGGATGCCACTGTTCCCGCTGCAGAGAGGGCAGGAGTGGTCAATCAGAGGCCTAATCAACGTAATGATATCTCCCTCTCTGCTCCTTCCCGAGTTAGCTCGCTCCATTACTCTGCCTCTCCGCATTCCATTGCTCGCTGTCTCCAGGCTGCAGTCCTACCCTCTTCTCCTCCACCCGCATCCAGATCTCCAGACCTCACTCCAGCCATGGCGACCTTCCCCTTCGATCCCACACCATTTCTTCCACCAAATCATCAAGGCATTGTGGTGGAAGGAAGGCATGCACGCACCTATGTGCTCTCTGGTGCGCCGATGCCTCTGCATGAAGATTGGGCGATTGCATCTATCGTTCCTATGCCGAATCTACCGGTGGCTTTCAACACTGTCCGTGAGGTACTCACTGATTTCTTGACTGATAAGGGGTTGGGGTTTTCAGAGATTATTCCATGCCCCTTTGGACAGGCTTATATTCAGCTGGGCAGCGTCTTTGACCGGGATGAGTTAGTTGCTAATAGTCCCCACCTTTTTACCGATGTGCATGTCATCTTTCAAAATCATGACAAAGGTTTGAACTGGAGAAAATTAGTTTTGACCAGGGAAGTTTGGATTCTATTATGTGGCTTTCCTTTTGATAGAAGGAATATCCAAGAAATTAATGAGGCAGTTAATAAATTTGGGAAGTTTGTGATGTGGGACAGAGTGGGAAGCTCGAAAGCTAATCAGATGGTTAAAATCAAAGTGCAAGAATTGAGTGACATACCTGCTAGTCTTGTATTTGGAGATGGTGAGAACTCTGACTCACTCACTGTTCCAGTTGTGATTCTACAGCACTAGTTGATTGAGGCAGAACCTCACGATGAAGATCCTATCCCACCACATGGTAACCCACATCATATGCCATTGCAAGCTAACCACCACCCCAACCAACACAATCACTTTTTGGGTCCTCTTCAGCAACATGAGGCTGATGCACAACCAGTCCCTCAGCTCAACCTAAATCTAGCTTTGCAGGAGGAAGAAAATGAGGATGAGGAACCAGATGAGATGCCAGGATGGGGCCATTGGGCTATGCCAGAAGCTAACCCAGAGATTGATCAGGAGCTCCACCCTGGTGAATTTCTGGAACTCCAAGATCTAATGGCTCCTATGGATGAAGACCAGCAGCATATGGAAGTACAGGGCAATTAGAGTAGCCTCACTTTGACTCTGGGACAGCCTGATAGCAGTGGCAACACTGGTGCCTCCATTGTGGGCCCTTTGGCGCCAAGGATTCCTGATTTAAATCTCTTGGGTGGGCCGGCCCAACTATTGATTGAGCATGAGCCTGATGACTTGGCTGCGGTAGTCCCCCCACTTGAGGAGCAAAATAATGTGATGGCCCAGATGCAACCCATTATGGATATGAGTTTTCAGTTGATGGTTAGACAGCACATTACAACTTCAGTTGATAGAGAGGAGGATCCTATGAATCTGGAACTAATGATTGGATCTCAGCAGATTATAACCAAGCTGACCTCTCCTCCCCCTGTTCAAGTGGAGAAGACTACAGATATGGCTGATACTCACAGTCCTGTGAAGATAATTCAAGAGCAGAACAAGGACCAGACTAATCATATTGAACCAGACACTGATCAGACTACTCAAGTCAGCATGGTTCCCAAAGAGTCAGAGTATATGGAGCAGCGAGGTGAATCTTCTGACTCCTCTGACATGTCAGCCCCACCTGGTTTCCCCTTTCCATCTTACCTTCCGAATAATGTTCCTGTAGGTACCGATGCAGAGGCTACGATGGTGTTGCCAACTTCAGACAACAACAACAAATTGACCAATGTTGTGGAGCTGCTGGGAACTGAAGGAGCTGAAGTTTGGGAGCAACACTTTGCCCCCAAAGAAGATCATCATAGTCATATAAAGGTACCAGTGGATTGGGTAAATTTTCTTTCAGTATCATTTCTCTCTCCTAGTAAGTTTGAATGGGTCAACAAGTTTATTACTTCTAAAGTTTGGGAAATCATTAAGCAAGGATACTCTGATGCTAACACCCTCCCATTTGTGATACCTACTACTTGTCCTATATCTGACTCTGAGGACAATTCTGTGGTAGAGATGGAGATGGAACAAGAAGTGACCTCTCCCTTGAGCTCTGAACAAAGGACAGAACAACCAGAGTCTGCTACTCCTGCTGTTCTCAACAACAAGAAAAGAAAGGAAAAAGTTCCTCTGGTTGACTCTGAGGTAAGAAGAAGCTGCAGACAAAAGCTCTCTAAAGGCTTTAAACAAAAAACTTGCACTGATAGGAACTATTTGGCTTGTCATGCTCTGCCACCACTTATACCTGCCAAAGTTGTTAAAAGTCTCAACACTTCTTTCTGTAAGGTACCAGCAAAGGACACCACTGAGGAGCTTCTATCTAACAAGCCCAAGAAGATCAAGAGCTCCCAAGCTGCCAAAGTAGCCACTAAGGAGAAGGAGGCGGATAAAGGAAGCAAAACTACTTCCTAGAACATCTCATCTAGGCTTTGATTTTCAGCTTTTGTAAAGAGGGCAGTTTAGCACTTTTATGTTTCAGCTTTTCAGAGATTTGTTTCCACGGGAAAGACTAATATGCGCATGTTACAAAGTATTCTGAATGTACTGCTGGTCTGTGATGATGCTACTTGTCTGGTTAATGTCACTTCTATCCCTTTTACTGGACCTGCAGTCAGATTTTACATATCATTTTGCATGAGTATTCACAGAGCTCTGATAGATGGGGCACATTATGAGATGCTAAAAGTACACCAATTAGATCATGGCTAGGGAATGGACAATACTTAATTGGAATATTCGAGGATTGAATGATCCTAAGAAGTGGACTGCCATCAAGAATAAAATAGAGGAATCACAATGTGCACTCCTCTGTCTCCAAGAAACCAAGAGAGAGAATTTTGACAGTAGTTACTTGCTTAACTTTTGTCCTAAGAAATTCAACAAATTTGAATACCTACCCTCAGTTTGGGCCTCTGGTGGACTGCTCATTGCTTGGAATGACCATATTTTCTCTGGGCAATTATATCACAGGAACAGTTATGCCCTTTCCGTTACTTTCACTTCCAAACATAATGGTGACTCATGGATTCTATCCAATATTTATGGACCCAACCAAGGAGAGGATAGAAGCAATTTCATGGAATGGTTCAGAAACTTTCAAATGCTCGATGATCACAACTGGTTGGTGATGGGTGATTTTAATCACATCAGATATCCTCATAACAGGAGTAATGAGGGGGTAACATCAATGACATGTTGGCCTTTAATGAAGCCATTAGTAATCTGGCTTTAGTGGAAATCCCCCTTAAGGGTAGGAACTTTACTTGGAGCAATATGCAAGAGCAACCTTTGCTGGAAAAATTAGACTGGTGCTTTACCTCTGAAACCTGGACCCTAAACTTCCCTCAGACCTTGGCTTATCCTTTGGCCAAAACCACCTCAGATCATGTCCCCTTCATGGTCAAGATTGGTACTAATATCCCCAAATCCAATATATTCAGATGTGAAAACTACTGGCTTGAACACAGTGATTTTCATGAGATAGTGAAACAGATTTGGACTCAAGATGTTGATGAAACAGATAGTGCCAAGATTATTGCCTCTAAATTCAAATGGTTGAGAAAGGGGCTTAAGATCTGGTCTAGAAATATCCCCAACCTCAAGAAGATTATTGAGAACACTAACTGCATGATTCTATGTTATGATCAGTTTGAAGACAACGGACCTTTATGCACTGTGGAAGATAATGGGAGAAATATCCTCAAGATGCATTTGGAAGAAATTCTTAAGCAACAGTGTCTCTATTGAAAGCAAAGATCCACCATCATAAATATTAAGGTTGGGGAAGCAAATACCAAATACTTTTAGTCAAAAGCAACTATTAAGCACAGACATAACTGCATTGCTATGCTTAGAGATGAGTTCAACCAGGAACATCACACCCATCATGCCAAAGTTGCTATTCTCCTCAGAGCCTTCAAAGAGAGATTGGGCACTGTTGTCTCATCTCACAATCCTTTGTTACTTCACCACCTCATAAAAGCAGAGTCTAACCTGGCTGAGCTTGAAGTTCCTTTCACTCGAGCAGAGATAAATGTTGTGGTGTTGTCGGGTGGTAGGTGCGACATATGCCAATGGGTGGCTTATCATTGTGGGAGCCAATAAGACATCGCCGGTGCCTGGAAACGGGATGAGGCGAAGACATGCATGCCGGCGGATCTTACCCAGCTTCGGGGCTCTCCGTGGAGATAACACCCCTACTGCTGCTCCGCGGGGTCTCCGCATGATCACTAGATGGACAAGTAACTACACAATGCTCCTTGAGCTGTTCGGTGGGAGGAGAAAGAAGGGTCGGCTGGCCTGCTTCATCTCCTTGTGAGGTGTCTAAAACTAGGGCGCCCCAGGGGGTTTATATAGGCCTACCCCCCGGGGGTACAATGGTAATCCGACTGGGCGCGGGGCCCAGCCGTTTGTGACTGCGCTCGCCGGCTTCTACGCCGGCTGCTGGGGCCCGCCGACTACCGGCCCCTTGGTCGACAGGCAGGCCCCACTGTCCAGGACCTGGTCGGGGGCTAGTTACTGTTGCTCTATCTTGGTGACGTGGGCTTCGTCGAGGTAGGCGTGGCTACAGTACCGCCGCCCGGCGGGCGATTGCTGTAGCCTCACCGCGTCTTGTCTCCTTAATGGGGCATCTCCTTCGAGGGAGGCGGCAAGCCGGCTGCGGGGAGCCAGATCTGTCTTGGGCCGACTGGGGGAGCCGTGGCCACTTTCGGGTGTCTCTCTGCCCGAAGGGGCCCACCGCCTGTGGGCCGTACTGGCAGCCCATCGTGGATGGCATCAGGGTCAACATGGCAACAGTGTTGCGCCGGACGGGTCATGGTCACCCGTACGGCGCACTGTGCCGGTCGTGCTCCGGTATTTGGGGGTGGCAGGCTTTACTGTAGCCGCGCCTCGTCACATCGCCGTTAGGTGGATGCAAACTTTGAGGGTACGGTCTCGACCGCTTTGTGGGAGCCGGCTTCTTGGAGTCGGCCTTCTCGCGGCCGGCTTCTCGAAGCCGGCCCTCCCGTGGCTTCCTTTGCGAGGGCTAAAGTCGGGCCGCCTTCCGACATCCGGCCTGGGTGACGGCCAGCAAGAGGAAGGCGGCCCCACGTCTTGGGTTCTTGAGAGCCGGACGGGCTCGTAATTTTTTCAGAAGGGCCAGGGGAAGCCGGCCTGGCTACCCATGGCTATTTACTTCGACAGTAGTCCCCGAAGCTGATCGAGCTTCGAGGCGGACAGAGGGACAAGAAGCTTGGTCGGCTTCCTACCCTGAGGAGCCGGCTTTGCTGGTGTATGCCAATTTCGGAGAGCTCTGTGTCTTACAGGTGGGAACGTGGTCGACCCGCGTGCTAACCGCGGGCCCTCCCGCGGGCCACGTGGCAGCGAAACCCTGCCAGTGCACGCGCGCGACGGGACGCCGCCGCAGGCTCGGGCCCGCCACTCCTAGGCCTCGGCCCGAGCGCTGATCTTCGGCGGCCCAGGTGGACCGCTCGCCTCCCCGTGGCGATTTTATTTCGCCGTTAGGGCGCAATAAACGCAGGACATGGGGGAGTGGGCACAGTCGATCCCCACGTTTCCCCATGCCACACCTCCTCGGCTCCGCCACGTGAGCCTATAAGTAGGGGGAGGAGGGGGAGAGACAGAGGTTCGCACGCTCTCTCTCACCCCGCCCCTCCTCGTCTTCCTTCTTCCTCTCATTGCCGCCGCAGCTTCCCGTCTCAGCGCCACCGCGCCGCCACATCGTCTCGCTCCCATGGCGTTGTCGAGCTCGTGGGATGGCTCCAACGTCCATGAGGACCACATTGAGTTCCTCCGCCAGACCCGGCGCCTGCCCGACGCCAACCTCGTGCGGGTCCGCCTGGCACCGGAGAGGGAGATTTCGCCGGCACCGGAGGAGGGCGAGCGGGTCATCTTCCGCTCGCACTTCCTGCGCGACTTCGGCCTTCCGGCGAGCGGGTTCCTGCGCTCCTTCCTCGAATTCTACAATCTTCAGCCGCATCACCACACGCCCAACACGGTGATGCTGCTGTTGGCCTTCGTCTCTCTCTGTGAAGGTTTCTTGGGGGTGCTCCCCACGCTGGAGCTCTGGGGGGAATTCTTCCAGAGCAAACTCGGCACCGTCGTCGCAGGCATGCCCGCCCCCTGCGGGGCCTACATCGCCATGAGGAGGTCGGGTGAGAACAACCCGTTCCCGTCCATCCCCCTGATCCAGTCGGTGAAGATCTGGCAGAAGTCATACTTCTAGGTGAAGAACGTCGCCCAGCATGGAGACCACGTCAACCTGCCGGCTTACGTAGCCGGCCCGCCGGCTGGGAGGCAACCCTCATGGAGCTTCCGGTCCAGGTCACTGTCTCAGGCCGGGAACGCAGCCGTCTCCCGGCTTCGGGTGATGATCCAGTCGGAAGGCCTGACCGGAGCCGACTTGGTGGCCGCCTTCATGGAGCGCCGGCTACTTCCTCTCCAAAGCCGGACCCACATGATGTGTCAGATGAGCGGCTGCTTCGACCCAAGCCGGTAAGCACCAGGGAGATGCCTCATTCGGAGGTGTCGTACATGGTGAATTATATCTCCAATTGCAAGCTTGCCGAGGACTGGCGATACGGCAAGGCGCCGTATTCTCGCGCCAACCCTCCGCCCGTGGTAAGTTTTCCTCTCTTTCTTCTTTTTGTTGGTAGCCGGCCTCATGATGGCCGGCTTCTGATCAGTCGGTTCTCCTTAGCAGAATCCCCTCCTTCCGCCGACGACCGGGGCAGTAGGGATAGAGCGCCAGTACGTCCCCGACCGCATGGTGGACGACGTCGACGACCCGGATTTGGGAGCAGCCGCCATGGAAGACGTCGTCGTGGGGGACAACGACGAGCCCGGAGGCACGGGGCTTACTGCCGGCTTCAAGGACTGGCTGGATGATGCCGAAGTCGAAGTCGCCCCGCGTCGCCAGCTGGCGCCTGACCATCAAGGCGCGGGCTCGTCCACCGCGCCGGCTGTCAGCGGCGGCGCACAGAAGCGCCGGGCCGTGTCAATCCTCTTCGGCAACCGGCCGAAGAAGTCCAAGGCCTCCACCGCAGCGACCAAACGAGATGAGGCGGCCGCGAAGGCGGCCCGCTTCCGCAAGGCGGTGAAGCAGCCTCAGGCGGTCTCAGCGTAAGTCATCGATTGTTTGGACGCATGCTTTTCATTGTTCTCTTCTGTTGAACACTCTTCCTAACCTTTCCTCGCTCGCTGGACAGGGCGCCGCTTTCCCTTGAGCGGGGTCCGCGCGGCTCCGTAGTCGGGCCGACTGGAGGGTCTTCAGGCTCCTGCCGCGTGGACCCCCGTGCCGACCTCAGGGAGGCCACGGAGCGGAACACCCGTGAGGCACGGGAGGAGCGGGAGGCGGCGGAACAAGCGGCCGCCCAGGCGGCGAAGGAGCAGGACGACGCGGTAGCCAAGGCCCAAGCGGAGGCGGTGGCCGCGGAGACGGAGGCGGAGGGTTTGCATAACCAGCCTCCACTGCTCGCCATTCCCCTCCGAGCCGTGGCCCCTGACACCCCGTTGCTCCTGGCGGAGGAAATCGGCCAAGACCAGCCGCTGATGGAGAGGAGGGAGGACTCCATGGTCTTCGCGGAGAGGGCGCCGCCGGCTGCGCCAACCGGAGCGGGCCAAGGCGGCCAATCGTCAGCGGCGCTAGAGGAGCCGGCCGGGGGCGAGCCGGAGGTCGGAGCCGGCCTTGAGGTGCAGCCAGTAACGCGCCGGCGCGCAGGAGGAGGCACCGCTGTGCCGGAGCCGCACCGAGTTGCGGGCGCCGGCTAGTCGGTGGAGGCCCTGGAGGTGGCCAGCACCGCCACGTCCGAGTGGACTCCCAGCGGGGGGACGGGCGAGCTGAACATGGCGGCCCAAGAGGTTCGGAGCCGGCTTCAAGCCCAGGCCGCCTTGCTGCAGCAGTACACCCAGGAGTTCCTTTCGACGCGGGCTGCCATCCGGGTGAGTCTTTTATCCTCGGTCGCTTTGTTCTCTTGATTTCTTCCATGGGGGCGCGTCAGCACACCCACTGGGTGTAGTCCTCGAGATTCGGGCCGACTGCTGAGCAGTCGGGTCGGATCTTCCTTGACGATTACCTTATTCTCGCCTCCTGTTTGATCTTCCAGGAGTATCATAACTCCCGTGCTGCCGCCTTCAACTCCCAGGCTCAGGAGTTGGGTCGGAAGATCGAAGACCTGGTCAACAGCCGAAGTAAGTACTTGATCTTGTTTGTCTCCTGTGGGGGCGCGTGAGCGCACCCACTGGGTGTAGTCCCCGAGATTCGGGCCGACTGCTGAGCAGCCGGGTCGGATCTTCCCTGACGACTCTTTCCTCATTGTTTTTTTTTTCTTTTTGTCTTTCGTGCTTGCAGGGGCCAACGCCGACTTGAGGAGGGAGCTCAGCGAAGCGCAGGCCGCCCTTCGCACCAAGGATGCTGAGTACGCTGCCTTGGTCCAGGAGCGTGACCGCCTGGCCAAGAAGTTGGCTGACCAGGAGGAGAGCCACAAGGCGGCCCTGAAGAAAGCGCAGGATAGCGAAGCCGCCCTGAAGGTAGAGTTCGAGACTGAGGCGGCGGGCTGGGCTAAGACCCGACAAGCGCTAGATGAAGGCTTCGACCGCATCGAGGACTTGGTCGACGGTAAGCCGCCTTCCTCGCTCCTCTCCTGCCCCTGGCCGCCTGGTTTTTGCTTTGACTTGTGCTGCTTCCTGTTCTCTGTGCAGACTACTTTCCCGGCTACTCCGTCTTCGCCACCCAAACCATCGAGGCCCGTCGCGAGGCGCGCCGTCAGGCGGGGGTCAACATCGCGCCGGACGCGAATCAGACGCTTGAGGAGCAGCTCTTGGTGGTCCAAGCGTGGCTGCAACCGGCTCATTGTATGCTTCGCCGCCTCCATCGTGCCGGAGCGCAGGTGTTGGCCGCCCTCTGGCCCAGCGAGACGATCCCCCGCACCCCGAGCCAGACTGCCGACTGGCTGGAGGTTGCAGTCGGTCGCTTTGAAGCTTGGAAGGCGTCGGTGGCCCGGCTTGGAGCCGGGCGGGCATTGGAGTTCGTCCGAGCCTGGTACCCAGGGCTAAACCTGGACCAGCTGCGCACTTGGCGGCTGGAGGCCGACGCGGAGCTGGAGGAGGTGCGGCCGGCTATCGCTCAGCGTGCTTCGACAATCGCCGAGTGCACCGACATCAGCGTTTTTTCGCCTGAAATCAACGATGACGGCGTTGCCCAGCCGGAGGAGTGGTTCGGGCTGAACCCGGTGGTGGGCGAGGACTCGGCGGAGGAGATCGCCTCTAGCGACGAAGGTGAAGACGACGAAGAAGAGGACGGTGAAGACGTCGAGCCGGCCGGTGGAACAACCGGCCGGTCTCAGGCTGACCGCGCCTCCAGCAACGAGGCACGCGCAAGCGCGCCCTCTGCGGGAGGCGGTGATCAAGCCGAGGTTCGCCAGCCGGCCACTCCTTCAGCCGGCACAACCGTCTCCACCGACCAGCCCGGCTCGTCGGTCGCTCCGCCGGCTTAATCTGCCGTCCTTGTTTTTCCTGCTTGTTGCCTTTTGAACAATCTTTATTAAGCTTTCGCAGTTCCACCCACTGGGGGTGTATCCAAACTATGTTGAATGCTGGCCTCTTGGAGGTCTTTTATGTAAATATTATTGTGTGCGTGCTTGGTTTCCATTCGCATATGCTTTTTATCCTGAGGCTTTTTCCTTTGCCGCCTTCCCTCTTTGGGGAGGCAAGTACTCGAGCTTTCTTGGATTGAAGTGAAGTAAATGGAAACCGGCCGGCCGGCTACTCTGGTAGTCGGTCGGTGGTAGGAGGCAAACCGGCTTTCGTTATATTAGTCCGTTAGTCCCTAGCCATTTTTCGTGTGGGCATCCTTTCCTGCTTTTAACTCTTGCCAGCCGGACAGCCAGTTCTTCGAACTCCGACTTTGGCAAGAGCTAAGCTTGGGTGTCGGCACACTACTTGTCTGACCGCGGGTAGGACTTCTAATATAACTCCAGTCGGCCAGTCCCCGGGCCGACTAGTCGAACCCGGTGCCGGACGGACAAGTAAATGAAATGACAAGGTCATAAGCATGATACTCTTCATTCATAGATAAAATATGTCAGTCCCCAAGCCCTCCTCGGGGGGCCTATTGTCTCGTACTTAGTACAAAAGTTAGCGTGATACATACTTCATTTCAACTGTAAAATATTCAAAGGAGGTTGGCGTTCCATGGTCGTTCCGACTCCTTGCCGGAGTCGTCTCTCTTGCTTCCCTTGGTCTTATGTGCGTTGATTAGGTAGTAGGAGTCGTTGCCTAAAGCTCTGCTGATGACGAAGGGGCCCTCCCAAGGGGCCGAGAGCTTGTGCTGGCCGGCTGTTCGCTGGATCAGCCGGAGCACAAGGTCGCCCTCTTGGAAGGATCTTTGTCTGACCTTCCGGCTGTGGTAGCGGCGCAAACCCTGCTGGTAGATGGCAGACCGGCTGAGGGCTAACAGCCGGCCTTCTTCCAGTAGGTCGACGCCGTCTTCTCGTGCTTCCTTGGCCTTCGCCTTCGTGTACATGGTTACCCGGGGTGAGTCGAACTCGATGTTGGTTGGGATGATCGCCTCGGCGCCGTACACGAGGAAGAAAGGAGTGAAGCCGGTTGACTTGTTTGGGGTAGTGCGCAGACTCCAGAGGAAAGTCGGCAACTCGTCGAGCCAACAGCCGGTTGAACGCTCCAGTGGTATGACCAGTCAGGGCTTGATGCCGGAGAGGTTGAGGTCGTTGGCTCGCTCGACCTGGCCGTTTGACTGCGGGTGGGCGACGGACGCTAAGTCCAGCCGGATACCTTGCGTTGCGCAGAAACGTGCCAAGGCTCCTTTGGCAAAATTCGTGCCATTGTCGGTGATGATGCTGTGTGGCACGCCGTACCGAGTTGTTATATCTGCGATGAATGTCATGGCAGTCGGCCCATTCAGCTTCTTGATTGGCTTTGCCTCAATCCACTTGGTGAATTTGTCCACGGCGACGAGCAAATGCGTCATGCCGCCGCGCGCCGTCTTGAGTGGGCCCACCATGTCCAGTCCCCAAACGGCGAAGGGCCAGGTGAGGGGAATGGTCTTGAGTGCCGAAGCCGGCATGTGTTGCTTGGAGCTGAAGAGTTGGCACCCTTTGCAATATTTAACCAATTCTTTGGCGTCATCCAAAGCAGTCGGCCAAAAGAAACCATGGCGGAAATCTTTGGCGACGAGTGATCTTGAAGCTGCATGGTGGCCGCATTCTCCTTGGTGGATGTCTCTGAGGATTGCAATGCCCTTCTCTTGCTCGACGCATCGTTGGAGGACTCCAGTAACACTGCGCTTGACGAGCTCTCTGTTGACGATTGTGTATGCTCCGGCTCGGCGTTGGACTTGTCTTGCCTCTGTTTTGTCAGCCAGCAGATCTTGGTTTACTAGGAAGTTGAGGATGGACTGAGCCCATGATGGAGTCGCGACTTCTCCTATTGCCAATGTGGCTACTGCCACCAGGGTGGGCGGGCTGGGTGGTGAAATGCTGGAGTCGGCCGCCGGCTATTGTGTTGGTGCAGTCCCCGGGCCGACTACTGCATTCCCCGAGCCGGGTGTGGCAGTCGCCGAGCCGGCTACCGAAGTCCCTGGGCCGACTGCGGAAGTCCCCGGGTTGCCTGCTTGGTTCTTCGAGCCGGACCCGGCCGCGTCGGGGTCAGGCGGTACGAAGATGGAATCGGACTCTGGAGACGGCTTGATGGACGGCTTGAGGAGGCGTTGTAGAGCGATGCCGGTTTGTATTGCTTGCCGAGTGGAGCCTATTTGAGCCAGGGCATCGGCTGGCTCGTTGTCGGCTCGCGGTACGTGGAGGAACTCGCATCCTTCGAAGTATCCAGTGAGTTGTTGAACCAGGAAGCGGTAGCTTGCCATATTTGCGTCCTTGGTGTCCCAGTCGCTGGATGATTGCTGAACCACCAAGTCCGAGTCGCCATAACATAGGATCCGGCGAATGCCGAGTTCCTTGGCAAGCCGGAGCCCGTGTATGAGCGCCTCGTACTCGGCTACATTGTTGGAGGCGGCAAAGTGAATCTGCAGCGTGTATCTGAGCTTGTCGCCTTTGGGGGAGGTAAGGACGACGCCAGCTCCCAAGCCAGTGCGCATCTTGGACCCGTCGAAGTGTATGCGCCAATGGGTGGAGTCGGGAGCCGGTGGCAGGTATTGGGTCTCGGCCCAGTCGACGAGGAAGTCGGCCAGTGCTTGGGACTTGATGGTAGTGCGGGGCTGGTAGAAGATCGTGTAAGGGGCCAGCTCGATGGCCCATTTGGCCACCCGGCCGGATGCATCCCGGCTGCCTATGATCTCGGCCAGCGGGGCGGTGCATACGACCGTGACGAGATGCTCTTGAAAGTAGGGCTTCAGCTTCTTGGCGGTGAAGTACACGCCGTAACACATCTTCTGGTAGTGCGGATAGTTCTGCTTTGAGGCGGACAACACCTCGCTCAAATAGTACACTGGCCTCTGGACCGGCTGGGCTCGGCCCTCTTCTGGGCGTTGGACTACGATGACGGTGCTGACCACCCGGCTAGTTGCGGCAATGTAAAGGAGCATGGGCTCTTTCTCAGTCGGCGCCGCTAGGACAGGCGGCGTGGCCATCATCTTCTCCAGATCGTGAAAAGCTTGGTCGGCCTGGTCATTCCACTCGAAGTGAGTGCTCTTCTTCATGAGGCGGTAGAGGGGGAGAGCTTTCTCTCCGAGCCGACTGATGAAGCGGTTCAAGGAGGCCAAGCATTCGGTGAACTTCTGGATGTCTCGAAGCTTGGTGGGGATCGCCATTCTCTCGATGGCCTTGATCTTCACCGGGTTGCATTCAATGCCGCGTTCGGAGACCATGAAGCCTAGGAGCTGGCCGGCTGGCACTCCAAACACGCATTTCTCGGGGTTGAGCTTGATTTGGAACCGGCGTAGGTTCTCAAATGTTTCTTTGAGGTCTTCCAGCAAGGTGCCGCGCTTCTCCGTCTTCACCACAATGTCGTCTACGTAGACGTGAGCGCTTCTGCCGAGTTGCTTGAGGAGGCACTTCTGCATGCAACGCTGAAAAGTGGCACCGGCATTTCTTAAGCCGAATGTCATAGTCAGGTAGCAGAAGGCTCCAAATGGCGTGATGAAGGCGGTCTTCAGGCGGTCAGCCGGATCTAGCTTTATCTGGTGGTATCCTGAGTAAGCATCCAAGAAACTCAACAGCTCGCATCCGGCCGTGGAGTCTATCACTTGGTCAATCCTCGGCAGGGCAAAGGGATCTTTAGGGCAGGCTTTGTTGAGGCTTGTGTAGTCTATACACATGCGCCACGTGTTGTTCTTCTTTAGTGCGAGGACCGGGCTGGCGAGCCACTCTAGAAAGAAAACTTCCATAATGAAGCCGGCTGCAGAAGCCGTGATATCTCCTCCCCTACAATCCTTCTCTTTTCCTCTGATAGTCGGCGGAGGGGCTGCTTGACTGGTTTTGCATCTTCTCGGACGTGTAGTTTGTGCTCGGCGAATTCCTTCGGAACACCCGGCATGTCTTTGGGGGACCATGCAAAGATGTCCCGATTCTCACGGAGGAAATCGGCAAGCTCGCCTTCCTATTTGCTGCTCAGGCTTGCCCCGATGACGGCGAACCTCTCGGGGTGCTCGGGGTCAAGGGGTATCTTCTTGGTTTCTTTGGCCGGCTGGAAAGATCCTTGGGCATCATACTCCTTGGGGTCGGGGGACAGGTTCGGCTGCTTGCCCGCCATGGCCACGACCCGATCCAACATCTTCTTCTCTTCGGCAATCACAAGGGACTCGGCCAGTCGGCTGCTGGCGGCAGCGCACTCGGAGGACTTCTTGTAATCGCCGGCTATGGTGATGACGCCCTTGGAACTCGGTATCTTCATCTTGAGGTATGCATAGTGGGGAACTGCCATGAACCTGGCCAAGGCGGGTCGGCCAAGCAACGCATGGTAGGGGCTCTCCAGGTCCACCACTTCAAACCAGATCGCTTCCCGGCGGAAATGCTTATTGTCCCCAAAGAGTACATCAATCTTGATCTTGCCAATGGGGGCGCAGGACAAGCCGGGTACGATGCCATGGAACACTGTCCGAGTAGGCATGAGTTGCTTCGTCTTGACATTTAGCTTCTCCAGGGTGTCACGGTACAGGATGTTGATGCTGCTCCCGCTGTCTATCAGCACACGGGAGAAACGGGCGGCGCGTCTGTCGCTCGCGAGGGTGGCTTCTAGGACCAACGCATAAGAGCCGGGAGACGGCATAACCTCTGGGTGGTCGGCCCGGCTCCAGCTGATGGGTTTTTCTGACCAATGCATGTGTCCGGCGGGGTTGGCAGCGACCATGCTGACTTCCTGGTGCTCTCGGCGTTTGCCGCGCCGGTCTTCGAGTTGGCTTGTAAAGATGATGTAGGTCGCATGCTCATCGGGGAATTCGTCGTGCACGGCTCCGACTGCGGGCCGAGCGGCCGGAGGCGGCGGGCCGGCAGGCGGAGGCGGCGCGATCCCTTCACCTTTAGAGATTCGGGTGAGCCAATGGCACTTCCGGGTTGTGTGGTTGGACGGCTTCGCGCCGTTGTGGAATTTGCACGGGGCGTTGAGAGTTTGCTCGTAGGAGAAAGCCAGTTGCCAAGCCTGCCGGCCGCCCTTGGGCTTCTTGGGCGCGGGCCGCCCTTCAGGCGGCGCGTCTTCGACCATGGCCAACTGCCGACTGGCGGGAGGCGACGCAGGGCCCTTGCGCTTGTGGTCGTTCGGATGTGGGCGTCGGCCGGAATCCCCTGCCGGCGTCTTGGGCGCCGGGTTGAGTACTTTCCCGGACGCGTTTACCCGGAGCTCGGTCTTCATCGAAGAGTCGGCGGTGGCGTATTTGTCCGCTATGTCCAGAAGCTCGTCGAGGGTAGTCGGCTCGTGGCAGAGGAGCTTGTGCTTGAGGAGGGTGCCTTCCCGGCACCCGACAGTGAAGTATTCTATGGCTTGCACCTCGTGCACCCCCTCGCAAGAATTGCGGAGCTCGGCCCAACGCGTGAGGTAGTCGTGAGTGGACTCGGCTGGGCCCTGCACGCACAAGGAGAGCTGCCTGGGCTTGGGAGCCCGCTTGTAGGTGCTGGTGAAGTTGCGGATGAAAGCTTCAGTGAAATCTAGCCAGCTGTTGATGCTGAAAGGCTTGAGGCTGTTGAGCCAGGTCCGCGCCGTGCCTTTCAGCATGAGGGGCACGAACTTCACGGCAACGCGCCGGTTGCCGTTGGCTATGCTAACCGCCATGGAGTAGTCGATCAACCAATCTTCCGGCTTCATGGAGCTGTTGTACTTGGGCGTGTCTCTTGGGAGCGAGAACCCTTTGGGGAAAGGCTCGTCGCGGATGCGGGGGCCAAAACAAGGCGGGCCGACATCGTCTTCTTCTTCCAGCGCCAGGGATCGCGCCAGGCGGTCGATCCGATGGCAGGCGTCATTCTCGCCGACTCCTTCGCGGCGACCTAGTCGGCCGCTGAGAGTCGGGTGCGCCACAGGCGGCGGAGTGGGATATCCCTCTCCACGGGTTCGAGGCGGAGGCGGGTTGCCCCGCCATTCCACGGCTCGGGGATGGCCTTCTGCATCTCACTCGATGGAGATTCGGGTCCGGCTTTGGCTGGCCGCCGACTCTTTCTCGCGCCGCGCGCGGGTGTTGCTCGTAGTCGGTGTCCGAGACATCGCGCCGTGGTCTCGGAGTGGGGGAGGGCTTCCCGCACGGGTGTCGGCTTCGTGCCGCCGTGCGGCCGCGTCAATCAGCTGCTGGATGCGCCGGGTCATGTGGGGGAGTTCTTCGGCCTCTAATCCGTCCAACTCGTCTATGGCCGCCTGGGCGGCACGCAAGTTCTCGAGTGGAGTGGCATAGACCGGGCGGTCGACTCCCAGCGTGTCGGCGATGACAGCGCCGCATTGCTTGACAACGCCGGCCCGGCTTGGCCCGCCCGGGGCCGGCGTGCCGAAGGAGGCGCGGTCAGCTTCGCGCTGGTAGGCCTCAGTGAGGCGTCTCACAGAAGCCAGCCTCCGGCCCTCCGCGACGAGAGCGAGGCGGCGTGCCTCCAGTGCTTCGTCGTCGGCATCAGCCGGGAGGGGGATGGACAAGTCGTGGGCCGCCGCGCACGGGGCGTCGTGGGCGCTCTCGTCAGCCGTGCCGCCGTGGCCGATGACCATCTCCTCGGTGGTGATAGTGTCGCAGCCATCGATCCGAGGAAGCGGGTCGTTGTAGATCGCGACGTTGGTGGGGAAGGTGTCGAGTGAGGCTGTGTCGGAGTCGATGGGCATCGGGTCAGTGGAGCCGACCGACTCCAAATCCACAGCAGGCTCGCTGGAGACACGGAGCTGGCCGAGGAGGTTGGCGAGGTGGTCGGTGCCCGCATCGGAGGCGAGCTCGTCGGAGAGGAGGGTCTCGTCGAGGAGATCGGGCGTGCCGGGCGTGCTACGCTCGCTGGGGAGGAAGAGGGTTCCCGTCCAGAACAGGTCTCCGGACGACGGTGTACCTGGCCCCACGGTGGGCGCCAAATGTCGGGTGGTAGGTACGACATATGCCAACGGGTGGCTTATCATTGTGGGAGCCAATAAGACATCGCCGGTGCCTAGAAACGGGATGAGGCGAAGACATGCACGCCGGCGGATCTTACCCAGCTCCGGGGCTCTCCGTGGAGATAACACCCCTACTGCTGCTCTACGGGGTCTCCGCATGATCACTAGATGGACAAGTAACTACACAATGCTCCTTGAGCTATTCGGTGGGAGGAGAAAGAAGGGTCGGCTGGCCTGCTTCTTCTCCTTGTGAGGTGTCTAAAACTAGCTGGGGGTCGAACCCTTTGCAAGGGCGCCCCGGGGGGTTTATATAGGCCTACCCCCCGGGGGTACAATGGTAATCCGACTAGGCGCGGGGCCCAGCCATCTGTGACTGCGCTCGCCGGCTTCTGCGCCGGCTGCTGGGGCCCGCCGACTGGTGGGTCCCGCCGGCTGCCGGCCCCTTGGTCGACAGGCAAGCCCCACTGTCCAAGACCTGGTCGGCGGCTGGTTACTGTTGCTCTATCTTGGTGACATGGGCTTCGTCGAGGTAGGCGTGGCTACAGTACCGCCGCCCGGCGGGCGATTGCTGTAGCCTCACCGCGTCTTGTCTCCTTAATGGGGCGTCTCCTTCGAGGGAGGCGGCATGCCGGCTGCGGGGAGCCGGCTCTGTCTTGGGCCGACTGGGGGAGGCGTGGCCGCCTTCGGGTGTCTCTCTGCCCGAAGGGGCCCACTGCCCGTGGGCCGTACTGGCAGCCCATCGTGGATGGCATCAGGGTCAACATGGCAATAGTGTTGCGCCGGACGGGTCATGGTCACGCGTACGGCGCATTGTGCCGGTCGTGCTCCGGGATTTGGGGGTCGCAGGCTTTACTGTAGCCGCGCCTCGTCACATCGCCGTTAAGTGGATGCAAACTTTGAGGGTAAGGTCTCGACCGTTTGTGGAAGCCGGCTTCTTGGAGTCGGCCTTCTCGCGGCCGGCTTCTCGAAGCCGGCCCTCCTGTGGCTTCCTTTGCGAGGGCTAAAGTCGGGCCGCCTTCCGACATCCGGCCTGGGTGACGGCCAGCAAGAGGAAGGCGGCCCCACGTCTTGGGTTCTTGAGAGCCGGACTGGGTCGTAATTTTTTCAGAAGGGCCAGGGGAAGCCGGCCTGGCTACCCATGGCTATTTACTCTGACAGGTGCATCACATGCCTCCTGACAAATCACCTGGCCTAGATGGCTTCAATGCTGCTTTCCTCAAAGCTTGCTAGACCATCCTTGCCCCAGATTTCTATAGATTAATTGATGACTTTCACTAAGGGGTGGTTAATCTACCGAGCATCAATTATTCTTTCATTACTCTGATTCCCAAGAATGACTCTGCAGCCACTCCAGCAGAGTTCAGACCCATTTCACTTCTCAATTGCACCCTGAAAATCCTTACCAAGTTGTTGGCAAACAGATTGCAGAAAATTATTTTAAAACTGTTTCATAGGAATCAGTATGGCTTTCTCAATAACATATGCATTCAAGACTGCCTGGCTTGGTCCTATGAATATATTCCTCAACGCCATCAATCCAAAAAAGAGATTATCCTATTGAAACTAGATTTTGAGAAAGCTTTTGATTTGCTCAACCATGACACCATTATTGAGGTTGTAAGTGCATCTAGTGCCACCCCTAGTTGGTTTTGGAGTATTGATGACAAACCTAGTTGAGGGATTAATGTGTTTGTGAGAATTGCAGGATAACACAGGTAGAAGTCCTCATTGATTCGGTTTTCCTACCAGAGATGACCCCTAAAAATGTACGAAGACATTGAAGTCAATGGTGGTATATGAAGATATTCACATTGAAGACTATGACAAGAGAAGACACCACGTGAAGCCTATGGAACTCGAAGAATTAGATCTTTCGTAGTTCTCTTTCATTTGTGTTGAGTCATAGGAACCACCATACTGTTAAGTGGGGTCCAAGAGAACCAGTCAGAACGACTGAAGTGATGCCTAAACAAAAAACCTATGTCTTCGAGTGAAGACTATGAGAGCAAATCTTGTCCAGAGTCGGACAAGTCAGCTTTGCTTGTAGCCCAAGTAAAGTTGCCGTGTGGGTTTTAAATCTGACCATTGAAACACGTGTCAGTTCCTTAGTTACCCAGGGTCATTTTGGACAAATCACGTCGGGTTGCCAAGTGGCTATAAATAGCCCACCCCCTACAACCATAAATGGTTGGCTGCTTAGATTTAGTGCACGGCTTTTGTCGTTTGAGAGCAACCCACCTCAAAGCCTTTGAGAGAGAGAATACCTTGCGAGGATAAAGCCCTAACAACCCAGAGCCAGAGAGAATTGGGCATCACTTAAGTCTTCTTGTCTGAGTGATCTGAAGACTTATTACACTTGACTACTGTGCATCCTCCAGCCGGTTAGGCGTCGCGTTATGAGCATCCAAGAGACATTGTGGATTGCCGGTGAACAAAGTCTGTGAAGGTTTGGGAGTCTACCTTGAAGACTTACCAGAGTGATTGGGCGAGGTTTATGTGACCTTAGCTCAAGGAGAATACGGTGAGGACTAGGTGTCTTGAGCTGCGTGTTCAGGACTGGGTGTCTGGGACTTTGTGTCCTAAGGTTTAAATACCTAGCCGCTCCAACCAGACGTACAGTTGTCACAGCAACTGGAACTGGTCCAACAAATCATTGTCTTCAACGAGTCACTTGTTTCATCTTCACTTCCCTTTACTTACTGTTACTCGTTGTGAAGTCATTGCATGTTTGCTCTATATTTTGTCTTCAGTGAGTGACTGTGTGTTCTGTTTGGCTTCACAATATCTTCCTACCTGATCCCTACTACACTGTAGCTATTTGTCATTGTGCTTTCACTCTATTGAATACTTAACCATGGCTTGCCTAGTGTAGTCTACCTTCCGCTGCATAGTAATAGGCATATCTCTACTTTTTGTCTTCATAACTTCCACGTTTTGAAGACTTTCATAAAATCGCCTATTCATAACTTCCACGTTTTGAAGACTTTCAATTGGTATCAGAGCAAGGTGCTCCCTTGTTCTGTGTGATTCAGTTTAACCACCTGGAGTTTTAGCTATGTCGACTGCAGGGATAATTAAAGTCTCCGCTGCGTGCCCCGTCTTCGATGGAACTGAATATCCCTACTGGAAGAATAAGATGTGCATGCATCTTGAAGCCATTGACGTCGACCTATGGTATGTCATCGAGAACGGCGTTCCCAAGGCTGGAGAAGGTGTCACTGCTGCTGATGTCAAGAAATTCATTCAACTGGACTCTACTGCCAAGAATATCATCTATGGTCATCTGATCAAAGGATAGTATGGCCGTGTGAGTGCTTTGAAGACATCCAAGCTGGTCTGGGACTGGCTCTCCAAGGTCAATGAAGGCATCTCAACCCAGAGAGATCAGAGAATCAGTGTCCTTCGCAACCTCTTCAACCGCTTCAAGCGAAATGACAATGAGAATGTACATCACACATTTGATTGACTCACTGACATCACAAATGAGCTTCAAGCCCTCGGCGCTACTGAGATCACCAAACATGAAGTCGTCAAGACGCTGCTGAGATCACTTGATAGTTCGTTTGACATCCTAGCCCTGATGATTCAAGAACGTCCTGATTTCAAGACACTCGATCTATCTGACATACTTGAGAGGCTCAACACACATGAGTTTCAGCTTTCTGAGAAAAGAGATATCTACGGTCCAAACTATGGGCGAACTCGTGCCTTGAAGGCAAAAGTTGTTTCCTCATCTGAAGAAGAATCTGACAGCAGTTCTGATTATCCTGAAGACATTGGAAGGGAACTTGCAATGCTTGTGAAGAAGTTCCAAAAATTCACCAAGAAGAAAGGCTTCAGAATGTCTTCACGATCAAGCTCAAGGAATGATGAAGCTTCTGCTCATGACTACAAGAAGAAAACATGCCACAAGTGCAAGAAGACTGGACACTTCATCTCTGAGTGTCCACAGTGGGACAATGAGAACAGAAAGAAGAAGAAGAGCAAGGAATATGACTCTGATGACAAGAAGAAGAAGAAATACTCAAAGTCTTCTTCCAAGTCTTCCTCAAAGTCTTCATCACACAAGAAGAGCTCATCTGGCAAGGCACGTGCCTTTGTTGGCAAGGAAATGGATTCAGAGGAGGAGTCCACTTCTGAGGAGGCAGAGGTGGAGTCTGAGGAGGAGTCTGATTCTGGCATTGCAAGTCTGGCTACAGCATACGTTGCCAAGTCCATCTTCAACACTGAAGACAATGACTTCATCACCGACACCGATGCAAATGACAAGGACTACTCCGCTCCTACCTACTGCTTCATGGCACGCGGTGCCAAGGTAAACACACGCACTACTCACTATCAAACATCTAGTGCGATGACTCTGACTGTGGTTCAAAACCCAGCTACAAAACACTTGCTAAAATTGCAACTGAACAACAGAAAGCTATGGAACATATTCAAAAACTGTTAGACAGAAGCGATGATCTGTTGGGTGCTGAAATGACTCGGTCTGAATCCTTAATTGAAGACATAAAAAATCTTCACGTTAAGTATCAGGAACTTGAAAGTCGTCATGATACTCTCTCAACAACTCATGAAAAGCTTTCCTATGATTATCTTCAAAGGAAGCAAGATCTTGAGAAATTGAGAGCGGCTCATGAAGATCTTCAAAAGGAAAACGAGTCACTTCGTGCCAAATAGATCAGTTCCGCTCAGGAAGGATTTGAACCACCATGTATTAAATGCATTGAGCGTGATAATGCTACTTCTGTTGCTGAATGTTCCACTACTACTGCTGTTGCAATATCTTCAACTGTTGATGTGGTAACTAACCCCTCTGCTGAGGATACCACCGCTATTGCTAATGAGAATGCTAGGTTGAAGACATTGCTTGAAACAGGGATGTACAAAAGTCTTAAAGGGCATCAGACATTATGTGATGTCCTCAAGAAGCAGATTCTGAACAGAAACCCAAGGAAAGAGGGTGTTGGGTTCGTTAGGAAAATGAATGCAGATGGCTCTTACTGGAAACCTGAGCAGTACCCCAAAACCAAGTGGGTTGCTGCAAAGGAACCTTCAGCAGATCCATCCAATCTATCTGGCTTCACTTGTGCTAACCCCATTATCATTGATGAATCCTTTGACGCAAACTATGTACTGTTTAAGAATCAGTATGGTGAAGTGTTTGCCAGGTACATTGGTACTAACTGCAGGAATGGACCGCCCATGAAGAAGATCTGGGTTCCGAAAAGGTGTCTGGAAAGTCTTCCTGTGAATGTCTTCATGACACCTCACATGAAGAAGACAAACCTCAGACCAAAGGCTTCAGACGGTCCAAAGGCTTCATACAGACAGAGGACTCACCTGAGTCGCACTAACGCAAATGTTTTGCAGGGAAACCATACTCAGGCATATGAATATGAGAGCGGTTCATCAAACCGCCATGTTCATATGACCAAGAACTATTCTGCCTATTCTTATGAGTACTATTGTCCGCCTGCTAGACTGTTTGCTAGGGCTCCAAAGCCAAAATTCTTAGATGCTGCACTTAGACTTATTGCTTCTAAGCCACCCTTGAAGATGTGGGTGGCTAAGAAAGCTTAACTCTCCTTTGCGGGGAAAGGTCTCCAGCAGAAAACCAAAATCTTCTGCCGCTATTGCTGGGGACCTTAAACATCTTGTAGGGCACAAGATCAAATGCCCGAATGGCATTACTATGTACTTCGTTCCTGAATCGCATGCTACTCTCCCTATTAGTCCTAATCTGGATCTATGTTTTCATAACCCACTCGTTCGTCAAATGTTTTTGCTTCACAATTCTCTTCGTGAAGCCTATCCCCCTAACTGCACTGTAGGGTACGACACCAGCGTCTTCAGAATGGATTATTGACCGTGGGTGTACAGATCACATGACTGGCAAAAGAAGCCTTCTTATGGACTCAACCTTACGTCCATCCGACAAGAGCCACATCACATTTGCTGACACTGGTAAAAGTAAGGTATTGGGTCTAGGTAGAGTTGCAATCTCAAGGGATCAACACATGGATAAAGTCATGCTTGTTGAATCCCTTGGCTTCAACTTAATGTCTGTCTCAATGCTTTGCGATTTTAACATGATTGTAATATTTGGAAAATATCGTTGCCTGGTACTAATGGAATCTGACAAGTCTCTAGTGTTTGAAGGGTATCGGAAAGATGATTTGTACGTGGTAGATTTCTCAGCAGGGCCACAGCTTGCAGTATGTCTTCTGGCAAAAGCTTTAGAATGCTGGCTTTGGCATCGGAGGCTTGGGCATGCTGGCATGAGGAACCTCCACACCCTTGCGAAGAAGAAGCATGTCATAGGCGTCGAGGGCGTCAAGTTCAAGAAAGATCACCTATGCGGTGCCTGTGAAGCAGGGAAGATGACGAGGGCCAAACATCCCTCGAAGACAATCATGACCACTACTCGACCCTTCGAACTACTTCACATGGATCTTTTTGGTCCCACTCACTACTCAACTTTTACCACTACTGCTTGCCTCTATGGCTTTGTCATTGTTGATGATTACTCTAGATATACTTGGGTGCACATAATCCTTTACAAGACTGAAGTGCAGGATGTCTTCAGACGCTTCGCCAATCGAGCTATGAACAATGACGGCGCCAAGATAAAGCACATCAGAAGTGACAATGGCACTGAATTCAAGAACACTGGACTTGATACATATCTTGATACCTTGGGCATCACACATGAATTCTCAGCCCCGTACGCGCCACAACAGTATGGCGTCGTCGAACGCAAGAACAGAACACTCATTGAGATGGCCAGAACGATGCTAGATGAATACAAGACTCCAAGAAAATTCTGGCCTAAAGCCGTTGACACTGCATGCCATACAATCAATCATGTTTATCTTCACAAGCTTATGAACAAGACATCTTATGAACTCCTAACTGGCAAGAAGCCAAATGTCAGTTACTTCAGAGTATTTGGCGCAAGGTGCTGGATCAAGGACCCACATCACACCTCAAAGTTTGCACCAAAAGCACATGAGGGTTTTATGCTTGGATATGGAAAGGATTCGCACTCCTACAGAGTCTTCGATCTCTTTCATTACAAAGTGGTTGAAACAGTGGATGTGCGGTTCGATGAGACCAATGGTTCACAAAGAGAGCAACTGCCAAATGTGCTAGATGAAGTTCCTTCTAGTGAATCAATCAAGCTAATGGGAACTGGAGAGATTATACCTTCTGAAGCTCATCCTGAAGAAGAACTTATCATCTCAGCACCTGATCCACATGAAGACAATGCTCAGCCTGAAGACATTCCTCCCAACAACAACACAGATCAGCAAGAGCAAAGTCTTCGCCCTGTACATCCTCGTGTTGCCAATGAAGTGCAGATTGAGAGAATAATTGACAGCATCAATGCACTTGGTCCACTCAGTCGTTCAAGGGCAACTCAGCTGGCAAATTTCTGTGGGCACTTCACATTCATCTCAATTACAGAACCCAAGAAAGTTGAAGAAGCCTTCATGGAACCTGAATGGATTCAAGCTATGCAAGAAGAGCTTCAACAGTTTGAGCTGAATAATGTATGGGAACTGGTTAAGCGTCCTGATCCATGGAAGCACAATGTAATAGGCACCAAATGGATATACCACAACAAGCAAGATGAGCATGGTCAAGTTGTCAGAAACAAAGCTCGTCTCGTTGCTCAAGGATATACTCAAGTGGAAGGCATTGATTTCGATGAAACATTTGCTCAGGTGGCTAGACTTGAAGCCATACGCATACTGCTGGCCTATGCAAATCATCATAACATACTTCTATATCAAATGGATGTGAAGAGTGCCTTTCTCAATGGCAAGATTGAAGAAGAAGTGTATGTTGCACAACCGCCTGGGTTTGAAGATCCAAAACATCCTGACATGGTATACAAGCTCAACAAGGCACTGTATGGCCTCAAACAAGCCCCTCGGGCCTGGTATGACACACTCAAATATTTCCTGAAGAGCAAAGGCTTCATACCTGGTTCCCTAGACCCCACTCTCTTCACGAAGACATATGATGGTGAACTGTTTGTGTGCCAAATATATGTGGATGACATTATCTTCGGCTGCACCAATCAGAAGTACAGTTAAGAATTTGGCTATATGATGCGAGAGCAATATCAGATGTCTATGATGGGGGAGCTGAAGTTCTTCCTCGGTGTTCAAATACGACAACAACGCAACGGCATCTTCATATCTCAAGAGAAGTATCTCAAAGAGTGCCTAAAGAAGTTTGGTATGCAAGACTGCAAAGGCTTCACAACACCAATGCCAGCCAAACATCATCTGGGTCCCGACGACGATGGTAAAGAGTTTGATCAAAAGGTATACCGCTCCATGATTGGTTCTTTGCTTTATTTATGTGCATCTAGGCCAGATATTATGCTTAGTGTTTACATGTGTGCTCGATTTCAAGTGGCACCAAAGGACTCGCATCACTTAGCTGTGAAGCGAATTCTTCGATATTTGGCTCACACCCCAACTCTCGGATTATGGTATCCAAAGGGCTCAGAGTTTGATCTGGTTGGATTCTCGGATGCTGATTATGCTGGTGACAAGGTTGATCGGAAGTCTACATCAGGCACATGTCACTTTCTGGGACGATCACTTGTATGTTGGTCTTCAAAGAAGCAGAACTATGTATCCCTCTCCACTGCTGAATCTGAATACATTGCTGCTGGATCTTGCTGCGCTCAGCTTCTATGGATGAAGCAAGCTCTCAAGGACTATGGAATTCATCTGAAGCAAGTGCCACTTTACTGCGACAACGAAAGCGCCATCAAGATTGCCAACAACCCAGTTCAGCACTCGAAGACAAAGCACATAGAAATTCGTCATCACTTTCTCAGAGATCATGTTGTGAAGGAAGATATTGATATCATACACGTCAAGACTGAAGAGCAATTGGCAGATATCTTCACCAAGCCCTTGGATGAGAAGAGATTTTGCAAGTTACAGTGTGAGCTAAATATCCTAGAATCCTCAAATGTCCTATGATCAGGCACACATCCTAACACTTATGCATATTGACGACTTAGATGTGCAACACACGAAGTAACATATATCTTCAATCAATGAAGACATACATTCTAAGTGTGAATACATTAATGTGGAATTTGACTTCGGAGCGCCACGATAATTGTGCACCGTGTCTGGTTCTAATACTTCCTATACTGTGGGTAACGCCACCACCAAACGTTCTGTTTTGAAGTGTCTCACTCATGGCGTTACCTTGCAATGTCTTCACATTTGGTTTGGCTTCAATCTCAACATGTCTTCATGATTATCTTCACTATGTTG
>NC_041390.1:587917840-587941351 GCF_002162155.2 Triticum dicoccoides
TATATATATATATACTAGTGTTCTGTCCTCTACAGCATTCACTTATAGCTATGTCTTCTTATTTGAATCTTTTGAACTAAGTGAATGTGATCGGACCCTAACCTCTCTATGCTTTCTATCTCAAATTCCATCTCTCCAAGTCATATGCATTCTATTGAAACTGTCGAATGTCTTCTCTGCGCCCTTGTCAGCAGACGACACAGAGACAACCTTTAAGTCCGTTTTCAATGCTCATTCATCCACATGAAATCCAGAGAAGTAGGAACGACCACCCGACAATCCAGACGTGCGTGGGACGTGGAACAAACCCCAAAATTCCGCATGATGGCCACGTGTTACTCAGATGCGAATCGCCAGGGGCACCTGTGTAATAGCGCAGTGCCGCCCCTGTACCTATAAATACACACTCATAGCGGTCATTATCCCTTCTTCCACCCTCGCACGAACCCTAGCGCCACCGCTAGCCCTCGACGATGCCGGCGACGAAGCGCTTTGCTGCCACAACCTCTCCGACGCCGTCTTCACGCTGATCGCGGACATCGTCCTCTCCGCCGTCGCCGTAGGTGTCCTCCGTCGCCAAGTTAGGGCACGGAAGATTGAACTTCTCGGCCTCATCTCCCACTCCGTCTAGCAGTTCCCAGTGTGGTAAATAAAACTTCTTTTTATAGCCCCTTTTGATCCTATGGCTTTGTCACTTTCTACCATAAGAAGTTTCTATTCACACAAGTTAGATCTCTCTCATACTGCATCTCATAACATGCCTAGTATATTCACTTGTGCTTCACAAAGTAGTTAGATTCCTCACTTGTATTGATCTGTGGGTTCGTACAAATCTGGAACCAACTTCTTATCTATGAGTGAATGTCTTCGCACGATGAGGTCAATGTCTTCTAAACTGATTTATCTTCAAAATCTTCTGAGAATGCATATGACCTCTTCCCCTTCCCTCGCACCTTAATGCTGTCACAGGTACATGTCCGTGGGAGAATCCTTTGGTTCTCATTGTCTGCATTCATTTGCAGAGTTCTTACAGCATCACATAAATTCTCCTGAAGCCAGTTCCTGTTGGTCCAGCAAGAGAAAGCCTTTTAAGCCTTTGAACGTCTTGAAGCCTTTCAAGTTAAAGTTTATGGCTTCAGAGAAAGCAGCAAGGAAGGGGGGCAGACAACGTCGTGGCAGAACATCCAGAGATCTGCCAGATGAACTCACAGAAATGTACAAGACAGATCCTGAAGAGGATTACAGTCAGCGCAAGACCCGAATCCAATGGATTCGACGATATTGGGCAGAACAATGGTTCAAATACCGCTTCACAACCCAAGAGTATGCTGAGAAAAGTGCCATCAAAAGACCGTGGGGAGACATCCTATACAAGAATCTTCTACCCAGGTCCAGAGATGAAGCCATTGCCCAAAGCTTCTATCCATGCATGGTCCGTGGGCCACAGCCTGATGATGCACATCCGTCGTCACTACTCTGGTGTCGTGACGACCATCTGTTCAAGCGCAACTTCCAGTTTGCCCAAAACTCAGCGAAGCAGAACAAGAATAAATTTGGGTTAGACTTCAACCCTGGTCCCTCAGCACCAAGGGCAGATGGCACACAAGAAGCAGAACCCAATGTCATCGGTCCTTATGCCAACCTTGAAGGCCTCATCACCCGCATCTTAGTTCAAGGGACTGCAGTGAATGAGCCTCTAGCTGACTCTGAATCAGAAGAAGCTCCTGCAGTGCTGAAGCCAAAGAAGATGAATAAGCCTAAGGCTTCAAAGCCTGCCCCTTCACCCAAAATTTCAAGGGCGAAGCCACTGGCAACTGCACCTCCTGAAGACAGTGTGCCGTCGAAGACTTATCACGCATCTCAAAGCCCCAGAAGGCCAAGGTGCCTCTGCCACATAGCGGCCAAGAGCTCACAGCTGCTGCCATTCTGAGCAATGATGACATTGACCTGTCAAGTGATGAAGACCTAGCAGATGACGCTCTTGAGCAACTCATCAAGAGCAAAGAAGAAGCAGAAATCTTCAATGATCTGCCACTCTTTGATGTAACCATCATCCACAACTTCATTGACGAGTGGTTTGACACGCCCAACATCAGCTTTGATGATCTGCAGCTACCCATTGGCCTCAGTGTCACCTTCCATGGCGCCATTGCTTCAGAACTAGCCATCGCCCAGCGCGTTGTTGAGCTGAAGCAGAAGATTGACTATGAAAAGGCTCAGTTCAAGAAGCATATGGCCAAGCTCAGCGTGCAAGATGTGAAGAACTTCAAGATCATGCTGCACGAGCTCAAGGAAGCCTTTCTGAAGAAACGTTCAGAAGCTCAGGGTTCGCGTGAGCGCATGAAGACTCTGGCTGACAGATGTGTGCAAGCCTACAATGAGGCTGAGAAGCGCAAGGCACTTGGGCGTCCTGGCATCGACCCCAGGATGGCCGCAAAGAAGAAGAAGCCTGTTATAGCTGAAACCGATGCACCAAGGCAGGAAGCAGTTCCGGTTGTCTTCCCCACAAGAATGACTGGCTCGAAGCCAAAAAGCCGGTCAACAGCTTCAGAGCTCAAGAAGGCGAGGACTGCTGAGGCTGAAGCGAGGAAAAGGAAATATCCTGAAGCCTCTCCTACTGCCCCCTCCAAGAAAAAGAGAAAGACCAAGAAAGATAGGGCTGCTCCCACAGAGGCCTTGGTTGTTAAACCCATTTCCATGGTTCACCCCGACGCCAATCCACAAGAACGCCAACTGACCATCCATGTGCCTGCTTTCACAGAGGCTCGTGGAGCTGAAGACATTCCAGCAGCTGATCCCATCGCTGCTGAAGACATTGGTCAACATGACAATGTAGAAGATGATGCAGTCCTTCCTCAGCAGGACAACAATGAACTCATCAGCATTGGTCGTCCATTGACGCCAATTGCCCAGGATGCCTCATGGGCGGATCGCCCACAAGAGGAAGAAGACAATGAGGCCCAGCCCACTCAAACTCCCACAGGCGTCGCCCGCGTTGCGCAGGCTTCGCAAAGGTCCAAGGCCTCACGTCTCTGCTGAAGACATTCCGGCTGCATCAGCCGAAGAAGAAGAAGTACCACAAGTTCCCTCGTCTCACCAAGAAGCAGTTCTTACGAAGAACGTGCTTGTGTCCGACCCTCCAGCTCGTCAAGTGGAGGATGGAAATCGTGAGGCTGCCACAACTAACAATGAAGCTAATGTGGAGCCCCCCACCAAAAGCATCAGAAGACAGCGAAGCCACTGATCTTGACACTTCTATTCCTGAGTCTGCTGCCGGTCCCCAGTTCGACTATCATGTTGAGCACAGGCCTTAGGTACAGAAGCCAATCCCAAGACTGCCAAGGTTCCCAGGTCCTGCATCAGCACCTGGCTCCTTCAACATCAATGGCTTCAGGGCAGACAATACATTCTTCAATAGCTCCAAGAACCCCTACTCAAGGGAAAGGATTGCATCAGATCGGTTCTGGAGCTATCCTCAGCGAAGCTATTAATCATGCATACTGTACAACCAAGGTCGCATCTTCCCACACAAGCGCCTTGACGTTGAAGCTATAGTTGGTCTGCCCTGCCTAGAAGAAGCTTTGGATTGCTTCAAGCAAGTTGGACTGCTGCCATTCATAACTGACCAAGAGCATTGGAATGAAGAGCTGCTGCTCCAATTCTATGCCACACTCCACATCTGTGGCTACAATAGAGATCCGAAGACTTGGGTCCTAGAGTGGATGACCGGCAATGTTCATCACAAAGCCAATGCATTTGACATCATTGAGCTCACTGGCTTGCCCACTCCTGGCGATCTCTTCGAGCAAGGCTGTCAGCTGCATACTAAAGCTATTGAGAGCATCTTTCAGAGGCCTGAACCTGATATGAGTCAGATGCTCAGCATGATGAAACCATTGCCCCAAGATGCTGCTTATCCCACAGCGTTCTTCGTTGAAGACCTTGAGTATCTGGCAAGAACCATCTATCACATCATCAGGCGGACTCTCTGGCCCATTAAAGGACACTCTCCAAATGCCAAGATTGAGGGTGCAATGAAGACTTTGATATTCTATATCCTTCATGGCAAATGCTTCAATGCACATGACTTCTTCATACGCCAACTTGCTGCATCAGGCTTTGATCTGTTTGGTTTGAAGTTCTATGCCCCTTGGGTAATGCGGCTGATCAAACTTCACTCTGCTATCTCGTATCAGCCCTCAGCCCGCAACCATCGTATCTTCTTGCCTGATGTGGATACCTCTGCTGAAGCCATCTCCTGAGCCTGCCAAGCAACCTCTGAGTCTTCAGAATGCAGAACACCAGAGCTTCACTCAAAACATTGAAGGAGTTGAAGCAGTCTCTCGGGTGTATCTGTTGGCTGGCACTACACGTGCTCCATGCCCTGCTTCCACTGAAGCCACTGACAACACAACTGCTCCAAGACCCAAGAAGCGCACTCGTGTTCTCAATGACCGAGAGCTTCTTGTGGCCCTTCATCAAAAATAGGATAGGCATCATGACTGGCTGAAGCGTCAGATGAAAAGCCTCTTGGTGGATGTTAATCGCATTCGAAATCTTGCCACCAAGAATGCTTTCGTTACCCATGAAACTTGTCGCCGTACATGGAAAGGGCTAACGATGATGTGTTCTGAAGCTGATCTTCAAGAGGATGGCTTCACTGAGCGATTCAAGTTTGACTCCACACCTCCTAGAAGGGCTGTGCTGCGAGGAACACCATCCCTTGAAGACTCTGAGTTTTCTTCCTCTGCTGCCATAGTGACTGCCAGAGTTATCGAGGATGAAGATGATGCTACTTCACCGCCACCTCCTTCAGCACACATCGATACTCCTCCAAGTTCGTCTGCACCGCCAAACACCACCGGAGACCCTGCTACTTCACCTACTCCTCATGGGACCGAGTAGATGCTCTATGTCTTCAAACCTTTTTGGTCCTCACTGACAAAAGGGGGAGAAGCATATGGGGCTGATAGTCTTCAAGCGGGTCCATATGGGCAGGTGCTTTATATTTTTCTATATTTTGCTTCGTTCTTACAACTCTCGTTTTGCTACATTTGGTTCTTTGAGTTGTAACACTTAAACTCGATGGTCGTCTGCTACTTATTTGCCAACTTGTTTTGCGATGATAAATTCCGCATGTGCGACAATAAATTCCACACTTAGATCATTCTCCAGACGTCCATTTTTCATTATGCATGTCATTATCTTCATATACTTTCACATGCATAGTGGAATGTCATCATAAGGTGAAGTGGATCTCCACAAGTACAACCTGCCATGTGCATTTGCATTCCAAAAGCAAATTACTTATATGCACATCTTCAGGGGGAGCCCTTGCAACTTATGAAGACAATTCCTTATCCTTTAAAATTTCACAGATTATATTCCCCGTTGAAAACTTCAACTAGTTTGTCATAAATCACCAAAAAGGGGGAGATTGTAAGTGCATCTAGTGCCACCCCTAGTTGGTTTTGGAGTATTGACGACAAACCTAGTTGAGGGACTAATGTGTTTGTGAGAATTGCAGGATAACACAGGTAGAAGTCCTCATTGATTCGGTTTTCCTACCAGAGATGACCCCTAAAAATGTACGAAGACATTGAAGTCAATGGTGGTATATGAAGATATTCACATTGAAGACTATGACAAGAGAGGACACCACGTGAAGCCTATGGAACTCGAAGAATTAGATCTTTCGTAGTTCTCTTTCATTTGTGTTGAGTCATAGGAACCACCGTACTGTTAAGTGGGGTCCAAGAGAACCAGTCAGAACGACTGAAGTGATGCCTAAACAAAAAACCTATGTCTTCGAGTGAAGACTATGCACTACACCACGACACTGCATCCCCAACAACCAGATTTGTTGGGAATACAGGTTCTGCCAACAGACAGTCGGTCAGGAAAAACTATTGCCGACCGACCTTGTCTATTGGGGAAAGCCCAGACGGGAAAACCCTTTCCCGACCGACATAGATTTCCCGACCGACTTCTTGTTGGTGATGGGGTATCTTTCCCGACCAACATTCTGTTGGGCCTTCCCTAGGCCTTTCCCGACCAACAGTTTGTTGGGGCTACCATGGGCCTTCCCCTACCGACTATCAGACAAGGATTTCTTTCCCAACCAACAATCTGTTGGGATGCCATGGGCCTTTCCCAACCGACTATCTGACAACGTATTCTTTCCCGACCAACATTATGTTGGGCCTGGCATTAGCCTTTCCGAACGATTGTTAGACTGTTTTTTCTGCTGACCATCCCATTAGCCCTCCCATAGGTGGACTTCGAATTACCAACAGAATCTACATCAAGTTACAGTGCATGTCATCAAAAAATATTGAAGCAGATGCAAACAATAACAACATACATTTCATTAATTTTCACATATAAATACATCATCTGTTAGTAAATAATGACCATCCAAGTTTCCTATAAACTAATGAAACTAATTAAGCAGAGTAAACATTATTGTTCATTGCCTAAGAGCAAAAATTCCTCACATTATTTTCTAGAATTTGTCTTAAGAGGCACATCATCTGCCTTGGCTCCTTATAGTGGGCAACTAAATACACATCCTCACAGCCTTCAACCAAGATCCTTGTGTCCTTCTAGTACTTGACATCAAAGCCTTCCTTCTAAATATCATTGGAGAACATCCTCCAGTTTGAAAATCTACAAGTCAAAATCCCTGGTTAATATTTCCGCATGATAATTGGACAACGTGATATTTTCTTGAAGCTGCCTTCAGTATCATTTCATACCAAAGCAACTAAAGAGAATTCATTATCACTTATGGGGAAATGGGTAGCTTTAGCTCCCCTCTTTTGTGTTTCCTATAACTTCTTTTGCTATATCCTAGGATACTTGAAAGGAGTAACAAATCTAGCAGAGAAAGCATTTGCTAAATGAAAGGACAATTCTCTTCAGGACATGGGGGATACCGCTCTTCAGTCCATTCCTGCATAAATGAAAGGAGTAAGAAATTAGATGATTAATAATAGGTAGCAGCAAAAGCATTTCCTAAGCAACGAATATACCCATGGGGATAGGTGGAGCCTTCAATATTTGCAAATCAGTGACATGCTCAAAGTCCTCTGCTATAGGCAAGTCACTTGCTATCACAAACAACAATTTAATATCTCCTTCAAACGTTACTTCACCAACAAACCGAGGCTCCAAATCCTGGTAAAAGCCATGATATGATTAGTAATGTGAAAAATACTCTGAAACAAGAAAAAAAATGGTTCCGTAATAAGAAGACAGAAAATTACTTTCACAAACCATCATAATACACCACAAAAAAATTAGCCTGACAAAATCAGTTCGCCTTGACACTGTTAGAAAGTGCAGCAGAAAGAAATTCTTATAAAAGACTCACCTCTTGAATGCAAAGAAAGTGACATATTTGAATGTAACTTTGAAGCCAAGATCTGTTTGTGACCTTTGTCCACCATGCTACTACATTTTCCAAATCATTCACTGAAAAACAACAGAAAACAAAACTTTATGCCAAGCCTGCTATCAAAAGAAAAAACATGTGTAACCAGTTCATGAAAGTACTTTTTAGAAAATTACAAAACAATAATGAAGCTTAATTAACTGCTGCACATAAAGAAGTTTACTGCTTCAAGGGCTTCTCTATTTCCATGAAGCAAAACAGCATAGGTTTTTTTAAAGATATTATTAAACTTATGCCCTAGTTCAAATCTGCACACTGCAGCACAGAGAGAGGGGGAGGGGAGGGAGAAGCCAAGTGAGAGATTGAGATCTTACCGATGTCGTTGCCGCCATGGATAGGCACCTGGTCACTGAAAGTTAGTTGGGGGAGATGGGTGTCAAACAACTAAATTTTAATAAAAAGTAACCAGAAGAAGTATATCGCTATATAGCTCTCTACATTGACTAGTAACAATCAATGTTGGTCTATCTTCTCTTGTTACTTGGTGATGGTATACACAATATTTTGGTTATTCTCTTCATCTAAACATTGTCTCAGATAATGTATATAGTTCATAGCTTACATGGTTCAATAGAATTGTGAAACTGATTCATGAATATACTTTTTAGAAAACTCAAACCAATAATGATGCAAGTCAACATAAAAGAACTTTACTGCTTCAACCAGAGGGCTAGAAATGAAAGGTAGGCCAGAGTTCTCACAAGAGTTTGTCTATGGCACGGTAGATGCCAGTCAAACCAAAACTAACAAGCAACCCTTCACAATAATGAATTACGACAATCTTTCTTATTCTGCATCTCTGGTTCCTTCACTTCAGGTTCTATCTTCTCCGCAGCTTCTTGAATGTCTTTCCAGGGACGAGCTCTACAACATCGTCGTCGTCATCCTGGGCAGCACCAATGCTGGCGCCAGCCTCAGCACTAGACATCTACTTCTGGAACTGCTCAGCAAGCCTCCGCTGAAACTTCTCAGAGAACAAATTAGCAATTACATTGCACAAAGTCTAGCCTCTGTAGGTTGCCAATTTTTCAAAACCAGAACAACACTCAAGAGTGTAACCTATGGTGACAAGCAGTGGTGGAGCTTCAAAGAAATTTCAGAAGGGGGAGGGGGAAAGCTACAAAATGATATGATTTTGTTTTTGGAATATCAAAGTACGACCACACGTTAGAATTGGTAGCATGTTCAGCATATTGATCTTATCTGCTTACAAAATACTCCCTCCATCCGGAAATACTTGTCGTAGAAATGGACGTATCTAGACGTACTTTAGTTCTAGATACATCCATTTTTCTTACAAGTATTTCCGGACGGAGGGAGTACATTTCTAACACCAATTACATATAAAGTCAGTCTAATCGTGTGCCATTTTCCCAGAGTAACATCATAGTTAACATGCATAGTGCATGGATAAGTTCTGTCCTCCAAGTTATAGCATGTGAATTACTTATGAAAATCCACTAAGCAAATTAATTATGACAACCTAGATCAACAAAATTTGTCATCCATGCTTTATTACTCTGTAAAATATTGAGCAGAAGGTGTACAATAACTAGAACCTAGGAGTCCTTAATATAAATATATAATATATTATATGTTTATATAAATGTTTGTAATAAACAAAGTACATAAAAAATCTATGAATATGTCGGCGAAGGGTGAACACCTAGCTCAATATATGGATTGAAAATACTGGTGGTTAAATTTTCACCATTGTGCAAAACAGAGCAATAATAGATTCCTCTACAACAAGACATAAATCCAACAGTTTGTTTGCTTGCTGTTACCGCAACATCAGGTCAATATTATGTCTATGTGCACAATAATTTCAGGTTTCTATAATTTGACCTAATTATGTAGTGACATTTTTATGACTGCCAACAAACATCAAAAACCAACAATATAGAACGTGTTCTACTACAAATGAGCTAGTACCCAGAAAAAATGATCACTTCTAGTTACTTTTGCCAACTTTAGTCCCAATGGATGAAATTGACTTTTTCTTGTCTGGATCATGTTTCTTGCTCAGAAAACTATGAGGTCGCCCCGTGCGAACAACGGAGACATGAAACCACCAATGTTACAGCTTATAACAAATAGTTTGATTTCATTTGTTCATAACATTCTGATATTTAAAATATTCGGGAAGCAGGGCATAAATAGGATGCTCTTCAGGTTAAAGTACTGCAACCATCATTAGCATCATATTGTTCCGTCAGATTAATAAACATGAAAAGAAACACAAGCATGTGGTCACATCATTATAAACTAAAAGCTCGAGCTCGAAATAAGCAATTGCAAGCATGTGCAGCCTCACTTTTGCAAATAATTTTCTAATCATGCCTTGCTTATATAGTTACAGAGTAGTGTTTTATTATATGTACTTGCAATTGGGGCTCTTGGGGAACTATCCTGTAGCCTAGATGATTTTCAGGTTGACATATAACCTGATGAAGGAGTGACGCCTCACCTTCATACATGAAGCCATTAATAAACCAATGAATTGCGACTACGAAACCAACAAAATCTAAGATTTATATCATACCTACATGACCCCAAATTGTAGACATTGGGGCAACAGTTTTTAGAGCCAATGGATCCATATAGCTACCAGATATTTCACACCTATTCAATTCAAAATCCCAGCAGATATGAATCGCATGTCAATGGGGCGTGCCGTACAGTCAAGCATCATGGTAGCAAGGCATGGGGCCATAGTTTTCTTCTCAAATCACACAGTAAACATAGAAATAGCTTCCAAATCCACACATAATATAAACCTGCACATGTGAAAGGAAAAGTTACGGAC
Source organism: Triticum dicoccoides (assembly GCF_002162155.2). Lineage (NCBI taxonomy): Eukaryota > Viridiplantae > Streptophyta > Magnoliopsida > Poales > Poaceae > Triticum > Triticum dicoccoides. The sequence continues at coordinate 587,928,106 of NC_041390.1, forward strand.
TTATACTGGAAAATTCCTTCGATCAGTCCATCCAGCAGGTCGATTTCTGGAGATAAAGTCGTTGTCTCACAGGGAAATACCTAACGGCAGAGGTAGCAAAATCCATGCCTTTAGAGGGACTATAACCGGCCCACAGTCCTAATCAGATCTAGCAAGGGGCATCTCGGAGCATACCTTCTTGGCCGGCGGCACATAGGGGCGATGGCTGAGCTTGGGCGCAGAAGAAAAGGGCATCCGTCGGCAGGGTGTGGACGGCAACGGCGGGACCACCTATGCATATAGGGTGGTGTGGTGAGCGACGGGGGAGGGGGATAAGCAGGATAGAAGAGAGCACCTGGAGGCGGAGGGTGCTCGAGCGCGTAGCAACACGGAGAGAGCCTCACGGCGGAGGCTGCTCGAGCTTGTGGCGGCAGTGAGAGCCCCTACAGGTGGAGGCCGAGCGAGCGCAGCAGAGAGAGAGAGCTCGAGCCTAGCTGCGGCGGTGTGGAGTGGGCTCAGTGGTGCGCAGGCTGAAGTAAGTGAGGGAGATGGGGAAGGGGTTGCGTCCTCGCTGGCTGGAGAGCACGCAGCCGGCCGCAGAGAGTAGTGTCGGCGGCGGACAGAGAGCTCGAGCATGGCGGCGGTGGATGTAGAAATTGGGTGGGGGTTGAGGGATTTGGAGATTTAGGAGCGAAAGGGGAAAAGGAGAGGGAGTTTTCAGTGGGCTGGGCTAATTTTGGCACTAACTTTTTCTGTTCCCGCGTGCGCGACTGGTTGGCCCAATTAGCTGCCAACAGTCGGTCGGCATTAATCCCCGACCCATAGTCTGATGGAAGTCCTCGTATTCCCGACCGATGACCTGACATTAAATATATGAGCATTCCCGACCGACCCTCAGTTGCTACGCATATGCATTACCGACCAACAGTCTGATACAACTTTTCCCAACAGTCGTTGGTAGGGAAATCTGGTGCGTGGTGTAGTGATGAGAGCAAATCTTGTCCAGAGTCGGACAAGTCAGCTTTGCTTGTAGCCCAAGTAAAGTTGCCGTGTGGGTTTGAAATTTGACCGTTGAAACACGTGTTAGTTCCTTAGTGACCCAGGGTCATTTCGGACAAATCAGGTCGGGTTGCCAAGTGGATATAAATAGCCCACCCCCTACAACCATAAACGGTTGGCTGCTCAGATTCAGTGCACGACTTTTGTCGTTTGAGAGCAACCCACCTCGAAGCCTTTGAGAGAGAGAATACCTTGCGAGGATAAAGCCCTAACCACCCAGAGCCAGAGAGAATTGGGCATCACTTAAGTCTTCTTGTCTGAGTGATCTGAAGACTTATTACACTTGAGGACTATGCATCCTCCAGCCGGTTAGGCGTCGCGTTCTGAGCATCCAAGAGACATTGTGGATTGCCGGTGAACGAAGTCTGTGAAGGTTTCGGAGTCTACCTTGAAGACTTACCAGAGTGATTGGGCGAGGTCTGTGTGACCTTAGCTCAAGGAGAATACGTTGAGGACTGGGTGTCTTGAGCTGCGTGTTCAGGACTGGGTGTCCGGGACTGTGTGTCCTAAGGTTTAAATACCTAGCCGCTCTAAGCAGACGTACAGTTGTCACAGTAACTGGAACTGGTCCAACAAATCATTGTCTTCAACGAGTCACTGGTTTCATCTTCACTTCCCTTTACTTACTATTACTCGTTGTGAAGTCATTGCATGTTTGCTCTATCTTTTGTCTTCACTGAGTGACTGTGTGTTCTATTTGGCTTCACAATATCTTCCTACCTGATCCCTACTACACTGCAGCTATTTGTCATTGTGCTTTCACTCTATTGAATACTTGACCATGGCTTGCCTAGTGTAGTCTACCTTCCACTGCATACTAATAGGCATATCTCTACTGTTTGTCTTCATAACTTCCATGTTTTGAAGACTTTCATAAAAATCGCCTATTCACCCCCCCTCTAGTCGATATAACGCACTTTCAGAGGTTCTACAAGCTAAGGGTTTTGGGAGTAGATGGATTCAATGGATCAAGATGATTTATGGTACTGGTTTCTCATCTGTCCTTCTTAATGGTGTTCCAGGGAAACATTTTTTATGCAAGAAGGGTGTAAGGCAAGGTGATCCTTTATCTCCCCTTATCTTTGTCCTAGTTGCTGACCTGTTACAAACCATATGTTCAATGAGGCAATGACAAATTCAATGATCTCCTCTCCTCTGCTACACCAATCATGTCCTGATTATCCAATCATCCAATATGCAGATGATACCATTTTGGTTGTTAATGCTGATCCTCTTCAACTGAACCACATTAAGAACCTCCTATTGCATTATGCTGCCTACACTGGACTCAAAGTAAATTATGGGAAATCTACTATGATCTCTATCAACACCCCTCCTTAGAAGATGGCTGCCCTATCAACTCTGCTTGGTTGTAAGATTGGTACCCTTCCTCACACACATCTGGGTTTGCCACTTTGCCTCATTAAACCCAAAATTGTGGACTTCATGCGTATGATGAGAAAGATTGAAAACAGATTGCTGAGCTGCTCAACCATGCTTTCTAGTGGAGATAAACTCACTCTCATCAAATCTATGTTTGCAAGCATGCCTATCTACTTCATGTGTTCACTTACCTTACCTAAAGGTGTGATCCAACAAATCACTTGCTACCTAAGGAATTGTTTCTGGAGAAAGTATGGTACACTGGAATCTGGCCCTGCCCTCATCGCTTGGGATTCCATCTGTAAACCCAAAACACATGATGGATTGGGCATTTTGGATATCTCTATTCACAACAGAGCCCTTCTGATGAAATTCCTCCACAAATTTTTCAATAAGATGTCCCCTGGGTTAATATCATTTGGGAAACTCATTATCCAGACTCTCTCCCAAGTGACAAAATGGTTGGTTCGTTCTGGTGGAAATCGATGCTTAAGTTTCTTCCTCTTTATAAAAGTAAAGCAATATGCACTCCTGGCTCCGGTGATACAATTACTTTTTGGACTGATAATTGGGCTGGGCAACCATTGCAAGAGAAATACCCTGAACTTTACTCTTATGCGCTCAACAAGGCCACTCCTATGGTTGAAGTCACCAATCAACAAGATCTCAGTTTGGCATTCCATCTACCATTATCTTCACAAGCATTCCAGCAATTCCAGGAGCTTTCTGCAATGCTAGCCACCAGAGAAATTTCCACAGATAGGGACATTTGGAAATATACTTGGTCCACTCAGCACTACTCCTCTATGAAAATGTACAAGAATATATCGGGACCCAGTTTTGAGCATGGTGTTTTTTCAAAACTTTGGAAAACATCTTCTCGACTCAGATATCAGATATTTTTCTGGCTTCTACTTCATGACAAGATCAACACCAGGAATATGATATCCAGAAGAAAAATGCATCTACCAGACTATTCATGTGTACTCTGCTCTGAGGAAGTTGAATAAACTCTGGGTCACCTTTTCTGGGATTGCTCATTTGCACTCTCATGTTGGGACTTTTTACCCCTGGCAGACAACGAGGCATTTCCACTTTTGATGAGATCTCAAACATCTCCAGACATCTACCACAAGCCACTGCACTGGATATCATCCTGGCAAGCTGTTGGAGCATTTGGTCTGTAAGAAATGATAAAATATTTCGAACCATTCCAGCATGTCTAGATACCTGGAAATACTATGTGAAAGAAAGACTCTGGGAAGCGCAACTTCGAGCAAAAGCTAGAAAATCATAGCACCTCAAGTCTTGGACAGAACTCCATTTGTAATATGATTATTATTCAGTTTCCTCGAGAGGGTGTTGGCTGAAGATGACTTCATGCCTGATGTATTTTCTTTTTTTTTGATGTACTCACTTTAATTTAATGAAAATACCGTAGAACGATTGTTCTACGGTCAAGGTTTCAAAAAAATTCATGAAAGTGGAAACTTGGGCGTTTTCTTAATTAGTCTTGTGACAAAACATTCCAGAACACATTATCATTGTCAATTTTCATCTTTAGAGAGTAGAACGATGCGGGTTATCGATCACGCCCTGTTGTTTCGAGTAATAACACAAAACTATTATCATGGTCTAGCGTTGCAATAGACAGATAAAAATACAAATATTTGTAATCAAGGACATTTTAAACACAATGTCTGCTTTGGACTTAGCTAAAGCTGAATCAAGCCATGGCATTCAAGGAGGTATGATGTACTGACATATACATCTATCATGGTGAGGAGTGATAAACTATAGCCCGACCAACCTTTTTCACCACTCGCATGCTAAACTTTATTTTACACTCAACCACTTCCAAAGCAATTATAGCTAACCATTAGTTATCCTCTATGTGAAGAGGAAAGCAATGAGCTTATTTAAACCTATATCTACAAGATAAGGAGAGCAAAACTACAAACTTAAAGCCTCGCACAAGTAAAACCATATAGCCAAACAAAAACTGGTGGATCACATTTGGGTACGCTGAAAACAAATGTATACAAAATGTAGAGGCCATCAATTAATGGATCACATGTGGGAAGAAATGGCAGTAGCGGGAGCAACTAGTTAACGAGCGCTCCTTCGGGAGCCTCGCAACGATCAGCGCCACTTGGCGCGCTCTCAGTCATTTGCCACGTGTCGCGCTCTGGATGCTTCCTTCGGATTTTGTTTTTTTATTTTTCCACACGCGTTTTCGGCTTTTGAAATGGTTTTTTTTCCCGGGTTTTTTCGACATTTTGGTTTTCCCCCGGTCTTTCTTAGCTTTTCGATCAAAAAAAAATTCTGGAAAAAAAATTTTGCGTGAAAAAACGCGTTTTCTTTTTTTCCTTTCGCAAAAGTCATGGTTTTTCTCCCGCGAGAGGCACGGTTGTGAGAGTCACGGCCGTGCCTTTCGGAAACGAAAAAAAAACGTGTTTTCTGTTTTTTTTTCTTTTGCGAGAGTCACGGTTTTTCTTCCGCGAGAGGCACGGTTGTGCTTTTGCGAGAGTCACGGCCGTGCCTCTCGGAAAGGGAAAAACAAAACACGTTTTCTGTTTTTTTTTCTTTCATGAGAGTCACAGTTTTGCTTCCGCGAGAGGCATGGTTGTGCTTACGCGAAAGTCACAGCCATGCCTCTCGGAAAGGAAAAAAAATACGTGTTTTCTGTTTTTTTCTTTCACGAGAGTCATGGTTTTGCTTCCGCAAGAGGCACGGTTGTGCTTTCGCGAGAGTCACGGTCGTGCCTCTCGAAAACGGAAAAAAACGTGTTTTCTGTTTTTTTTCCTTCCACGAGAGTCATGGTTTTGCTTCCACGAGAGCCACGGTTGTGATTTCGCGAGAGGCACGGGCGTGCCTCTTTTGGAAAGGGAAAAAACCGTGCTCCCGGTTCGATTTTTCGCCCGGTTTTTTTTCGTCTGGTTTTTTCGTGAAAAAAAAGTTCGTCAAAACCTATCAACATGGGATCTAGTTTTGAAGATCTCGACGAGAGGAATCCAATGGTGAAAACGGTTTGAGATTTGGACGCACGGTTTAAGAGATAAAACGTTTTGAATAAACGGATCTACGAAAAAAGGGAAAACTCCGTGGCGCGCTGCATGTGCGCCACTTGTTGCGACCTGAGAAAGTGAAGTGTTCTTTGCAACTAGTACTCTTAATTAGTGATCCTTCAATATGATGAATGGAGATAGGTGTGGCAACCAATACCCATAGATGCCTCGTTAATCCAACATACTTTATCCAAACTACAACACTTAAAGCACCATGCGCAACATATATATAACCGCCTTATTTGTTTGCATATGGATTGAACGTGTCCACAATATACTGTTAAAGTCACTCCACTCTATTTAAAGATAAACAGCAGCCAAAACTAAGCAAACACAATTGTTTTCTATAAACAGGAAGACGACAAGTGCAATGCTAAAATGGTGGTACTCAATAGTTCTAATATTGGACAAGAATTAGGAGTTATCGGAAACAAATCAAGTAAATGATAGCCAACAGTTGGCTCAAGTCATGGCAGAGCTGGGAGCAGATGCGAGCAGAGTCGGCAGCCAGACTGGATTATTTTGAAGTTAGCGTACACCATAATTATACATGGAAGCACCCTCTTCATGCCTCGCTTTGCTTCCATCATCAATAATAGACATTCACCGTGTCCTTCTATATAGAAGTAGAAGTAGACGCTTGAGGAATTTTAGAAAAGGAAGATGACTCCAGGCTTCTATATCTGGGCGATGCATACTTTATTAATTATTCTCACAAGACCTTACAAAGTAATATCACAGTAAGACTAAAGCTGTCGTCTAAGCAACAAACTGTCGCTACACCTATCCAGTTGATGAAGGGGCGCAGCCTGGGCCTAATACCATACAGACATCGCAGCCAAACCTAATATCTAAGACCTAAGGACCCATACAGGACGCCTGCGGGCATGGGTCTCGCCGGTCCGACGTGCTCTGAGAGGCCGCCGCCGTCAACTGCCACCGCTCCATCTTCAAAACTCTACTGATGCATCAACCTTGCTCAGTCTAGCTATCGTCGACTCCACCACGACGCTCAACGACACCTCCTTCCTGCGCGCAAACAGCTGTGCACGTCGCGGTCGCCACTGATACACCTCAGCACCATGCTGCCAAGTATCACCAGCCGACACAGCTTGAAGTTTTTGTAAGATCTGTCATGCGTAGCACCTGCCGACCAGGCATGACAAAGTGTAGCACTTGTCGGTCAGGCATGACTTAATATCTCCACCGAAGCTCCGTGCAAGACGAAGCCGCTCCACCTCCTGCCTCTGACTTCCAGCGCTGCTCCACAAACGATGCTCCCAAGAGAGAAACGACACCGCAGTGCCGCCATCGTCCGATCTGGAACACCAGATTCTAGGGTTTCCTCCAGAGCAGCACGAGTGGGTCGACAGTAGTTACACGACGGTGCCTCCATCAAGGTAACGGCGTAGAACGCCGCCATCGCCTGCCAACGGCTCGATTTTCACCGGCAACCATGTCTCCCCAACTCGCAGCCGGGACTAGATGATGGATCTCGAGATCCGATCACCAAGCCTCTGGCCAGCCATCCCCGACGACGAAGATGACCACCACCATTGGCTAGCGAGACGACGCGAGATGAAGTAGGGCGCTGCCAGCGTGCGTCCTCGCCAGCACCACCGGTGCTCGGCCCGTTCCGGACCACGCCTCATGGCCGAGGGCAACAGTAATCGCTGCCACGAAGAGGACGCGGACCGGAAGCCCAGATCCGACCCACCCGCGTGCACATGGCCACCACCAAGCGCCGTTCAGGGGCAACCCTGCCGCCGTGAGGGACGCCGCCCCACGTGCAGCAGGCGCCAGCCACCGGCGGAACACCGCCACGCGCCACCGGCCGCCGCGAGATTTGCGCGAGAACGACGAGGACGCCCCGCCGCCACCTTCCCTGGGGACCACGCAGGCTTCGCCGGTGTCCCCTCCGATGGCGGCGAAGCGGGGGAGAAGCGGGGAGGGGCGGCGCTGTGCGGAGGGGTCGAAGAGAGCAGTCGCTGCGCCGCCGCTGCCGAAGTCGAGGAAAGCATGTAAGTGTGAACAAATTATCCAGTAATATTGGATTACAGCAAGCGTCTGCTTCATCATGATTCCATGAATAATAAAAATGAATCCCCAACGTGAATAAAAAATTGCTTCGCGGGAAACTACATGGGTAGAATACCTTTGACGAGGCCACGAGATTGTCAAGAGGAACAATAACATATTTAATTTAAGAAGTTCACTTGCATTGCTTAGCATCAACTGTAGGGAAAACATGATTGATCTGACACCACCAATTTGATGAATCTAGTGAATTGAATCCTATAGAAATGTTTCCTAGGAAGTCATAATTAAAAACAAGGTGTCCATAATCATGATGCATATTGGTTATCTCAAGATTTGTCTCCTCAGGCTCTCAGAGGTGCTCATATAGATAGGGTGTGGGCTTGTGGGTTCATGGGTTGAGTGTTTGTGCATGTTGCGAGCATGTTGCGTCGGTACTAAGTTTATAAAAATAAAATCATCTCACCATCTGAAATTAATCACGAGAGGGGGAAAGAAAATGAAATGAAAAAACATATAGTAGGAATTAAGGTCATAAAAGGGAAAAGGAAAACAAATAATGTACAACAGGAAATAAAAATGGAAAGGAGAAGAAAAATAAAAAGAAACATCAAAAATAATACTAAGTGTTTGCCAAATGCAGAAAAAAAATCGACAATGAATTGTTTGCCGAGTGCAGAAACAAAGGAACTCGACAAAGAAAGGTAATCGCCAAAGAGTTGGTTGCTAAGTGCAAAAAAAACTCTTAGCAATGGTCATATTAGCCTAGTACCCAACGGAAATACACTTGACAAACAACCTGACATTAGACACAGTTTCAGATTTCACTTGTGGTTCCAAGCTAACAAACGGTTCAGAAATGAGTGTCGCGGTTTTTTTAATATATATTTCTCTAATGCAAAAAATGCCAGTCTCTCCATATCCAGTGGCTTCTTGATCCCACTGTTTCCTTCGCCCTATCTCTTTGTCGATAGAGGAAACACTGTTTTATCATAAACTTTGGTGTCCAGATTGTAAGTGCTTAGCTAAACTTGTACTATACATTATGTTGTTTTCCACAAAGCTTTAAATCGCCTGCAATTTGGCCCTTAACATAAATCATGAGTTTTAGCACTAATTTTGTGGGATTTCGCGCTGCTATCGTGTGATTTTGGACATGCCGCAACAGGTCCAACACACCTGCGATTTTAAATCATGTTTTTTCAACAGCCTAGTTGTGCTAATTCATAACCTTAGATATCATCCAGCCGTATGTGAAAGTAAATCCAACTATACTTGAAAACGAGAAGCTGGAATATTTTTGTAAAGAACGTTTGTCACTGAGAATTGCTTATAAAACGGATGTTCAACTTGGCAATGCTCCATGTCATGGTTTGCTAGCCAACGGCTGTTGCATGTGTTAGTTAAAACAGACCTCGATTAATTTGTCAAAAAAAAAAACAGACCTCAATTGTTTTGATAGTATTGCCCCAAAATAAAATCTTCATGCGGCATGTCTAGCAGCGGGCCAGAACCCACAAGCCCACAACCCTACGACGGTAGAATCTCCCCTTCCTCCAGGTCTTGAACGCCGGGATCGGAGATGGGCTGCTGCTGCTCTCCACAGTCGTCTTCATCAGCCCTCAGAAAGAGCCCAAGCTGCTGCAACAGACTGGGAGGAACACCAGGCCGTCTGTGTTGGGTCACCATGTGCTCGATGTCAAGGATGCCAAGCCGCTCCATGTCCGCTGGGTGTACCCTGTGGCTGGTCATGGCCGACCTCTCCGTCTCCACCAGATCCTGACGGGCTTTCTCCCTCGCCTGGGACCTCTCCTCCCGCCGCCGCTTTTCCAACGCTGCGGCGATCAGCTCGCTCATCGGCCTCGCCGGAGGCTTGTCGGGGAGCTTTTCTGGTTCTGCATTCTGCACCATCTCCGATGTAGGCTTCGAGGATGGCAGGGAAGAACCATCATTGACATTAGAAAGATTAACTGATGGTGTTGGAGTTGGACTGTCAAGCTTCTCTGTTTCAAAACCATTCTGTACCACCTTCGGTCCAGCCTCCAGTGACGGAGCAGAACCATCAACCACTTTGTAAAGGACTGCCGGAGACGGGCTGCTTACCTTCTCTGGTTCAGCATTCTGTAGCACCGGTGCCTGGCCAGCAGAATCACCGTTCACCTTGGGAAGAAGTACCGGAGCTGGGCTACTATGCTTGCCTGCTGGTTCCCCACTCTGTAAAGGTACCACCTCCAGTGCCGGCTCTGATGGTTGGGCAGCAGAATCGTCAACTATTTTGCATAGAGCTGATGGAGCTAGAATGCTAACGTGCTCTGGTTCTGCATTCTGTATCACCGGTGCCGGCTCCGATGGACGGCCGGCAGAATGGCCATTCACCTTGGGAAGAATTGCTGGAGCTGGATTGTCAAGCTTCTTCAGTTCTCCATTCTGTACCACCTCCAGTGTTGGCTCCGATGGTGGTGCAGAATCGTTAATCACTTTGGAAAGAACTGCTGGGGCTGAGCTGCTAACCTTAGGAAGAACTGGCGGAGCTAGAGTGCCCCCCTTCTCATCGCAGTGGTTGTCGGAGACCGAACCAGAGTCACTGGAATCACTGTCGGACCCGATGTCTGCGTCTGAATCAGAATCAGAATCGCTGCTTAAGATAATGCTTGGGTTGTGGCTGATTGCACCAATGAGATTCTGGAACACCACCGGCGAGGCGTCGCCGCAGATGTCAACGTACTCCTCATCATCCTCCTTCTCGGCGATGCACTCCTTCTCCCTCTTTTCAGCGAGCGCCAGGTATTTCTGCGGCAGCGGTGACAGCATCTTGTCGACTATTCCGGTTGCATTGAAGACGGCCGCGTATTCAAGAATTTCAAGTTGGAGTGGCGACGGGGTGGTCACCACGGGAGACACGCCGGGGCAGATATCGACGCGCCTGCCATTTTCGTCTTCATCCTCAACCATCTTGCCGTCATCTTGCGGGGGTAGCGACGGATCCCTGGTTTTAACGAGCTTGTCTACGTGCACCTTTAGCTCGAACAGGGCTGCGTCTTCATGCTCAACGATCTTGCTGCCATCTTGCGGCGGCAGCGACGGATCCCTCGTTTTGACGAGCTTGTCCACGTGCATCTTTAGCTCGAACAGGGCCGCGTCTTCCATGGAGCACACGTTTACCTCGATCTCGCGTCGGCCGCCATTGTTCTGCTTCGGCAAGAGCTCGACGGCGGGGCCGGACAGTTCTGCCGCTAGCGCCACCAGGCTGAAGGCTAGCTGTTGGCGCTCCGCCGAGGTCATCTTGGGCGCCTCTTTGTGCTCCGCCAGAGGAGTTGTCATCCTCCTCTTGCCGTCGTCAGCCTTCATCGACACATCGGATGGTGGTTCGGCGCCCAGCAAGGGTCGCCCTTCTTTCTTGCCGGGCAGAGCCGCCAGGCCGAACAAGGAAGAAGGCGCCGCACCACCGCGGCGGCCCTCGGCGGCTCCGGGGGCCAAGAACCGATCCGCCTTCTCGAGCAGGCCACGGACAGCGACGAGCTCCGCCCGGAATCGCTTGCGAAGCAAATTCCTTTCTTCGCCGCACATCTTGCCGACGGCGAAGACCTCCTTCCTCACGTTGAAGTCGAACGCCTCACGTCTGCGCTTCATTCGGTCGGATGAGGAGGGGGAGGGAGTGGGGGTTGTGTTTTCTTTTCCGAGCAGACTGATTACTAGGTAGGGCATATGCCGTCATTCAGTGGATGGCAGATATTTGGTTGCACTGCACGTACGTATCAAAAACATAGATGCCGGCGATATGGAGATCAATGGATATGAATCACCAACATGGTGTGCCACCAAGAATTTTATCCCGGCACCAACATGCATCTCTACGCAGTTAGTATTAATTAGCATGTATGCGCTGCCATTCTCTTTTTCCTCTCTCCCAAACAAATGCGCCCACTTAATTATTTTATCTTTCCTAACTTAAATCGTTCATATCTTTTAAACAAATATTCCGATTTTAAACCTTTTTGTATATTTGAACTCATGTCACAAAGACCTTTAAAACAAGATCAATTTCGGATACATTTTAAATGAGTTTAAATTCATGAAACACATTTCACATATTTTGCCCACTTCAAATCTTATGAATAAAATTCTTCCAGAGTTTCACAAGTTGACATTTCAGTTTCATGTTGTTTTTCATTTTCAAAACTTACATTTCACTTTTCACTGGCTTGTCTCATATAAATCATATCTATTTAAATTGCACATTTTTGAAAGAACATATTTCACTATTTTAAAATAAACCATTTCACATTTGGAAATAATCGGTTTCACTAGTTGGCATTTTATTTCATATTATTTTTCACTTTCAGAACCTACATTTCACATCCCACTGGCTTGTTTCACAAAAATCACATCTATTTCAATTTCACATTACTGAAATAACCTATTTCACTCTTTCGAAATAAACCATTACACATTTCAAAATTTTCAATTTCACAAGTTGACATTTCAATTTAACATTTTTGTCACTTTCAGAAGGTACATTACACTTTTCACTGGCTTATTTTTACAAAACTCGCATCTATTTCAATTGCATATTTTTGGACTAACACATTTCACTATTTTGAATTAAACTATTACATGTTTCCAAATAAATCAGTTTCACAAATTGACTTTTCAGTTTCATATTTGGGTTAAGTACTTTTCTGTGAAATGGGTTGTTTTCACATATTTGTAGTGAAATAGGTTTGTTTCATATTTTTCTAGTGAAATAATTTTTTTTTCACATGCGAAATGTGAAACGTCAAAATTGAAATGTGATCGAAATGTATCAAAAATTGGTCTAGTTCTAAAGGGCTTGACGCCAGAAGTCCAAATATATAAAAAGTTTCAAAAAAAATTTATAGTTTAAAAGATAGGAGTGATTTATTAAATTGTCTATGATGAAATAAAATCAATGAATTTGTTTGCGATGAAGAGAGAGAAGAAAGCTAAATACGCATCTTTTCTCAAAAAAAGTAGTCGTTTGGGCCCATCAAACTGACACTGATTTGATCAATTAAAAAGATACAAAAATACTGCTATTCATCTAAGTGGGCCATAGCTTACACGCATCTCTGAAAATGTGGGTGGTGTGAGCCTACAAATAGGTAGCATCATGGCCCAAAATGAATTTCGCCCAACGTATGTGATGCTCAAATGACAGTGCTAAATTGTTGTGTAGTTGAACTAGGACTAGGAATCACCGGGAACAAAACAACTAGCCCGATATTGTCTCTTTGAGCATGGATGTACCTGACATGCGTGGCTGAGTACAGATGTGGACGCACATGATGAGTTGCTGCTGAACCACACAAGTTGCTGCTACCAAAGGTGAACTAGGCACTGACTTTTCCCTTCTCTCCGACAGAGAATACCTCCAGTTTAAAGGCTATATGGGTGAATACTGAACAGGGACCAGATGGGTTTCCGGTGAGTTTCTACCTAAGATTTTGGGTGAAGGTGGGTCCTCAAATCACCTGGGTGACTGTCGATTTCATCATAGGGCTAATTGATATTAAAAGATTGAACTATGGGGTGCTTATGGTACTACCAAAGGTGAAAGGGGACGATAACATCCGACAATACTGACCAATAACACTTATAATGTCAACTTCCATTTGATCGCAAATGGTTTTGCATCAATGGCTGACCCGGATGGCTGACAAGATCATTGACCCTAGTCAAACAACATTCATTTGCGCGCG
>NC_041390.1:587941882-587948666 GCF_002162155.2 Triticum dicoccoides
GGTGGGTATATTGGAGGGGCTTGTCGTGTTACATGAGATCATACACAAAATAAAGCACACTAGAGAAGAAGTGTTTATCCTCAAAATCGACTTTGACAAGGCATACGATAAGGTAAGGTGCGAGTTCTTAGAGGAAGTACTCCACAAAACTACTATTAACATTAACGGCGAGGCAGTGCCGTATTTTAGGGACACAAGGGGGTGCGGCAGGGGGACGTGCTCTCCAATTTATTATTTCACATCATGTCTGACGCGCTAACTATGATTCTAGACCAGGCCAAGGCGGCTGGGCATATCCAAGGGTTGGCTAGCTCAATTGTGCGAGGAGGGCTATCACACTTACAATACGCTAACGATACTTCGATCTTCATTCGGAACCGTCCGGAGGAAATTATAAACATTCAATTCCCGCACTTGTGCTTTGAGGCTATGTCGGGGCTTGAAAAGCTTTGAGAAGAGTGAAGCTTTTTTCGTAGGGGGGATAACTCGAGGAGCAACTTTGTGCCGCACATATGATGAATCGCAAGTTAGGATCTGATACGTCTCCAGTGTATCTACAATTTTGATTGTTGCATGCTATTGTATTATGAATCTTGGATATTTTATATTTACATGTTATTTTATATCATTTTTGAAAACTAACCTATTAACTCAGTGCCAAGTGTCAGTTGATGTTTTCTGCTTGTTTTTGGTTTTCCTAAACATGAGTACCAAATGGAGTCCAAACTCTACAAAACTTTTTGATGATTTTTTTTTGGGTAAGAGAGACTCTAGAAGCTTTGGGACGATACCAAACGAGAAGCGAGGAGACAACAAGGAAATAGGGCGCACCGTGGGGGTAGGCGCGCACTGTTGCCTTGTTGGCCCCACGTGGCTCCGTCTGACCTAATTCCACTTCTATAAATTCTTAAATATTGGGAAACCAATAGAGGGCCACCCGAAACACTTTTTCCGCCGCCACAACCATCTGATCTTCCGCGATCCCATCAGGAGCCCTTTTTCAGTACTCTGCCAAAGCGGGAATCTATCACGGAGGGCGTCTACATCAACCTTGCCGCCCTTCCGATGATGCGTGAGTAGTTCACCACAGACCTACGGGTCCATAGCTAGTAGCAAAATGGCTTCATCTCTCTCTCTCTTTGATCTTCAATACAATGTTCTCCTCAATCTTCTTGGAGTACTATCCGATGTAATCTTCTTTTGCAATGTGTCTGTTGGAATCCGATGAATTGTGGGTTTATGATCAGATTATTCATTGAAAGTAATCGAGTCTTTTCTTAACTTTATTATGCATGATTATTATAGCTTTGTATTTCTCTCCGATCTATCCGTTTGGTTTGGCCAACTAGATTGATTTATCTTCAATGGGAGGGGTGCTTTGTAATGGGTTCAATCTTGCGGTGTCCTCACCTCGTGACAAAAGGGGTAGCGAGGCACGTATTTGTATTGTTGCCGTTAAGGGTAAAACAATGAGATTTATTCATATTGCTTGAGTTTACTTAGTCTACATCATGTCATCTTGCTTAAGGTGTTACTCTATTTGTTATGAACTTAATACTGTAGATGCACGCGGGATAGCGGTCGATTAGTGGAGTAATATAATAGTAGTAGATGCAGGCAGGAGTCGGTATACTTGTCACGGATGATAAACCACAAGTATAGAGGGTCGTTTGTAGCCTTCTTCGATAAATAAGAGTGTTGAACCCAACGAGGAGCTAAAGGTAGAACAAATATTTCCCCAAGTTCTATCAACCACCGATACAACTCTATGCACATATGACGTCCGTTTTACCTAGAACAAGTATGAAACTATTTTGCAAGAATAAAACTACCAGTACTTTGCGAGAATAAAACTACGAATAAATTGCGAGGTAATTAAAGTGGATAGCTTTTGTCAACAAGAAAGTCATTTGTCCCTAGGCAATCGATAACAAGTATCGGTAATCATTCTTGTAATTTTATATGAGGGAGAGACATGAGCTAACATACTTTCTCTACTTGGATCATATGCACTTATGATTGGAACCCTAGCAAGCATCCGAAACTACTAAAGATCATTAAGGTCGTGAAAACCAACCATAGCATTAAGTATCAAGTCCTCTTTATCCCATACACAACAACCCACCTACTCAGGTTTAAACTTCTGTCACTCTCACAACCCACCATAAGCAAATCATGAACGTATTGCAACACCCTACAGCGGAGGCCCCTCACATTTGCGCGAGACGGAGGGCACTGTATGACAGCACCATAAATAAAATATACAATCATACCAACCAAGATCATGATTAACCCACATGACAAAATGGATCTACTCAAACATCATAGGATAACCATAGATCATTGGGAAATAATATATAGAGTTGAGCACCATATTTAAGTAGAGATTACAGCGGGGAGAAGAGGTGTTACACTGCTGCATAAAGGGGGAGAAAGTTGGTGTTGACGGTAGCAAGATTGTTGATGTAGATCGTCGTCACGATCCTTGCCCCGGCGGCGTTCTGACGCCACCGGGAGAGAGGGGGAGAGAGCACCCCTCATTCTTCTTCTTCCTTGGCCTCCCCCCTAGATGGGAGGAGAGTTCCCCCTATGGTCCATAGCCTCCATGGCGGTGGAGGGGTGGGAGCCCTCTGAGATTGGATCTCCCTCTCTATTCTCTTCTGTTTCGCATTCCCCAGATCTGGCCCTTCACGGTTTCTTAAATTCCCGGAGATCCGTAACTTCGATTGCACTGAAATTGTTACATGATTTTTTTCCATAAATTATCTTTCTTGCACCAGAAGAAGGGCCCCAACCGCCTTACGGGTGGGCACAAGACACCTTGGCGCGCCCTAGTGGGTTGTGGAGGCCGTGGGCCGCCGTTAACGATGATTCCAAGTCTCAAAAATCACATATATTCCAAAATAATTCTCCGTAAATTTTATCGCGTTTGGACTTTGTTTGATATGGATTTTTTTTCCGTGAAACAAAAAACATGCAACAAACAGGATCTGGCACTAGGCACTGGATCAATTTGTTAGTCCAAATAAATCATATAAAATGTTGCCAAAAGTTTATAAAATTGTATAATATTGGCATGAAACAATCAAAAATTATAAATACAATGGAGACATATCAGCATCCCCAAGCTTAATACCTGCTCGTCCTCGAGTAGGTAAATGATAAAAAAGATATTTTTTGATGTGGAGTGCTACCTAGCATAAACTTGATCATATATCTAATCATGGCATGAATATTAAGACATAAGTGATTCAAAGCCATAGTCTATAATTTGACATAAAGTCATCAATACTCAGGCATCCCAACAAACAATCATGTCTTTCAAAATATCAATGCTAAAGAAAGATATCCCTACAAAATCATATAGTCTTGTCATGCTCTGTCTTCTTAACACAAAATATTTATCATGCACAACCCCGATGACAAGTCGAGCAATTGGTTCATAATTTTTAACGCGCTTCAGCTTTTTCAACCCTCATGCAATACATGAGGTAAATATAGAGAAGAAAAAAGGTAAGAAAGTCTCACATCGATGCGGCTAACCAACGGGCTATGGAGAAGAAAAAAAGGTAAGAAAGTCTCACATCGATGCGACTAACCAACGGGCTATGGAGATGACCATCAATTGATATCAATGCGAGGAGTAGGGATTGCTAGGCAACGAATGCACTAAGAGCTATAAGTGTATGAAAGCTCAATATGAAACTAAGTGGGTGTGCATCTAATCCTATAATAAAAAATTCCCACTAGTGTATGAAAGTGACAACATAGGAGACTCTCCATATGAAAAACATGGTGCTACTTTGAAACACAAGTGTGAAACTAGCATGCCCCTTCTCTCTTTATTTCTCTTTTTTCCTTTTTCCTTTTTTATTTTTATTTTTCTTTTCTTGTTTATTTTTATATTTTCTCTCTCATTGTCCAGAGTCTCATCCCGACGTGTGGGGGAATCATAGTCTCCATCATCCTTTCCTCACTGGGGCAATGCTCTAATAATGAAAATTGATGATCATCACACTTCTATTTACTTATTATAACTCAAAAGAAATAAAAATTATAACTCGATACCTATAATAAAGTATGACTCTATATGAATGCCTCTGGCAGTGTACCAGGATGTGCAATGATCTAGCATAAAACGACGTCAAAAACAGACAAGCCATGGAAATATCATGCAAAGCAATATGACAATGAATGCTCAAGTCATCAAAACGGAAGCGATGGAAGTTGCATGACAATAATATCTCGGAATGGCTATGGAAGGGCCATAATAGGTAGGTATGGTGGTTGTTTTGAGGAAGATATAATAAGGCTTATGTGTGATAGAGCGTATCATATCACGGGGTTTGGATGCACCGACGAACTTTGCACTGACTCTCGAGGTGAGAAAGGGCAATGCACGGTACCGTAGAGGCTAGCAAATTGTGGAAAGGTAAGAGTGTGTATAATCCATGGACTCACATTAGTCATAAAGAACTCATATACGTATTGCACAAGTTTATTAGCTCTCGAAGCAAAGTACTAGTACGCATGCCCCTAGGGGGATAGATTGGTAGGAAAAGACCATCGCTCGTCCCCGACCGCCACTCATAAGGAAGACAATCAATAATAAATCATGCTCCAACTTCATAGCATAAGGAGAGACTATATGTGCATGCTTCAGGAATCACAAACCTTAACACCACTATTCTTACTAACCATAACCATTTACTAGTACCTCTCACATATTACCATCTCTATATCTCAAAACTATTGCAAGGAATCAAACATATTGTCGGTGTCAAAACCGGCGGATCTCGGGTAGGGGGTCCCGAACTGTGCGTCTAGGACGGATGGTAACAGGAGGCAAGGGACACGAAGTTTTACCCAGGTTCCGGCCCTCTTGATGGAGGTGAAACCTTACGTCCTGCTTGATTAATATTGATGATATGGGTAGTACAAGAGTAGATCTACCATGAGATCGGAGAGGTTAAACCCTAGAAGCTAGCCTATGGTATGATTGTTGTTCTGTATGTTGTCCTACGGACTAAAACCCTCCGGTTTATATAGACACCAGAGAGGGTTAGGGTTACACAAAGTTGGTTACAATGGTAGGAGATCTACATATCCGTATCGCCAAGCTTGCCTTCCACGCCAAGGAATGTCCCTTCCGGACACGGGACGGAGTCTTCAATCTTGTATCTTCATAGTCCAGGAGTCCGGCTGAAGGTATAGTCCGGCCATCCGGACACCCCCTAATCCAGGACTCCCTCAGTAGCCCCTGAACTAGGCTTCAATGACGATGAGTCCGGCGCGCAGATTGTCTTCGGCATTGCAAGGCGGGTTCCTCCTCCAAGTACTTCATAGAAGATTTTGAACACAAAGATAGTGTCCGGCTCTGCAAAATAAGTTTCCACATATTGCCATAGAGAGAATAATATTTACACAAATCTAATCTGCTGACGCATTCCGTAGTGTGACACACCACGACCAAGCCTTTATCCGAATCGTTTTATTATCCCACCTCAGTGCGTCATGCGAGGCGGTTTCCTTGGCACGTCTTGTTAAAGCAGAGATCGTGTCCCCTTATTCCGGGATTCTCATCAATACGGGCGTGGGTAACCCAACCACGCCATTGATCACGGCGCTTGGAGATAAGCGAGTTTTACCAGGCTGGTGGGGACACGTAGTTGCGTCCACCCATATAAGGGGATAAGGATCCACCTTTTCACCTACGCCTTCTTCCTCCTTTGCCTATCCATTCTCGCGCACTCGAGCTCCAGCGCCCAAGTCCGCACTCCCCACCTCAACCTTCTCTAGCCATGTCCGGAGCGGGAGGCAAGTGGATGGTCTCCTCCGTCATGGAGGGACATATCAAAAAACTGAGGAAGGCCGGATACTTGTCTAACGACATCGCGCACCGGCTTCCCGAAGAGGGGCAGCTCGTCCCCACCCCAAGGCCCCATGAGAGGGTAGTGTTCCTTCCCCACTTCCTCCGCGGACTGGGCTTTCCTATCCACCCATTTGTCCGGGGACTCATGTTCTACTACGGCCGGGATTTCCATGATCTGGCCCCGAACTTCATCCTCAACATCTCGGCGTTTATCGTCGTGTGCGAGTGTGACGCCCGGATAATTAAGCTATAGTAAACCTCCATTAATGATGCCGTGTCACCACGGTTACTGTTGCTAATCTCGCGTTAGATCGAAACCGATTCAAATTCAAATTCAGAAGAAAAGCAAACAACAAAAGTTTTCAAAAAAATTAAAACTAAAATGTTCGGGTTGTTTCAAATAAATTGTAAGCAATTATGATGGAGAAACCAAGCTTTTATAAAATGCTTAAATGAACTATAAGGATTTTAAACAGTAGCAAAAACAATTAATTAAGTGCCTTTTACAATTAATAAATTACTAAACTATTTTATTTTGTCACCAAACTTTTTGTGGCATTGGGGTATTTTGCAAAACTAATTTAGGCACTACCTGTATATTTTATAAACCAAAAATATATAGTAAATAAAATAGAAAACTAATAAACAGAAAACAAAGAAATACAAAAAAAGAGAAACATAACCTCCCCCTGGGCCATTCGGCCCAGCTAGCCAGGCCGGCACAGCTGCTGGCCAGCCTACTGCCCCCTCAGGCCCAACCGTCCATTCCCCACTCCCTTATCCTATCCCCACTCCCCCGAACCCTAACCCCGACCGCACCACTCCCCCCACTCATCCACTCCTCGTTCTGCTCCCCCCGATCCAGATTGGATCGGGCGCTGGGCGACGCCTCTCGCCGCGCCGGCCGGGCGG
>NC_041390.1:587948989-588005749 GCF_002162155.2 Triticum dicoccoides
CTTCCTCCCCACCAGACTGCACGCCTCCTCGCCTCGCCCTCGACGGATCCATCGAGCCTCGCCGCCCCTCTTCCCTCCACCGGCCGTGAGCGAACCCCCCTCCTCTATGCCTTCCTCACGCACGCCCCCGCCTCGTCCGGTCACCCCGTGCAGGCCACGCTCACCACCCCCGCGTGCCTCGCACTCGCGTGTCGCGCCTGGCCACCCCGCGCGTGTTCCCTTGCCTACTCTACGCACGGGCGCCGTTGTCGCCGCGTTCATCTCGTGCTCCAGCCCACACACCGCCGCCCCGCGCCCGCTGCGGCACGCCGTGCCTCGCGCCGCCTACCCCGTCGCTGCTGCCACCGCCAGCTGTGCTCCGCCCTGCTCTCTCCTCCCCTACACGCTCTTCCCTCCCATCACCGGATCCAGCCCGCGCGCCCGTGGTGAGCGCCTCGTGCGCCCTCTCCTGCCGCGCACCCATGCGCGCTCGCCCAAGCGGGGCCGCGCCCGCTGCCGCTCACTGCTCCGGTCGGCCCGTGCTGGCCTCGCCCCGCCGCTTCTGCCTTGTGTGACGCCGCGCCGCACATGGCCCCGTGTCCAGGTCCAGTACCCACGCCCGCGCCCGCGCCCGTTAACCCGTTTGTGGCCTAGGACAATGACACGTGGGCCCAGCCCCAGTAAAACGAAGAACGAATTATAAATATATATAAAGAATAATAATTAATTAATTAGAAAATTAATTAAGATAATTAAATTGGTTTAATTAAACTAATTAAGCTTAATCAGTAACCAATTAATTAACCTAATTAATTCTGGTAATCAACCCGTTAACTGCTTAATTAGTCTCAACTAATCTTGTTAGTTAACTAGGCACACAATGACAGGGGCCCCACCCCTGTTGACTAGTCAAACTTTGACCGGTCAACTGGGTCCCCCTTGGCCCACATGTCAGCCCCTCTGGTATGCTTCTGTGTACCCAGAGTTGGGTGCGCATAGTATTTTACATTTATTTTTGAATTAAGTTAAATTCAGAAAATGAATAAAACTTTGAAAATTAATATAAAATAAACCGTAGCTCGGATGGGAAAACTTTGTACATGAAAGTTGTTCAGAACGACGAGATGAACCCGGATATGCAGCCCGTTCGTCCGCCACACATCCCTAGCATAGCGAACACGCAACTTTCCCCCTCCGGCTCCTCTGTCCGAAAACGCGAAACACCGGGAATACTTTCCCGGATGTTTCCCCCTTCACCGGTACCACCTCGTACCGCGTTAGGGCACACCTAGCATCATGCTTTGTCATGTCATGCATCGTCATGCAATTGTTTGCAATATATTTATTGTTTCTTCCCCCTCTTCTCTCACTAGACACCGAGACCGACGCCGCTGCTACCCAGTACGACTATGGTGTTGACGACCCCTCTCTCTTGCTAGAGCAACCAGGCAAGCCCCCCCCCCCCTTGATCACCAGATATCGCATACTCTCCTCTATACTGCTTGCATTAGAGTAGTGTAGCATGTTACTGTTTTCCGTTAATCCTATCCTGATGCATAGCCTATCATTGTTGCTACTACTGTTGATACCTTACCTGCAATCCTACATGCTTAGTATATGTTACTAGTAATCCATCAGTGGCCCTACATTCTAGTCCGTCTGCCATGCTATACTATCGGGCCATGATCATGTTGGGGAACATAGTAATTTCAAAATTTTCCTACGCACACGCAAGATCATGGTGATGCATTGCAACGAGTGGGGAGAGTGTGATCTACGTACCCTTGTAGACCGACAGCGGAAGAGTTAGCACAACGCGGTTGATGTAGTCGTACGTCTTCACGGCCCGACCGATGAAGCACCGAAACTACGACACCTCCGAGTTTTAGCACACGTTCAGCTCGATGACGATCCCCGGACTCCGATCCAGCAAAGTGTCGGGGTAGAGTTCCGTCAGCACGACGGCGTGGTGACGATCTTGATGTACTACCGTCGCAGGGCTTCGCCTAAGCACCGCTACAATATTATCGAGGATTATGGTGGAAGGGGGCACCGCACACGGCTAAGAATATGATCACGTGGATCAACTTGTGTCTAGGGGTGCCTCCTGCCCCCGTATATAAAGGAGCAAGGGGAGGAGGCCGGCCGGCCCCTATTGGCGCGCCAGGAGGAGTCCTCCTCCTAGTAGGAGTAGGACTCCTACTAGGAGGAGGAAGGAAGTGGGGAGGGAGAAGGAAAGGGGGGCGCCGCCCCCCTCTCCTCGTCCAATTCGGACCAGGGGGGGAGGAGGCGCGCGGCCCACCCTAGCTGCCCCTCTCTCTCTCCACTAAGGCCCATATGGCCCATTACTTCTCCCGGTAGGGTTCCGGTAACCATCCGGCTCTCCGGTTTTCTCCGAAATCACCCGGAACACTTCCGGTGTCCGAATATAGCCGTCTAATATATCAATCTTTATGTCTTGACCATTTCGAGACTCCTCGTTATGTCCGTGATCACATCCGGGACTCCGAACTAACTTCGGTACATCAAAACTCATAAACTCATAATATAACTGTCATCGAAACCTTAAGCGTGCGGACCCTACGGGTTCGAGAACAATGTAGACATGACCGAGACACATCTCCGGTCAATAACCAATAGAGGAACCCGGATGCTCATATTGTCTCCTACATATTCTACGAAGATCTTTATCGGTCAGACCGCATAACAATATACGTTGTTCCCTTTGTCATCGGTATTTTACTTGCCCGAGATTCGATCATCGGTATCTCAATACCTAGTTCAATCTCATTACCGGCAAGTCTCTTTACTCGTTTCGTAATACATCATCTCGCAACTAACTCATTAGTTGAAATGCTTGCAAGGCTTATGTGATGTGCATTACCGAGAGGGCCCAGAGATACCTCTCCGACAATCGGAGTGACAAATCCTAATCTCGAAATACGCCAACCCAACATGTACCTTTGGAGACACCTGTAGAGCTCCTTTATAATCACCCAGTTACGTTCTGACGTTTGGTAGCACACAAAGTGTTCCTCTGGCAAACGGGAGTTGCATAATCTCATAGTCATAGGAACATGTATAAGTCATGAAGAAAGCAATAGCAACATACTAAACGATCGGGTGCTAAGCTAATGGAATGGGTCATGTCAATCACATCATTCTCCTAATAATGTGACCCCGTTAATCAAATGACAACACATGTCTATGGTTAGGAAACATAACCATCTTTCATTAATGAGCTAGTCAAGTAGAGGCATACTAGTGACGTTTGGCTTGTCTATGTATTCACACAAGTATTATGTTTCCGGATAATACAATTCTAGCATGAATAATAAACATTTATCATGATATAAGGAAATAAAATAATAACATTATTATTGCCTCTAGGGCATATTTCCTTCAGTCTCCCACTTGCACTAGAGTCAATAATCTAGATTATACAATAATGATTCTAACACCCATGGAGCTTTGGTGCTGATCATGTTTTGCTCGTGGAAGAGGCTTAGTCAACGGGTCTGCTACATTCAGATCCGTATGTATCTTGCAAATCTCTATGTCTCCCACCTGGACTAGATCCCGGATGGAATTGAAGCGTCTCTTGATGTGCTTGGTTCTCTTGTGAAATCTGGATTCCTTTGCCAAGGCAATTGCACCAGTATTGTCACAAAATATTTTCATTGGACCCGATGCACTAGGTATGACTCCTAGATCAGATATGAACTCCTTCATCCAGACTCCTTCGTTTGCTGCTTCCGAAGCAGCTATGTACTCCGCTTCACATGTAGATCCCGCCACAACGCTTTGTTTAGAACTGCACCAATTGACAGCTCCACCGTTTAATGTAAACACGTATCCGGTTTGCGATTTAGAATCGTCCGGATCAGTGTCAAAGCTTGCATCAATGTAACCATTTACGATGAGCTCTTTGTCACCTCCATATATGAGAAACATATCCTTAGTCCTTTTCAGGTATTTCAGGATGTTCTTGACCGCTGTCCAGTGATCCACTCCTGGATTACTTTGGTACTTGCCTGCTAGACTTATAGCAAGACACACATCAGGTTTGGTACACAACATTGCATACATGATAGAGCCTATGGCTGAAGCATAGGGAACATCTTTCATTTTCTCTCTATCTTCTGCATTGGTCGGGCATTGAGTCTTACTCAATTTCACACCTTGTAACACAGGCAAGAATCCTTTCTTTGCTTGATCCATTTTGATCTTTTTCAAAACTTTGTCAAGGTATGTGCTTTGTGAAGGTCCAATTAAGCGTCTTAATCTGTCTCTATAGATCTTAATGCCCAATATATAAGCAGCTTCACCGAGGTCTTTCATTGAAAAACTCTTATTCAAGTATCCCTTTATGCTATCCAGAAATTCTATATCATTTCTGATTAGTAATATGTCATCTACATATAATATCAGAAATGCTACAGAGCTCCCACTCACTTTCTTGTAAATACATGCTTCTCCAAAAGTTTGTACAAAACCAAATGCTTTGATCACACTCTCAAAGCATTTATTCCAACTCTGAGAGGCTTGCACCAGTCCATAAATGGATCACTGGAGCTTGCACACTTTGTTAGCTCCCTTTGGATCGACAAAACCTTCCGGTTGCATCATATACAACTCTTCTTGCAGAAATCCATTCAGGAATGCAGTTTTGACATCCATCTGCCAAATTTCATAATCATAAAATGCTGCAATTGCTAACATGATTCGGACAGACTTAAGCATCACTACGAGTGAGAAGGTCTCATCATAGTCAATCCCTTGAACTTGTCGAAAACCTTTTGTGACAAGTCGAGCTTTGTAGACAGTAACATTACCATCAGCGTCAGTCTTCTTCTTAAATATCCATTTATTCTCAATTGCTTGCTGATCATTGGGCAAGTCAACCAAAGTCCATACTTTGTTCTCATACATGGATCCCATCTCAGATTTCATGGCTTCAAGCCATTTTGCGGGATCTGGGCTCACCATCGCTTCTCCATAGTTCATAGGTTCATCATGATCTAGTAGCATGACTTCCAGAACAGGATTACCGTACCACTCTGGTGCGGATCTTACTCTGGTTGATCTAAGAGGTTCAGTAGTATCTTGTTCTGAAGCTTCATGATCATCATCATTAGCTTCCTCACTAATTGGTGTAGGTGTCACAGAAACTGGTTTCTGTGATGTACTACTTTCCAATAATGGAGCAGGTACAGTTACCTCATCAATTTCTACTTTCCTCCCACTCACTTCTTTCGAGAGAAACTCCTTCTCTAGAAAGTTTCCGAATTTAGCAACAAAAGTTTTGCCTTCGGATCTGTGATAGAAGGTGTATCCAATAGTTTCCTTTGGATATCCTATGAAGACACATTTCTCCGATTTGGGTTTGAGCTTATCAGGTTGAAGCTTTTTCACATAAGCATCGCAACCCCAAACTTTCAGAAACGACAACTTTGGTTTCTTGCCAAACCACAGTTCATAAGGCGTCGTCTAAACGGATTTTGATGGTGCCCTATTTAACGTGAATGCGGCCGTCTCTAGAGCATAACCCCAAAACGATAGTGGTAAATCAGTAAGAGACATCCTAGATCGCACCATATCTAGTAAAGTACGATTACGACGTTCGGACACACCATTACGCTGTGGTGTTCCGGGTGGCGTGAGTTGCGAAACTATTCCGCATTGTTTCAAATGTACACCAAACTCGTAACTCAAATATTCTCCTCCACGATCAGATCGCAGGAATTTTATTTTCTTGTTACGATGATTTTCAACTTCACTCTGAAATTCTTTGAACTTTTCAAATGTTTCAGACTTATGTTTCATTAAGTAGATATACCCATATCCGCTTAAGTCATCTGTGAAGGTGAGAAAATAACGATATCCGCCACGAGCCTCAACATTCATCGGACCACATACGTCTGTATGTATGATTTCCAACAAATCTGTTGCTCTCTCCATAGTACCGGAGAATGGTGTTTTTGTCATCTTACCCATAAGGCATGGTTCACAAGTACCAAGTGATTCATAATCAAGTGGTTCCAAAAACCCATCAGTGTGGAGTTTCTTCATGCGCTTTACACCGATATGACCCAAACGGCAGTGCCACAAATAAGTTGCACTATCATTATCAACTCTGCATCTTTTGGTTTCAACATTATGAATATGTGTGTCACTACTATCACGATTTAATAAGAATAGACCACTCTTTAAGGGTGCATGACCATAAAAGATATTACTCATATAAATAGAACAACCATTATTCTCTGATTTAAATGAATAACCGTCTCGCATCAAACAAGATCCAGATATAATGTTCATGCTTAACACTGGCACCAAATAACAATTATTTAGGTCTAATACTAACCCCGAAGGTAGATGTAGAGGTAGCGTGCCGACCGCAATCACATCGAGTTTGGAACCATTTCCCACGTGCATCGTCACCTCGTCCTTAGCCAATCTTCGCTTAATCTGTAGTCCCTGTTTCGAGTTGCAAATGTTAGCAACAGAACCAGTATCAAATACCCAGGTGCTACTGCGAGCATTAGTAAGGTACACATCAATAACATGTATATCACATATACCTTTGTTCACCTTGCCATCCTTCTTATCCGCCAAATACTTGGGGCAGTTCCGCTTCCAGTGACCAGTCTGCTTGCAGTAGAAGCACTCAGTTTCAGGATTAGGTCCAGGTTTGGGTTTCTTCTCTTGAGTAGCAACTTGCTTGCTGTTCTTTTTGAAGTTCCCCTTCTTCTTCCCTTTGCCCTTTTTCTTGAAACTAGTGGTCTTATTGACCATCAACACTTGATGCTCCTTCTTGATTTCTACCTCCGCAACTTTTAGCATTGCGAAGAGCTCGGGAATAGTCTTATTCATCCCTTGCATATTATAGTTCATCACGAAGCTCTTGTAGCTTGGTGGCAGTGATTGGAGAATTCTATCAATGACGCAATCATCTGGAAGATTAACTCCCAATTGAATCAAGTGATTATTATACCCAGACATTTTGAGTATATGCTCACTGACAGAACCATTTTCCTGCATCTTGCAGCTATAGAACTTATTGGAGACTTCATATCTCTCAATCCGGGCATTTGCTTGAAATATTAACTTCAACTCCTGGAACATCTCATATGCTCCATGACGTTCAAAACGTCGTTGAAGTCCCGATTCTAAGCCGTAAAGCATGGCACACTGAACTATCGAGTAGTCATCAGCTTTGCTCTGCCAGACGTTCATAACATCTGGTGTTGCTCCAGCAGCAGGCCTGGCACCCAGCGGTGCTTCCAGGACGTAATTCTTCTGTGCAGCAATGAGGATAATCCTCAAGTTACGGACCCAGTCCGTGTAATTGCTACCATCGTCTTTCAACTTTGCTTTCTCAAGGAACGCATTAAAATTCAACGGAACAACAACACGGGCCATCTATCTACAATCAAACATAAACAAGCAAGATACTATCAGGTACTAAGTTCATGATAAATTTAGGTTCAATTAATCATATTACTAAAGAACTCCCACTTAGATAGACATCCCTCTAATCCTCTAAGTGATTACGTGATCCAAATCAACTAAACCATGTCCGATCATCACGTGAGATGGAGTAGTTTCATTGGTGAACATCGCTATGTTGATCATATCTACTATATGATTCACGCTCGACCTTTCGGTCTCCGTGTTCTGAGGCCATATCTGTA
The DNA here is from genome assembly GCF_002162155.2 of Triticum dicoccoides. Lineage (NCBI taxonomy): Eukaryota > Viridiplantae > Streptophyta > Magnoliopsida > Poales > Poaceae > Triticum > Triticum dicoccoides. The sequence continues at coordinate 587,956,666 of NC_041390.1, forward strand.
TATGCTTGGCTCGTCAAGTATAACCTGAGTATTCTGCGTGTGCAACTGTTTTGGACCCGTTGTATTTGAACGTAGAGCCTATCACACCCGATCATCACGTGGTGTCTCAGCACGAAGAACTTTCGCAACGGTGCATACTCTGGGAGAACACTTCTTGATAATTAGTGAGAGATCATCTTAAAATACTACCGTCAATCAAAGCAAGATAAGATGCATAAAAGATAAACATCACATGCAATCAATATAAGTGATATGATATGGCCATCATCATCTTGTGCTTGTGATCTCCATCTTTGAAGCACCGTCGTGATCACCATCATCACCGGCGCGACACCTTGATCACCATCGTAGCATCGTTGTCGTCTCGCCAATCTTATGCTTCCACGACTATCGCTACTGCTTAGTGATAAAGTAAAGCATTACAGCGCAATTGCATTGCATACAATAAAGCGACAACCATATGGCTCCTGCCAGTTGCCGATAACTTGGTTACAAAAAATGATCATCTCATACAATAAAATTTAGCATCATGTCTTGACCATATCACATCACAACATGCCCTGCAAAAACAAGTTAGACGTCCTCTACTTTGTTGTTGCAAGTTTTACGTGGCTGCTACGGGCTTAAGCAAGAACCAATCTTACCTACGCATAAAAACCACAACGATAGTTTGTCAAGTTGGTGCTGTTTTAACCTTCGCAAGGACCGGGCGTAGCCACACTCGGTTCAACTAAAGTTGGAGAAACTGTCAGCCGCTAGCCACCTTTGTGCAAAGCACGTCAGGAGAACAGGTCTCGCGTAATGTCGGTCCGGGCCGCTTCGTCCAACAATACCGCCGAACCAAAGTATGACATGTTGGTAAGCAGTATGACTTATATCGCCCACAACTCACTTGTGTTCTACTCGTGCATATAACATCAACACATAAAACCTAGGATCGGATGCCACTGTTGGGGAACGTAGTAATTTCAAAATTTTCCTACACACACGCAAGATCATGGTGATGCATAGCAACTAGAGGGGAGAGTGTGATCTACGTACCCTTGTAGACCGACAGCGGAAGCATTAGCACAACGCGGTTGATGTAGTCGTACGTCTTCATGGCCCGACCGATCAAGCACCGAAACTATGGCACCTCCGAGTTTTAGCACACGTTCAGCTCGATGACGATCCCCGGACTCCGATCCAGCAAAGTATCGGGGTAGAGTTCCGTCAGCACGACGGCGTGGTGACGATCTTGATGTACTACAATCGCAGGGCTTCGCCTAAGCACCGCTACAATATTATCGATGATTATGGTGGAAGGGGGCACCGCACACGGCTAAGAATATGATCACGTGGATCAACTTGTGTCTAGGGGTGCCCCCTGCCCCCGTATATAAAGGAGCAAGGGGAGGAGGCCGGCCGGCCCCTATTGGCGCGCCAGGAGGAGTCCTCCTCCTAGTAGGAGTAGGACTCCTACTAGGAGGGGGAAGGAAGTGGGGAGGGAGAAGGAAAGGGGGGCGCCACCCCCCCTCTCATAGTCCAATTCGGACCAGGGGGGAGGAGGCGCACGGCCCACCCTGGCTGCCCCTCTCTCTCTCCACTAAGGCCCATATGGCGCATTACTTCTCCCAGTAGGGTTCCCGTAACCCTCCGGCTCTCCGGTTTTCTCCGAAATCACCCGGAACACTTCCGGTGTCCGAATATAGCCGTCTAATATATCAATCTTTATGTCTCGACCATTTCGAGACTCCTCATTATATCCGTGATCACATCCGGGACTCCAAACTAACTTTTGTACATCAAAACTCATAAACTCATAATATAACTGTCATCGAAACCTTAAGCGTGCGGACCCTACGGGTTCGAGAACAAAGTAGACATGACCGAGACACGTCTCCGGTCAATAACCAATAGCGTAACCTGGATGCTCATATTGGCTCCTACATATTCTACGAAGATCTTTATCGGTCAGACCGCATAACAACATACGTTGTTCCCTTTGTCATCGGTATTTTACTTGCCCAAGATTCGATCGTCGGTATCTCAATACCTAGTTGTAAGTGCATCTAGTGCCACCCCTAGTTGGTTTTGAAGTATTGACGACAAACCTAGTTGAGGGACTAGCGTGTTTGTGAGAATTGCAGGATAACACAGGTAGAAGTCCCTCATTGATTCAGTTTTCCTACCAGAGATGACCCCTAAAAATGTACGAAGACATTGAAGTCAATGGTGGTATATGAAGATATTCACATTGAAGACTATTACAAGAGAAGACACCACGTGAAGCCTATGGAACTCGAAGACTTAGATTTTTCCTAGTTCTCTTTCATTTTGTGTTGAGTCATAGGAACCACCATACTGTTAAGTGGGGTCCAAGAGAACCAGTCAGAATGACTGAAGTGATGCCTAATTAAAAAAAACTTATGTCTTCGAGTGAAGACTATGAGAGCTAATCTTGTCCAGAGTCGGACAAGTCAGCTTTGCTTGTAGCCCAAGCAAAGTTGCCATGTGAGTTTAAAATCTGACCATTGGAACACATGTCAGTTCCTTAGTGACCCAGGGTCATTTCAGACAAATCAGGTCGGGTTGCCAAGTGGCTATAAATAGCCCACCCCCTACAACCATAAACGGTTGGCTGCTCATATTCAGTGCACGGCTTTTGTCGTTTGAGAGCAACCCACCTCGAAGCCTTTGAGAGAGAATACCTAGCGAGGATAAAGCCCTAACCACCCAGAGCCAGAGAGAATTGGGCATCACTTAAGTCTTCTTGTATGAGTGATCTGAAGACTTATTACACTTGGGGACTGTGCATCCTCCAGCCGGTTAGGCGTCGCGTTCTGAGCATCCAAGAGACATTGTGGATTGCCGGTGAACGAAGTCTGTGAAGGTTTGGGAGTCTACCTTGAAGACTTACCAGAGTGATTGGGCGAGGTCTGTGTGACCTTAGCTCAAGGAGAATACGGTGAGGACTGGGTGTCCTGAGCTGCGTGTTCAGGACTGGGTGTCCAGGACTGTGTGTCCTAAGGTTTAAATACCTAGTCGCTCCAACCAGACGTACAGTTGTCACAGCAACTGGAACTGGTCCAACAAATCATTGTCTTCAACGAGTCACTGGTTTCATCTTCACTTCCCTTTACTTACTGTTACTCATTGTGAAGTCATTGCATGTTTGCTCTATCTTTTGTCTTCACTGAGTGACTGTGTGTTCTGTTTGGCTTCACAATATCTTCCTACCTGATCCTTACTACACTGCAGCTATTTTTCATTGTGCTTTCACTCTATTGGATACTTGACCATGGCTTGCCTAGTGTAGTCTACCTTCCGCTGCATAGTAATAGGCATATCTCTACTGTTTGTCTTCATAACTTCCACGTTTTGAAGACTTTCATAAAAATCGCCTATTCACCCCCCTCTAGTCGATATAATGCACTTTCAATTGGTATCAGAGCAAGGTGCTCCCTTGTTCTGTGTGATTCGGTTTAACCACCTGGAGTTTTAGCTATGTCGACTGCAGGGATAATTAAAGTCTCCGCTGCGTGTTCCGTCTTTGATGGAACTGAATATCCCTACTGGAAGAATAATATGCGCATGCATCTTGAAGCCATTGACGTCGACCTATGGTATGTCGTCGAGAACGGTGTTCCCAAGGCTGGAGAAGGTGTCACTGCTGCTGATGTCAAGAAGTTCACTCAATTGGACTCTACTGCCAAGAATATCATCTGTGGTCATCTGACCAAAGGACAGTATGGCCGTGTGAGTGCCTTGAAGACATCCAAGCTGGTCTGGGACTGGCTCTCCAAGGTCAATGAAGGCATCTCAACCCAGAGAGATCAGAGAATCAGTGTCCTTCGCAACCTCTTCAACCGCTTCAAGCGAAATGACAATGAGAATGTCCAGCACACATTTGATCGACTCACTGACATCACAAATGAGCTTCAAGCCCTCGGCGCCACTGAGATCACCAAACATGAAGTCGTCAAGACGCTGCTGAGATCACTTGATAGTTCATTTGACATCCTAGCCCTGATGATTCAAGAACGTCCTGATTTCAAGACACTCGATCCGTCTGACATACTTGAGAGGCTCAACACACATGAGTTTCAACTTTCTGAGAAAAGAGATATCTACAGTCCAAACTATGGGAGAACTCGTGCCTTGAAGGCAAAAGCTGTTTCCTCATCTGAAGAAGAATCTGACAACAGTTCTGATGATCCTGAAGACATTGGAAGGGAACTTGCAATGCTTGTGAAGAAGTTCCAAAAATTCACCAAGAATAAAGGCTTCAGAAAGTCTTCACGATCAAGCTCAAGGAATGATGAAGCTTCTGCTCATGACTACAAGAAGAAAACATGCCACAAGTGCAAGAAAACTGGACACTTCATCTCTGAGTGTCCACAGTGGGAAAATGAGAACAGAAAGAAGAAGAAGAGCAAGGAATATGACTCTGACGACAAGAAGAAGAAGAAATACTCAAAGTCTTATTCCAAGTATTCCTCAAAGTCTTCATCACACAAGAAGAGCTCATCTGGCAAGGCACGTGCGTTTGTTGGCAAGGAAATGGATTCAGAGGAGGAGTCCGCTTCTGAGGAGGCAGAGGTGGAGTCTGAGGAGGAGTCTGATTCGGGCATTGCAAGTCTGGCTACAGCATACGTCGCCAAGTCCATCTTCAACACTGAAGACAATGACTTCATCACCGACACCGATGCAAATAACAAGGACTACTCCGCTCCTACCTACTGCTTCATGGCACGTGGTGCCAAGGTAAACACACGCACTACTCACTATCAAACATCTAGTGACGATGACTCTGATTGTGGTTCGAAACCCAGCAAAAAAACACTTGCTAAAATTGCAACTGAACAACAGAAAGCTATGGAACATATTCAAAAACTGTTAGACAGAAGCGATGATCTGTTGGGTGCTGAAATGACTCGATCTGAATCCTTAATTGAAGACATAAAAAATCTTCACGTTAAGTATCAGGAACTTGAGAGTCGTCATGATACTCTCTGAATAACTCATGAAAAGCTTTCCTATGATTATCTTCAAAGGAAGCAAGATCTTGAGAAATTGAGGGCGGCTCATGAAGATCTTCAAAAGGAAAATGAGTCACTTCGCACCAAACAGATCAGTTCCGCTCAGGAAGGATTTGAACCACCATGTCTTAAATGCATTGAGCGTGATAATGCTGCTTCTGTTGCTGAATGTTCTACTGTTGTTGCTGTTGCAATATCTTCAACTGTTGATGTGGTAACTAACCCCTCTGCTGAGGACACCACTGCTATTACTGATGAGAATGCTAGGTTGAAGACTTTGCTTGAAACAGGGATGTACAAAAGTCTTAAAGGGCATCAGACATTATGTGATGTCCTCAAGAAGCAGATTCTGAACCGAAACCCTAGGAAAGAGGGTGTTGGGTTCGTAAGGAAAATGAATGCTGATGGCTCTTACTGGAAACCTGAGCAGTACCCCAAAACCACATGGGTTGCTGCAAAGGAACCTTCAGCAGATCCATCGAATCTATCTGGCTTCACTTGTGCTAACCCCATTATCATTGATGAATCCTTTGATGCAAACTATAAACCGTTTAAGAATCAGAATGGTGAAGTGTTTGCCAGGTACATTGGTACTAACTTCAGGAATGGACCGACTATGAAGAAGATCTGGGTTCTGAAAAGGTGGCTGGAAAATCTTTATGTGAATGTCTTCATGACACCTCGCATAAAGAAGACAAACCTCAGACCAAAGGCTTCATACGGTCCAAAGGCTTCATACAGACAGAGGACTCACCTGAGTCGCACTAATGCAAATGTTTTGCAGGGAAACCATACTCAGGCATATGAATATGAGAGCGGTTCATCAAACCGCCATGTTCATATGACCAAGAACTATTCTGCCTATTCTTATGAGTACTATTGTCCGCCTACTAGACTGTTTGCTAGGGCTCCAAAGCCAAAATTCTCAGATGCTGCACTTAGACTTATTGATTCGAAGCCACCCTTGAAGATGTGGGTGGCTAAGAAAGCTTAACTCTCTTTTGCAGGGAAAGGTCTCCAGCAGAAAACCAAAGTCTTCTGACGCTATTGCTGGGGACCTTAAACATCTTGTAGGACGCAAGATCAAATGCCCGAATGGCATTACTATGTACTTCGTTCCTGAATCGCATGCTACTCTCCCTATTAGTCCTAATGTGGATCTAAGTTTTCATAACCCACTGGTTCGTCAAATGTTTTTGCTTCACAATTCTCTTCGTGAAGCCTATCCCCCTAACTGCACTGCAGGGTACGACACCAGCGTCTTCAGAATGGATTATTGACAGTGGGTGTACAAATCACATGACCGGCAAAAGAAGCCTTCTTATGGACTCAACCTTACGTCCATCCGACAAGAGCCACATCACATTTGCTGACACTGGTAAAAGTAAGGTATTGGGTCTAGGTAGAGTTGCAATCTCAAGGGATCAACACATGGATAAAGTCATGCTTGTTGAATCCCTTGGCTTCAACTTAATGTCTGTCTCAATGCTTTGCGATTTGAACATGATCGTAATATTTGGAAAATATCGTTGCCTGGTACTAATGGAATCTGACAAGTCTCTAGTATTTGAAGGATATCGGAAAGATGATTTGTATGTGGTAGATTTCTCAGCAGGGCCACAGCTTGCAGTATGTCTTCTGGCAAAAGCTTCAAAATGCTGGCTTTGGCATCGGAGGCTTGGGCATGCTGGCATGAGGAACCTCCACACCCTTGCAAAGAAGAAGCATGTCATAGGCATCGAAGGCGTCAAGTTCAAGAAAGATCACCTATGCGGTGCCTGTGAAGCAGGGAAGATGACAAGGGCCAAACATCCCTCGAAGACAATCATGACCACTACTCGACCCTTCGAACTGCTTCACATGGATCTTTTTGGTCCCACTCACTACTCAACTTTTACCACTACTGCTTGCCTCTATGGCTTTGTCATAGTTGATGATTACTCTAGATACACTTGGGTGCACATAATCCTTTACAAGACTGAAGTGCAGGATGTCTTCAGACGCTTCGCCAATCAAGCTATGAACAATTACGGCGCCAAGATAAAGCACATCAGAAGTGACAATGGCACTAAATTCAAGAACACTGGACTTGATACATATCTTGATACCTTGGGCATCACACATGAATTCTCAGCCCCGTACACGCCATAGCAGAATGGCCTCGTCGAACGCAAGAACAAAACACTCATTGAGATGGCCAGAACGATGCTAGATGAATACAAGACTCTAAGAAAATTCTGGCCTGAAGCCATTGACACTGCATGCCATACAATCAATCGTGTTTATCTTCACAAGCTTCTGAACAAGACATCTTATGAACTCCTAACTGGCAAGAAGCCAAATGTCAGTTACTTCAGAGTATTTGGCGCAAGGTGCTGGATCAAGGACCCACACCACACCTCAAAGTTTGCACCAAAAGCACATGAGGGTTTTATGCTTGGATATGGAAAGGATTCGCACTCCTACAGAGTCTTCAATCTCTTTCATTACAAAGTGGTTGAAACAGTGGATGTGCGGTTCGATGAGACTAATGGTTCACAAAGAGAGCAACTGCCAAATGTGCTAGATGAAGTTCCATCCAGTGAATCAATCAAGCTAATGGGAACTGGAGAGATTATACCTTCTGAAGCTCATCCTAAAGAAGAACTTATCATCTCAGCATCTGATCCACATGAAGACAATGCTCAGCCTGAAGACATTCCTCCCAACAATAACACAGATCAGCAAGAGCAAAGTCTTCGCCCTGTACATCCTCGTGTTGCCAATGAAGTGCAGATTGAGAGAATAATTGACAGCATCAATGCACCTGGTCCACTCACTCGTTCAAGGGCAACTCAGCTGGCAAATTTCTGTGGGCACTTCGCATTCGTCTCAATTACAGAACCCAAGAAAGTTGAAGAAGCCTTCATGGAACCTGAATGGATTCAAGCTATGCAAGAAGAGCTTCAATAGTTTGAGCTGAACAATGTATGGGAACTGGTTAAGCGTCCTGATCCACGGAAGCACAATGTAATAGGCACCAAATGGATATACCGCAACAAGCAAGATGAGCATGGTCAAATTGTCAGAAACAAAGTTCGTCTCGTTGCTCAAGGATATACTCAAGTGGAAGGCATTGATTTCGATGAAACATTTGCTCCTGTGGCTAGACTTGAAGCCATACGTATACTGCTGGCCTATGCAAATCATCATAACATACTTCTATATCAAATGGATGTGAAGAGTGCCTTTCTCAATGGCAAGATTGAAGAAGAAGTGTATGTTGCACAACCGCCTGGGTTCGAAGATCCAAAACATCCTGACATGGTATACAAGCTCAACAAGGCACTGTATGGCCTCAAACAAGCCCCTCGGGCCTGGTATGACACACTCAAATATTTCCTGAAGAGCAAAGGCTTCATACCTGGTTCCCTAGACCCCACTCTCTTCACAAAGACATATGATGGTGAACTGTTTGTGTGCCAAATATATGTGGATGACATTATCTTCGGCTGCACCAATCAGAAGTACAATGAAGAGTTTGGCTATATGATGCAAGAGCAATATCAGATGTCTATGATGGGGGAGCTGAAGTTCTTCCTCGGTCTTCAAATACGACAACAATGCAACGACATCTTCATATCTCAAGAGAAGTATCTCAAAGAGTGCCTGAAGAAGTTTGGTATGCAAGACTGCAGAGGCTTCACAGCACCAATGCCAGCCAAACATCATCTGGGTCCCGACGACAATGGTAAAGAGTTCGATCAAAAGGTATACCGCTCCATGATTGGTTCTTTACTTTATTTATGTGCATCTAGGCCAGATATTATGCTTAGTGTTTGCATGTGTGCTCGATTTCAAGCGGCACCAAAGGAGTCGCATCACTTAGCTGTGAAGCGAATTCTTCGATATTTGGCTCACACCCCAACTCTAGGATTATGGTATCCAAAGGGCTCAGAGTTTGATCTGGTTGGATTCTCGGATGCTGATTATGCTGGTGACAAGGTTGATCGGAAGTCAACATTAGGCACATGCCACTTTCTGGGATGATCACTTGTATGTTGGTCTTCAAAGAAGCAGAACTGTGTATCCCTCTCCACTGCTGAATCAGAATACATTGCTGCTGGATCTTGCTGCGCTCAGCTTCTGTGGATGAAGCAAACTCTCAAGGACTATGGCATTCGTCTGAAGCAAGTGCCACTTTACTGCGACAACGAAAGCGCCATCAAGATTGCCAACAACCCAGTTCAGCACTCGAAGACAAAGCACATAGAAATTCTTCATCACTTTCTCAGAGATCATGTTTTAAGGAAGATATTGATATCATACACGTCAACACTGAAGAGCAATTGGCAGATATCTTCACCAAGCCCTTGGATGAGAAGAGATTTTGCAAGTTACGGTGTGAGCTAAATATCCCGGAATCCTCAAATGTCCTGTGATCAGGCACACATCCTAACACTTATCCATATTGATGACTTAGATGTGCAACACACGAAGTAACGTATATCTTCAATCAATGAAGACATACATTCTAAGTGTGAATACATTAATGTGGAATTTGGTTTCGGAGCGCCACGATAATTGTGCGCCGTGTCTGGGTCTAATACTTCCTATACGGTGGGTAACGCCACAACCAAACGTTCTATTTTGAAGTGTTTCACTCATGGCGTTACCTTGCAATGTCTTCACATTTGGTTTGGCTTCAATCTCAACATGTCTTCATGATTATCTTCACTATGTTGATTGTATAGATATATATATATATATACTAGTGTTCTGTCCTCTACAGCATTCACTTATAGCTATGTCTTCTTGTTTGAATCTTTTGAACTAAGTGAATGTGATCGGACCCTAACCTCTCTATGCTTTCTATCTCAAATTCTATCTCTCCAAGTCATATGCATTCTATTGAAACTGTCGAATGTCTTCTCTACGCCCTTGACAGAAGAAGACACAGAGACAACCTTTAAGTCCGTTTTCAATGCTCATTCATCCACATGAAATCCAGAGAAGTAGGAACGACCACCCGACAATCCAGGCGTGCGTGGGACGTGGAACAAACCCCAAAATTCCGCATGATGGCCATGTGTTACTCAGATGCGAATCACCAGGGGCACCTGTGTAATAGCGCAGTGCCGCCCCTGTACCTATAAATACACACTCACATCGGTCATTATCTCTTCTTCCACCCTCGCACGAACCCTAGCGCCACCGCTAGCCCTCGATGACGCCGGCGACGAAGCGCTTCGCTGCCGCAACCTCTCCGACGCCGTCTTCATGCCGATCGCAGACATCGTCCTCTCCGCCGTCGCCGTAGGTGTCCTCCGTCGCCAAGTTAGGGCATGGAAGATTAAACTGCTCGGCCTCATCTCCCACTCCGTCTAGCAGTTCCCAGTGTGGTAAATAAAACTTCTTTTTACGGCCCCTTTTGATCCTATGGCTTTGTCACCTTCTACCATAAGAAGTTTCTATTCACACAAGTTAGATAAGTTAGATCTCCCTCATACTGCATCTATAACATGCCTAGTATATTCATGTGTGCTTCACAAAGTAGTTAGATTCCTCACTTGTACTGATCTGTGGGTTCGTACAAATCTGGAACCAACTTCTTACCTATGAGTGAATGTCTTCGCACGATGGGGTCAATGTCTTCTAAACTGATTTATCTTCAAAATCTTCTGAGAATGCATATGACCTCTTCCCCTTCCCTCGCACCTTAATGCTGTCACAGGTACATGTCCGTGGGAGAATCCTTTGGTTCTCATAGTCTGCATTCATTTGCAGAATTCTTACAGCATCACATAAATTCTCCTGAAGCCAGTTCCTGTTGGTCCAGCAAGAGAAAGCCTTTGAAGCCTTTGAACGTCTTGAAGCCTTTCAAGTTAAAGTTTATGGCTTCAGAGAAAGTAGCAAGGAAGGGGGGCAGACAGCGTCGTGGCGGAACATCCAGAGATCTGCCAGATGAACTTTCAGAAATGTACAAGACAGATCCTGAAGAGGATTACAGTCAGCGCAAGACCCGAATCCAATGGATTCGACGATATTGGGCAGAACAATGGTTCAAATACCGCTTCGTAACCCAAGAGTACGCTGAGAAAAGTGCCATCAAAAGACCATGGGGAGACATCCTATACAAGAATCTTCTACCCAGGTCTAGAGATGAAGCCATTGCCCAAAGCTTCTATCCATGCATGGTCCATGGGCCACAGCCTTATGATGCACATCCGTTGTCACTATTCTGGTGTCGTGATGACCATCTGTTCAAGCACAACTTCCAGTTTGTCCAAAACTCAGCGAAGCAGAACAAGAAGAAATTTGGGTTAGACTTCAACCCTGGTCCCTCAGCACTAAGGGCACATGGCACACGAGAAGCAGAACCCAATGTCATCGGTCCTTATGCCAACCTTGAAGGCCTCATCACCCACATCTTAGTTCAAGGGACTGCAGTGAATGAGCCTCCAGCTGACTCTGAATCAGAAGAAGCTCCTGCAGTGCTGAAGCTAAAGAAGATGAAGAAGCCTAAAGCTTCAAAGCCTGCCCCTTCACCCAAAATTTCAAGGGCGAAGCCACTGGCAACTGCACCTCCTAAAGACAGTGTGCCGTCTGAAGACTTATCACGCATCTCAAAGCCCCAGAAGGCCAAGGTGCCTCTGCCACACAGCGGCCAAGAGCTCACAGCTGCTGCCATTCTGCGCAATGATGACATTGACCTGTCAAGTGATGAAGACCTAGCAGATGACGCTCTTGAGCAACTCATCAAAAGCAAAGAAGAAGCAGAAATCTTCAATGATCTGCCGCTCTTTGACGTCACCATCATCCACAACTTCATTGACGAGTGGTTTGACACGCCAAACATCAGCTTTGATGATCTGCAGCTACCCATTGGCCTCAGTGTCGCCTTCCAAGGAGCCTTTCCTTCAGAACTAGCCATCGCTCAACACGTTGTTGAGATGAAGCAGAAGATTGACTATGAAAAGGCTCAGTTCAAGAAGCATATGGCCAAGATCAGCGTGCAAGATGTGAAGAACTTCAAGATCATGCTGCACGAGCTCAAGGAAGCCTTTCTGAAGAAACGTGCAGAAGCTCAGGGTTCGCGTGAGCGCATGAAGACTCTGGCTGACAGATGTGTGCAAGCCTACAATGAGGCTGAGAAGCGCAAGGCACTTGGGCGTCCTGGCATCGACCCCAGGATGGCCGCAAAGAAGAAGAAGAAGTCTGTTACCGCTGAACCCGATGCACCAAGGCAGGAAGCAGTTCCGATTGTCTTCCCCAGAAGAATGACTGGCTCGAAGCCAAAAAGCCGGTCAACAGCTTCAGAGCTCAAGAAGACCAAGACTGCTGAGGCTGAAGCAAGGAAAAGGAAATATCCTGAAGCCTCTCCTACTGCCCCCTCTAAGAAGAAGAGGAAGACCAAGAAAGATCGGGCTGCTCCCACAGAGCCCTTGATGGTTGAACCCCTTTCTGTGGTCTATCTTGAAGCTGAACGCCAACTGACTGTCCATGAGCCTGCTTCCACAGAGGCTCATGAAGCTGAAGACATTCCAGTAGCTGATCCCATCACTGCTGAAGACATTGGTCAACATTACAATGTAGAAGATGATGCAGTCCTTCCTCAGCAAGACAATATCGAACTCATCAGCATTGGTCATCCATTGACGCCAATTGCCCAGGATGCCTCATGGGCGGATCGCCCACAAGAGGAAGAAGACAATGAGGCCCAGCCCACTCAATCTCCACAGGCGTCGCCCGCGTTGCGCAGGCTTCGCAAAGGTCCAAGGCCTCAAGTCTCTGCTGAAAACATTCCGGCTGCATCAGTCGAAGACGAAGAAGTACCACAAGTCCCCTCGTCTCACCAAGAAGCAGTTCTTACGGAGAACGTGCCTGTGTCCGACCCTCCAGCTCGTCAAGTGGAGGATGAAAATCGTGAGGCTGCCACAACTAATAGTGAAGCTAATGTGGAGCCCTCCCCACCAAAAGCATCAGAAGAAAGCGAAGCCACTGATCCTGACACTTCTGTTCCTGAGTCTGCTGCCGGTCCCTAGTTCGACTATCATGTTGTGCACAGGCCTCAGGTACAGAAGCCAATCCCAAGACTGCCAAGGTTCCCAGGTCCTGCATCAGCACCTGGCTCCTTCAACATCAATAGCTTCAGGGCAGACAATACATTCTTCAATAGCTCCAAGAACCCCTACTCAAGGGAAAGGATTTCATCAGATCGGTTCTGGAGCTATCCTCAGCGAAGCTACTACTCATGCATACTGTACAACCAAGGTCGCATCTTCCCACACAAGCGCCTTGACGTTGAAGCTATAGCTGGTCTGCCCTGCCTAGAAGAATCTTTGGATTGCTTCAAGCAAGTTGGACTGCTGCCATTCATAACTGACCAAGAGCATTGGAATGAAGAGCTGCTGCTCCAATTCTATGCCACACTCCACATCTGTGGCTACAACAGAGATCCGAAGACTTGGGTCCTGGAGTGGATGACCGGCAATGTTCATCACAAAGCCAATGCATTTGACATCATTGAGCTCACTGGCTTGCCCACTCCTGGCGATCTCTTCGAGCAAGGCTGTCAGCTGCATGCTGAAGCTATTGAGAGCATCTTTCAGAGGCCTGAACCTGATATGAGTCAGATGCTCAGCATGATGAAACCATTGCCCCAAGATGCTACTTATCCCACAGCGTTCTTCGTTGAAGACCTTGAGTATCTTCCAAGAACCATCTATCACATCATCAGGCGGACTGTCTGGCCCATTAAAGGACACTCTCCAAATGCCAAGATTGAGGGTGCAATGAAGACTTTGATATTCTGTATCCTTCATGGCAAATGCTTCAATGCACAGGACTTCTTCATACGCCAACTTGCTGCATCAGGCTCTGATCTATTTGGTTTGAAGTTCTACGCCCCTTGGGTAATGCGGCTGATCAAACTTCACTCTGCTATCTCGTATCAGCCCTCAGCCTGCAACCATCGTATCTTCTTGCCTGATGTGGATACCTCTGCTGAAGCTATCTATCTTGAGCCTGCCAAGCAACCTCTAAGTCTTCAGAATGCAGAAAACTAGAGCTTTACTCAGAACATTGAAGGAGTTGAAGCAGTCTCTCGGGTGTATCCTTTGGCTGGCACTACACGTGCACCACGCCCTGCTTCCACCGAAGCCACTGACAGCACAACTGCTCCAAGACCCAAGAAGCGCACTCGTGTTCTCAATGACCGAGAGCTTCTTGTGGCCCTTCATCAAAAACAGGATAGGCATCATGACTGGCTGAAGCATCAGATGAAAAACCTCTTGGTGGATGTTAATCGCATTCGAAATCTTGCCACCAAGAATGCTTTCGTTACCCATGAAACCTGTTGCCGTACATGGAAAGGGCTAACGATGATGTGTTCTGAAGCTGATCTTCAAGAGGATGGCTTCATTGAGCGATTCAAGTTTGACTCCACACCTCCTAGAAGGGCTGTGCTGCGAGGAACACCATCCCTTGAAGACTCTGAGTTTTCTTCCTCTGCTGCCACAGTGACTGCCAGAGTTATCGAGGATGAAGATGATGCTACTTCACCGCCACCTGCTTCAGCACACATCAATACTGTTCCAAGTTCGTCTGCACCGCCACACACCACCGAAGACCGTGCTACTTCACCTACTCCTCATGGGACCGAGTAGATGCTCTATGTCTTCAAACCTTTTTGGTCCTCACTGACAAAAGGGGGAGAAGCATATGAGGTTGATAATCTTCAAGCGGGTCCATATGGGCGGGTGCTTTATATTTTGCTATATTTTTCTTCGTGCTTACAACTCTTGTTTTGCTACATTTGGTTCTTTGAGTTGTAACACTTAAACTCGATGGTCGTCTGCTACTTATTTGCCAACTTGTTTTGCGATGATAAATTCCGCATGTGCGACGATAAATTCCGCACTTAGATCATTCTGCAGACGTCCATTTTTCATTATGCATGTCATTATCTTCATATACTTTCACATGCATAGTGGAATGTCATCATAAGGTGAAGTGGATCTCCACAAGTACAACCTGCCATGTGCATTTGCATGCCAAAAGCAAATTACTTATATGCACATCGTGAGGGGGAGCCCTTGCAACTTATGAAGACAATTCCTTATCCTTCAAAATTTCACAGATTATATTCCCCATTGAAAACTTCAACTAGTTTGTCATCAATCACCAAAAAGGGAGAGATTGTAAGTGCATCTAGTGCCACCCCTAGTTGGTTTTGAAGTATTGACGACAAACCTAGTTGAGGGACTAGCGTGTTTGTGAGAATTGCAGGATAACACAGGTAGAAGTCCCTCATTGATTCGGTTTTCCTACCAGAGATGACCCCTAAAAATGTACGAAGACATTGAATTCAATGGTGGTATATGAAGATATTCACATTGAAGAATATGACAAGAGAAGACACCACGTGAAGCCTATGGAACTCGAAGACTTAGATTTTTCGTAGTTCTCTTTCATTTTGTGTTGAGTCATAGGAACCACCGTACTGTTAAGTGGGGTCCAAGAGAACCAGTCAGAATGACTGAAGTGATGCCTAATTAAAAAAAACTTATGTCTTCGAGTGAAGACTATGAGAGCTAATCTTGTCTAGAGTCGGACAAGTCAGCTTTGCTTGTAGCGCAAGCAAAGTTGCCGTGTGAGTTTGAAATCTGACCGTTGGAACACGTGTCAGTTCCTTAGTGACCCAGGGTCATTTCGGACAAATCAGGTCGGGTTGCCAAGTGGCTATAAATAGCCCACCCCCTACAACCATAAATGGTTGGCTGCTCAGATTTAGTGCACGGCTTTTGTCGTTTGAGAGCAACCCACCTCGAAGCCTTTGAGAGAGAATACCTAGCGAGGATAAAGCCCTAACCACCCAGAGCCAGAGAGAATTGGGCATCACTTAAGTCTTCTTGTCTGAGTGATCTGAAGACTTATTACACTTGAGGACTGTGCATCCTCCAGCCGGTTAGGCGTCGCGTTCCGAGAATCCAAGAGACATTGTGGATTGCCAGTGAACGAAGTCTGTGAAGGTTTGGGAGTCTACCTTGAAGACTTACCAGAGTGATTGGGCGAGGTCTGTGTGACCTTAGCTCAAGGAGAATACGGTGAGGACTGGGTGTCCTGAGCTGCATGTTCAGGACTGGGTGTCCGGGACTGTGTGTCCTAAGGTTTAAATACCTAGCCGCTCCAACCAGACGTACAGTTGTCACAGCAACTGGAACTGGTCCAACAAATCATTGTCTTCAACGAGTAACTGGTTTCATCTTCACTTCCCTTTACTTACTGTTACTCGTTGTGAAGTCATTGCATGTTTGCTCTATCTTTTGTCTTCACTGAGTGACTGTGTGTTCTGTTTGGCTTCACAATATCTTCCTACCTGATCCTTACTACACTACAGCTATTTGTCATTGTGCTTTCACTCTATTGGATACTTGACCATGGCTTGCCTAGTGTAGTCTACCTTCCGCTGCATAGTAATAGGCATATCTCTACTGTTTGTCTTCATAACTTCCACGTTTTGAAGACTTTCATAAAAATCGCCTATTCACCCCCTGTAGTCTATATAACGCACTTTCACTAGTTCAACCTCGTTACCGGCAAGTCTCTTTACTCGTTTCGTAATACATCATCTCGCAACTAACTCATTGGTTGAAATGCTTGCAAGGCTTATGTGATGTGCATTACCGAGAGGGCCCACAGATACCTCTCCAACAATCGAAGTGACAAATCCTAATCTCGAAATACGCCAACCCAACATGTACCTTTGGAGACACCTATAGAGCTCCTTTATAATCACCCAGTTACGTTCTGACGTTTGGTAGCACACAAAGTGTTCCTCTGGCAAACGGGAGTTGCATAATCTCATAGTCATAGGAACATGTATAAGTCATGAAGAAAGCAATAGCAACATACTAAACGATCGGGTGCTAAGCTAATGGAATGGGTCATGTCAATCACATCATTCTCATAATAATGTGATCCCGTTAATCAAATGACAACACATGTCTATGGTTACGAAACATAACCATCTTTGATTAATGAGCTAGTCAAGTAGAGGCATACTAGTGACGTTTGGTTTGTCTATGTATTCACACAAGTATTATGTTTCCGGATAATACAATTCTAGCATGAATAATAAACATTATCATGATATAAGGAAATAAAATAATAACATTATTATTGCCTCTAGGGCATATTTCCTTCAGATCACTCGGGAGTTGATCACGGGCCATGCTATACTATAGGTCGGACATAAGTCCCTTGAAAATTTGCCCGAAAGGCATCTTCGAGCTCTTCCCAACTTCCAATGGAGCTTTCGGGGAGGCCTTTGAGCCAGTGACGAGCTGGCCCTTTGAGCTTGAGGGGTAAGTACTTGATGGCGTGGAGATCGTCTCCTTGAGCCATATGGTATGAAGGATGTAGTCCTCAATCCAGACCCTAGGGTCTGTTGTTCCGTCGTATGCCTCTATGTTTACGGGCTTGAATCCCTCTGGAAATTCATGATCCAGCACCTCATCGGTAAAACATAGGGGGTGTGCGGCACCCCTGTAGCTGGGTGTGCCGCGTTGTTCGGATGTTTGTTAGGTTGCATTGTATGCTGGGGCGCGCTTGCGTGGTCCATAGATGGATCTTGTTGCGCCATCCTCTGGGTGCGAGCCCTCGCATGGGTCGCGTGTTGTATTGTGAGCGGTGTTGTATGCCGCTCTATGTTGGTAGAGGGGTCATCTATCCGACCAGGTGGCTGCTTTGATATTTGGTTGTGGGGGGTCTGAGGCCTCCTCATCAAATTCGGGTAGCAGCTTCCACTTTGGGTAGCTCTTGGAGGGGCGATTGTCGCCACACCTCGCTGCAGTGTTGAGCATTTTACTCCATCTGATTTGGAGTGTGTCTTGCGCGGCCTTAAGCCTTTGCTTTTGCTTTTTAAGACTCCTCGTGGTGGCAACCAGCCTTTTACGGGCATTCTGCTGCTCCGGGTGCCCGTCCAGCGTTATGTCTGTCGGGTTTCGTAGTAATTTCAAAAATTTTCCTACGCGCACACAGGATCATGTGATGCATAGCAATGAGAGGAGAGTGTTGTCTACGTACCCAACGCAGACCGACTGCGGAAGCAATGACACGACGTAGAGGAAGTAGTCGTACGTCTTCACGATCCAACCGATCAAGCACCGAAACTACGGCACCTCCGAGTTCGAGCACACGTTCAGCTCGATGACGATCCCCGGACTCCGATCCAGCAAAGTGTCGGGGAAGAGTTTCGTCAGCACGACGGCGTGGTGACGATCTTGATGAACTACAGCAGCAGGGCTTCGCCTAAACTCCGCTACAATATTATCGAGGAATATGGTGGCAGGGGGCACCGCACACGGCTAAGGAATCGATCACGTGGATCAACTTGTGTCAACTTATCTGTTTAGAGGTGCCCCTGCCTCCGTATATAAAGGAGTAGAGAGGGGGAGGCTGGCCGGCCATAGAGGGAGGCGCAGGAGAGTCCTACTCCCTCTGGGAGTAGGATTCCTCCCCCCAATCCTAGTCCAACTAGGATTCCTCGGAGGGGAAGGGAGAGAGGGGGGCCGGCCACCTTCTCCTAGTCCTAATAGGACTAGGGGAGGGGGAAGAGGCGCAGCCACCTTGGGCTGCCCCTTTCTCCTTTCCACTAAGGCCCATGAAGGCCCATATGGATCCCGGGGGGTTCCGGTAACCTCCCGGTAACCCGGTAAAATCCCGATTTCACCCGGAACACTTCCGATGTCCAAACATAGGCTTCCAATATATCAATCTTTACGTCTCGACCATTTCGAGACTCCTCGTCATGTCCGTGATCACATCCGGGACTCCGAACAACCTTCGGTACATCAAAATGCATAAACTCATAATATAATTGTCATCGTAACCTTAAGCGTGCGGACCCTACGGGTTCGAGAACAATGTAGACATGACCGAGACATGTCTCTGGTCAATAACCAATAGCGGGACCTGGATGCCCATATTGGCTCCTACATATTCTACGAAGATCTTTATCGGTCAGACCGCATAACAACATACGTTGTTCCCTTTGTCATCGGTATGTTACTTGCCCGAGATTCGATCATCGGTATCCAATACCTAGTTCAATCTCGTTACCGGCAAGTCTCTTTACTCGTTCCGTAATACATCATCTCACAACTAACATATTAGTTGTAATGCTTGCAAGGCTTATGTGATGTGTATTACCGAGAGGGCCCAGAGATACCTCTCCGACAATCGGAGTGACAAATCCTAATCTCGAAATACGCCAACCCAACATCGACCATTGGAGACACCTGTAGTACTCCTTTATAATCACCCATTTACGTTGTGACGCTTGGTAGTACCCAAAGTGTTCCTCCGGTAAACGGGAGTTACATAATCTCATAGTTTGTAGGAACATGTATAAGTCATGAAGAAAGCAATAGCAACATACTAAACGATCAGGTGCTAAGCTAATGGAATGGGTCATGTCAATCAGATCATTCTACTAATGATGTGACCTCGTTAATCAAATAACAACTTATTGTTCATGGTTAGGAAACATAACCATCTTTGATTAACGAGCTAGTCAAGTAGAGGCATACTAGTGACTCTCTGTTTGTCTATGTATTCACACATGTATTATGTTTCCAGAAAATACAATTCTAGCATGAATAATAAACATTTATCATGATTATAAGGAAATAAATAATAACTTTATTATTGCCTCTAGGGCATATTTCCTTCAGTCTCCCACTTGCACTAGAGTCAATAATCTAGATTACACTGTAATGAATCTAACACCCATGGAGCTTTGGTGCTGATCATGTTTTGCTCGTGGAAGAGGCTTAGTCAACGGGTCTGCAACATTCAGATCCGTATGTATCTTGCAAATCTCTATGTCTCCCACCTGGACTAGATCCCGGATGGAGTTGAAGCGTCTCTTGATGTGTTTGGTCCTTTTGTGAAATCTGGATTCCTTTGCCAAGGCAATTGCACCAGTATTGTCACAAAAGATTTTCATTGGACCCGATGCACTAGGTATGACACCTAGATCGGATATGAACTCCTTCATCCAGACTCCTTCTTTTGCTGCTTCCGAAGCAGCTATGTATTCCGCTTCACATGTAGATCCCGCTACGACGCTTTGTTTAGAACTGCACCAACTGACAGCTCCACCGTTTAATGTAAACACGTATCCGGTTTGCGATTTAGAATCGTCCGGATCAGTGTCAAAGCTTGCATCAACGTAACCTTTTACGATGAGCTCTTTGTCACTTCCATATACGAGAAACATATCCTTAGTCCTTTTCAGGTATTTCAGGATGTTCTTGACCGCTGTCCAGTGATCCATTCCTGGATTACTTTGGTACCTCCCTGCTAAACTTATAGCAAGGCACACCAGGTCTGGTACACAGCATTGCATACATGATAGAGCCTATGGCTGATGCATAGGGAACATCTTTCATATTCTCTCTATCTTCTGCAGTGGTCGGGTATTGAGTCTTACTCAATTTCACACCTTGTAACACAGGCAAGAACCCTTTCTTCGCTTGATCCATTTTGAACTTCTTCAAAATTTTGTCAAGGTATGTGCTTTGTGAAAGTCCAATTAAGCGTCTTGATCTATCTCTATAGATCTTAATGCCTAATATGTAAGCAGCTTCACCGAGGTCTTTCATTGAAAAAAATTTATTCAAGTATCCCTTTATGCTATCCAGAAATTCTATATCATTTCCAATCAGTAATATGTCATCCACATATAATATCAGAAATGCTACAGAGCTCCCACTCACTTTCTTGTAAATACAGGCTTCTCCGAAAGTCTGTATAAAACCAAATGCTTTGATCACACTATCAAAACGTTTATTCCAACTCCGAGAGGCTTGCACCAGTCCATAAATGGATCGCTGGAGCTTGCACACTTTGTTAGCTCCCTTTGGATCGACAAAACCTTCTGGTTGCATCATATACAACTCTTCTTCCAGAAATCCATTCAGGAATGCAGTTTTGACATCCATTTGCCAAATTTCATAATCATAAAATGCGGCAATTGCTAACATGATTCGGACGGACTTAAGCATCGCTACGGGTGAGAAGGTCTCATCGTAGTCAATTCCTTGAACTTGCCGAAAACCTTTTGCAACAAGTCGAGCTTTGTAGACAGTAACATTACCATCAGCGTCAGTCTTCTTCTTAAAAATCCATTTATTCTCAATTGCTTGCCGATCATCGGGCAAGTCAACCAAAGTCCATACTTTGTTCTCATACATGGATCCCATCTCAGATTTCATGGCTTCTAGCCACTTTGCGGAATCTGGGCTCACCATCGCTTCTTCATAGTTCGTAGGTTCATCATGATCTAGTAGCATGACCTCCAGAACAGGATTACCGTACCACTCTGGTGCGGATCTTACTCTGGTTGATCTACGAAGTTCAGTAGTATCTTGATCTGAAGTTTCATGATCATTATCATTGGCTTCCTCACTAACTGGTGTAGGTGTCACTGAAACAGTTTTCTGTGATGAACTACTTTCCAGTAAGGGAGCAGGTACAGTTACCTCGTCAAGTTCTACTTTCCTCCCACTCACTTCTTTCGAGAGAAACTCCTTCTCTAGAAATGATCCATTCTTAGCAACAAATGTTTTTCCTTCGGATCTGTGATAGAAGGTGTACCCAACAGTTTCCTTTGGGTATCCTATGAATACACATTTCTCCGATTTGGGTTCGAGCTTATCAGGTTGAAGCTTTTTCACATAAGCATCGCAGCCCCAAACTTTAAGAAACGACAACTTTGGTTTCTTGTCAAACCATAGTTCATAAGGCGTCGTCTCAACGGATTTTGATGGTGCCCTATTTAACGTGAATGCGGCCGTCTCTAAAGCATATCCCCAAAATGATAGCGGTAAATCTGTAAGAGACATCATAGATCGCACCATATCTAGTAATGTACGATTACGACGTTCGGACACACCATTACGCTGTGGTGTTCCGGGGGGCGTGAGTTGCGAAACTATTCCACAGTTTTTCAAATGTACACCAAACTCGTAACTCAAATATTCTCCTCCACGATCAGATCGTAGAAACTTTATTTTCTTGTTACGATGATTTTCAACTTCACTCTGAAATTCTTTGAACTTTTCAAATGTTTCAGACTTATGCTTCATTAAGTAGATATATCCATATCTGCTCAAATCATCTGTGAAGGTGAGAAAATAACGATATCCGCCACGAGCCTCAATATTCATCGGACCACATACATCGGTATGTATGATTTCCAACAAATCTGTTGCTCTCTCCATAGTACCGGAGAACGGTGTTTTAGTCATCTTGCCCATGAGGCACGGTTCGCAAGTACCAAGTGATTCATAATCAAGTGGTTCCAAATGTCCATTAGTATGAAGTTTCTTCATGCGTTTTACACCGATATGACCTAAACGACAGTGCCACAAATAAGTTGCACTTTCATTATCAACTCTGTATCTTTTGGTTTCAACATTATGAATATGTGTATTACTACTATCGAGATTTAGTAAGAATAGACCACTCTTCAAGGGTGCATGACCATAAAAGATATTACTCATATAAATAGAACAACCATTATTCTCTGATTTAAATGAATAACCGTCTCGCATTAAACAAGATCCAGATATAATGTTCATGCTCAAAGCTGGCACCAAATAACAATTATTTAGGTCTAATATTAATCCCGAAGGTAGATGTAGAGGTAGCGTGCCGACCGCGATCACATCGACTTTGGAACCGTTTCCCACGCGCATCATCACCTCGTCCTTTGCCAGTGCCCGCTTATTCTGTAGTCCCTGTTTCGAGTTGCAAATATTAGCAACAGAACCAGTATCAAATACCCAGGTGCTACTGCGAGCATTGGTAAGGTACACATCAATAACATGTATATCACATATACCTTTGTTCACCTTGCCATCCTTCTTATCCGCCAAATACTTGGGGCAGTTCCGCTTCCAGTGACCAGTCTGCTTGCAGTAGAAGCACTCAGTTTCAGGCTTAGGTCTAGACTTGGGTTTCTTCTCTTGAGCAGCAACTTGCTTGCCGTTCTTTTTGAAGTTCCCCTTTTTCTTCCCTTTGCCCTTTTTCTTGAAACTAGTGGTCTTGTTAACCATCAACACTTGATGCTCCTTCTTGATTTCTACCTCCGCAGCTTTTAGAATTGCGAAGAGCTCGGGAATAGTCTTGTTCATCCCTTGCATATTATAGTTCATCACGAAGCTCTTGTAGCTTGGTGGCAGTGATTGGAGAATTCTGTCAATGACGCAATCATCTGGAAGATTAACTCCCAATTGAATCAAGTGATTATTATACCCAGACATTTTGAGTATATGCTCACTGACAGAACTGTTCTCTTCCATCTTGCAGCTATAGAACTTATTGGAGACTTCATATCTCTCAATCCGGGCATTTGCTTGAAATATTAACTTCAACTCCTGGAACATCTCATATGCTCCATGACGTTCAAAACGTCGTTGAAGTCCCGATTCTAAGCCGTAAAGCATGGCACACTGAACTATCGAGTAGTCATCAGCTTTGCTCTGCCAGACGTTCATAACATCTGGCGTTGCTCCAGCAGCAGGCCTGGCACCCAGCGGTGCTTCCAGGACGTAATTCTTCTGTGCAGCAATGAGGATAATCCTCAAGTTACGGACCCAATCCGTGTAATTGCTACCATCATCTTTCAACTTTGCTTTCTCAAGGAACGCATTAAAATTTAACGGAACAACAGCACGAGCCATCTATCTACAATCAACATAAACAAGCAAGATACTATCAGGGACTAAGTTCATGATAAATTTTAAGTTCAATTAATCATATTATTAAAGAACTCCCACTTAGATAGACATCCCTCTAATCCTCTAAGTGATCACGTGATCCAAATCAACTAAACCATGTCCGATCATCACGTGAGATGGAGTAGTTTCATCGGTGAACATCATTATGTTGATCATATCTACTATATGATTCACGCTCGACCTTTCGGTCTCCGTGTTCCGAGGCCATATCTGCATATGCTAGGCTCGTCAAGTTTAACCTGAGTATTCTGCGTGTGCAACTGTTTTGCACCCGTTGTATTTGAACGTAGAGCCTATCACACCCGATCATCACGTGGTGTCTCAGCACGAAGAACTTTTGCAACGGTGCATACTCAGGGAGAAAACTTCTTGATAATTTAGTGAGAGATCATCTTATAATGCTACCGTCAATCAAAGCAAGATAAGATGCATAAAAAGATAAACATCACATGCAATCAATATAAGTGATATGATATGGCCATCATCATCTTGTGCTTGTGATCTCCATCTCCGAAGCACCGTCATGATCACCATCGTCACCGGCGCGACACCTTGATCTCCATCGTAGCATCGTTGTCGTCTCGCCAATCTTATGCTTCCACGACTATCACTACCGCTTAGTAATAAAGTAAAGCATTACATCGCGATTGCATTGCATACAATAAAGCGACAACCATATGGCTCCTGCCAGTTGCCGATAACTTGGTTACAAAACATGATCATCTCATACAATAAAATTCAGCATCATGCCTTGACCATATCACATCACAACATGCCCTGCAAAAACAAGTTAGACGTCCTCTACTTTGTTGTTGCATGTTTTACGTGGCTGCTACGGGCTTAAGTAAGAACCAATCTCACCTACGCATCAAAACCACAACGATAGTTTGTCAAATAGACTCCGTTTTAACCTTCGCAAGGAACGGGCGTAGCCATACTTGGTTCAACTAAAGTTGGAGAGGCAGTCGCCCGCAAGCCATCTCTGTGCAAAGCACGTCGAGGGAACCGGTCTCGCGTAAGCGTACGCGTAAGGTTGGTCCGGGTCGTCTCGTCCAACAATACCGCTGAACCAAAAATTTGACATGCTGGTAGGCAGTATGACTTGCATCGTCCACAACTCACTTGTGTTCTACTCGTGCATATAACATCAACATCATTAACCTAGGCTCGGATGCCACTGTCGGGTTTCGTAGTAATTTCAAAATTTTTCCTACGCGCACACAGGATCATGTGATGCATAGCAACGAGAGGAGAGTGTTGTCTACGTACCCAACGCAGACCGACTGCGGAAGCAATGACACGACGTAGAGGAAGTAGTCGTACGTCTTCACGATCCAACCGATCAAGCACCGAAACTACGGCACCTCCGAGTTCGAGCACACGTTCAGCTCGATGACGATCCCCGGACTCCGATCCAGCAAAGTGTCGGGGAAGAGTTTCGTCAGCACGACGGCGTGGTGACGATCTTGATGAACTACAGCAGCAGGGCTTCGCCTAAACTCCGCTACAATATTATCGAGGAATATGGTGGCAGGGGGCACCGCACACGGCTAAGGAATCGATCACGTGGATCAACTTGTGTCAACTTATCTGTTTAGAGGTGCCCCTGCCTCCGTATATAAAGGAGTAGAGAGGGGGAGGCTGGCCGGCCATAGAGGGAGGCGCAGGAGAGTCCTACTCCCTCTGGGAGTAGGATTCCTCCCCCCAATCCTAGTCCAACTAGGATTCCTCGGAGGGGAAGGGAGAGAGGGGGGCCGGCCACCTTCTCCTAGTCCTAATAGGACTAGGGGAGGGGGAAGAGGCGCAGCCACCTTGGGCTGCCCCTTTCTCCTTTCCACTAAGGCCCATGAAGGCCCATATGGATCCCGGGGGGTTCCGGTAACCTCCCGGTAACCCGGTAAAATCCCGATTTCACCCGGAACACTTCCGATGTCCAAACATAGGCTTCCAATATATCAATCTTTACGTCTCGACCATTTCGAGACTCCTCGTCATGTCCGTGATCACATCCGGGACTCCGAACAACCTTCGGTACATCAAAATGCATAAACTCATAATATAACTGTCATCGTAACCTTAAGCGTGCGGACCCTACGGGTTCGAGAACAATGTAGACATGACCGAGACACGTCTCCGGTCAATAACCAATAGCGGGACCTGGATGCCCATATTGGCTCCTACATATTCTACGAAGATCTTTATCGGTCAGACCGCATAACAACATACGTTTTTCCCTTTGTCATCGGTATGTTACTTGCCCGAGATTCGATCGTCGGTATCCAATACCTAGTTCAATCTCGTTACCGGCAAGTCTCTTTACTCGTTCCGTAATACATCATCTCACAACTAACATATTAGTTGTAATGCTTGCAAGGCTTATGTGATGTGTATTACCGAGAGGGCCCAGAGATACCTCTCCGACAATCGGAGTGACAAATCCTAATCTCGAAATACGCCAACCCAACATCGACCATTGGAGACACCTGTAGTACTCCTTTATAATCACCCATTTACGTTGTGACGCTTGGTAGTACCCAAAGTGTTCCTCCGGTAAACGGGAGTTACATAATCTCATAGTTTGTAGGAACATGTATAAGTCATGAAGAAAGCAATAGCAACATACTAAACGATCAGGTGCTAAGCTAATGGAATGGGTCATGTCAATCAGATCATTCTACTAATGATGTGACCTCGTTAATCAAATAACAACTTATTGTTCATGGTTAGGAAACATAACCATCTTTGATTAACGAGCTAGTCAAGTAGAGGCATACTAGTGACTCTCTGTTTGTCTATGTATTCACACATGTATTATGTTTCCGGAAAATACAATTCTAGCATGAATAATAAACATTTATCATGATTATAAGGAAATAAATAATAACTTTATTATTGCCTCTAGGGCATATTTCCTTCAATGTCGTCCGGACCATTATCCTTGATAGAATTTGTTTGTTCGGTTTGATTATCCGGATTGCCGTTGTTCGACAGCGGTTCGCCCTGCTCCAGCACTAGGTCTGTGTGATTGCTATTTCTGTCGAGGTGGGATTTGGGGCGGCGCTTGCGTCACCGCTTTGACTGCTTTTCGAGGGAACAAGCTTTCGGTGCGTCCTTCCGCTCCTCGTCGTCATCTTTTGGTGCGTCCACCATGTATATGTCATATGATGAGGTGGCATTCCAGGGCCCAATAGGCGCTAGTTCTTCACCGTCTCCTTCATCGGCGTCCATACCATCGATGTCTTCGGAGTCGAAGTCGAGCATGTCGGTTAAATCGTCGATAGTGGCTACAAAGTGGGTGGTGGGTGGGCTTTGAATTTCTTCATCGTCTGTACCCCAACCTTGCTGACCGTAGTCCGGCCAGGGCTCTCCTGATAAAGAGAGAGACTCCAGTGTCTTCAGAATATCGCCGAAAGGCGAGTGCTGAAAGATGTCCGCGGCAATAAACTCCATGATCGGCGCCCAATCGGATTCGATCGGCAGGGGCGCGGAGGGTTTGGAGTCCGGAGAGGAGTCCGGCTCCTTGGAGTCACAAATCTCGCGGAGTGCGGGGCTGGTGTTCGGCTCGATCGCCGTTGGGATCGCAGCCCCCGAGGCGGCGTCCAACCACCCATCCTCGATCGGCGCAGTTGGCTCCGAATTAAGGGTCGAAGCCGATGCGGGCGCGGCCTCCAGGGCAGTGTTCGGCGGCAGAGCTAGATCATGCTCGTCGTGACGGTGCGGCGTGCTCGGCAGTGGCTCGAATCCGTCGAAGATCAAGTCCCCGCAGATGTCAGCCATGTAGTTTAAACTTCCAAATCTGACCTGATCGCGAGGGGCATAGCTTTCGATCTGCTCCGGATGGCCAAGTGAATTGGCCCGCAGTGCGAAGCCGCCGAAGACGAAGATCTATCCGGGGAGGAAGGTCTCACCTTGGACTGCATCGCCATTGATGATCGTAGGAGCCATCAAGCCTGACGGCGACGACACAAAGGAACTCTAAATGAAAGCACCAATGTCGGTGTCAAAACCGGCGGATCTCGGGTAGGGGGTCCCGAACTATGCATCTAGGCCGGATGGTAACAAGAGGCAAGGGACACGAAGTTTTACCCAGGTTCGGGCCCTCTCGATGGAGGTAAAACCCTACGTCCTGCTTGATTAATATTGATGATATGGGTAGTACAAGAGTAGATCTACCACGAGATCAGAGAGGCTAAACCCTAGAAGCTAGCCTATGGTATGATTGTTGTTCTGTATGTTGTCCTATGGACTAAAACCCTCCGGTTTATATAGACACCGGAGAGGGTTAGGGTTACACAAAGTCGGTTACAATGGTAGGAGATCTGCATATCCGTATCGCCAACCTTGCCTTCCACGCCAAGGAAAGTCCCTTCCGGACACGGGACGAAGTCTTCAATCTTGTATCTTCATAGTCCAGGAGTCCGGCTGAAGGTATAGCCCGGCCATCCGGAAACCCCCTAATCCAGGACTCCCTCACCCCTCGATCCAGATTGGATCAGGCGCTGGGCGACGCCTCTCGCCGCGCCGGCCGAGCGGCCAATGACCTGGACCTCGTCGGACCTCCCCCCTTGTCCTCTACGCCGTCATCCCCGTCTTCCTCCCCACCGGACTGCACGCCTCCTCATCTTGCCCTCGACGGCTCCATCGAGCCTCACCGCCCCTCTTCCCTCCACCGGCCGTGAGCGAACCCCCCTCCTCTATGCCTTCGTCACGCACGCCCCCGCCTCGTCCGGTCACCCCATGCAGGCCACGCTCACCACGCCCGCGTGCCTCGCACTCGCGTGTCGCGCTTGGCCACCCCGCGCGCGTTCCCTTGCCTACTCTACGCACGGGCGCCGTCGTCGCCGCGTTCATCCCGTGCTCCAGCTCACACACCACCGCCCCGCGCCCGCTGCGGCTCGCCATGCCTCGCGCCACCTACCCCATCGCTGCTACCACCGCCAGCTGTGCTCCGCCCTGCTCTCTCCTCCCCTGCACACTCTTCCCTCCCGTCACCGGATCCAGCCCGCGCGCCCGTGGTGAGCGCCTCGTGCGCCCCCTGCTGCCGCGCACCCACGCGCGCCCGCCCACGCGGGGCCACGCCCGCTGCCGCTCACTGCTCCGGTCGGCCCGTGCTGGCCTCGCCCCGCCACTTCTGCCCTGTGTGATACCGCACCGCACATCGCCCCGTGTCCGGGTCCAGTACCCACGACCGCGCCCATTAACCCGTTTTAGGCCTGGGACAATGACACGTGGGCCCAGCCCCAGTAAAACGAAGATTGAATTAAAAAATATATATAAAGAATAATAATTCATTAATTAACAAATTAATTAAGATAATTAAATTGGTTTAATTAAACTAATTAAGCTTAATCAGTAACCAATTAATTAACCTAATTAATTCTGGCAATCAACCCGTTAACTGCTTAATTAGTCTCAACTAATCTTGTTAGTTAACTAGGCAGACAATGACAGGGGGCCCCACCCCTGTTGACTAGTCAAACTTTGACCGGTCAACTGGGTCCCCCTTGGCCCACATGTCAGACCCTCTGGTATGCTTCTGTGTACCCAGAGTTGGGTGCGCATAGTATTTTACATTTATTTTTGAATTAAGTTAAATTGAGAAAATGAATAAAACTTTGAAAATTAATATAAAATAAACCGTAGCTCGGATGGAAAAACTTTGTACATGAAAGTTGTTCAGAACGACGAGACGAACCCGGATACGCAGCCCGTTCGTCCGCTACACATCCCTAGTATAGCGAACACGCAACTTTCCCCCTCCGGCTCCTCTGTCCGAAAACGCGAAACACCGAGAATACTTTCCCATTTGTTTCCCCCTTCACCGGTACCACCTCGTACCATGTTAGGGCACACGTAGCATCATGCTTTGTCATGTCATGCATCTTCATGCAATTGTTTGCAATATATTTATTGTTTCTTCCCCCTCTTCTCTCACTAGACACCGAGACCGACGCCGCTGCTACCCAGTATGACTACGGTGTTGACGACCGCTCTCTCTTGCCAGAGCAACCAGGCAAGCCCCCCCTTGATCACCAGGTATCGCCTACTCTCCTCTATACTGCTTGCATTAGAGTAGTGTAGCATGTTACTGTTTTCCGTTAATCCTATCCTGATGCATAGCCTGTCATTGTTGCTACTACTGTTGATACCTTACCTGCAATCCTACATGCTTAGTATAGGTTGCTAGTAATCCATCAGTGGCCCTACATTCTAGTTCGTCTGCCATGCTATACTATCGGGCCGTGATCACTCGGGAGTTGATCATGGGTATATACTTATACATAATATATGATACTGATGATGACTAAAGACGGGTCGGCTCGTAGGAGTTCCCGCGAGTGATCCACGAATTGGGTCCGAAAGGACGTTTGTCCCGATGGCCCTCTGAGTGGATCTTTGTGGCGAAGCGACAGGGTAGGTTGAGACCACCTACGTGAGAGGTGGGCCTGGCCCTGGTCGGCGTTTGCGGTTATTTCAAGATAACACGTTTAACGAGATCTTGGTATTTGATCTGAGTCTGGCTACTGGCCTATACACACTAACCATCTACGTGGGACAGTTATGGGCACTCGACGTTGTGGTATCAGCCGAAGCCTTCGTGACGTCAGCAACTGAGCGGCGCGCGCCGGATTGGACTGGAACGCCTGCTAGGCTAGGTCTGTTTCCGGCCGCGTTCGCAACATGCAGGTGTGCAATGGGTGATGGGCCCAGACCCCTGCGCCATAGGATTTAGACCAGCGTGCTGACCTCTCTGTTGTGCCTAGGTAGGGCTGCGACGTGTTGACCTTCCAAGGCCGGGCATGACCCGGGAAAGTGTGTCCGACCAAATGGGATCGAGCGTGTTGGGTTATGTGGTGCACCCCTGCAGGGAAGTTAATCTATTCGAATAGCCGTGTCCCTCGGTAAAAGGACGACCCAGAGTTATACCTTGACCTTATGACAACTAGAACCGGATACTTAATAAAACACACTCTCCCAAGTGCCAGATACAACCAATGATCGCTCTCTAACAGGGTGACGAGGAGAGGATCGCCGAGTAGGATTATGCTATGCGATGCTACTTGGAGGACTTCAGTCCACTCTCTTCTACATGCTACAAGACGGAGGCTGCCAGAAGCGTAGTCTTCGACAGGACTAGCTATCCCCCTCTTATTCCGGCTTTCTGTAGTTCAGTCCACATATGATAGTCTTATTCCAGTTGATACCAATGCATACATATGTAGTGTAGATCCTTGCTTGCGAGTACTTTGGATGAGTACTCACGGTTTCTTTGCTCCCTCTTTTCCCCCTTTCTATACCCGATTGTTGCAACCAGACATTGGAGCCCAGGAACCCGACGCCACCGTCGACGACGACTACTATTACTCGGGAGGTGCCTACTACTACGTGCAGCCCGCTGACGGTGACCAGGAGTAGTTTAGGAGGATCCCAGGCAGGAGGCCTGCGCCTCTTTCGATCTGTATCCCAGTTTGTGCTAGCCTTCTTAAGGCAAACTTGTTTAACTTATGTTTGTACTCAGATATTGTTGCTTCCGCTGACTTGTCTATGATCGAGCTCTTATATTCGAGCCCTCGAGGCCCCTGGCTTGTAATATGATGCTTGTATGGCTTATTTTATTTGTAGAGTTGTGTTGTGATATCTTCCCGTGAGCCCCTGATCTTGATCGTACACGTTCGCATGTACGATTGAATCGGGGCATCACAAGTTGGTATCAGAGCCGACTGCCTGTAGGAATCCCCCTTCCACACTCCTTGGCCGAAGTCGAGTCTAGTCATTGAAAAACTTTTACTAACATGGCTGTGCAGCTTACGGGCCCACGTCGCCATTGGGTGGTAGTAGGATCTTTTATTCCTCGACCTTTACTCTGGGATTCTGAACTCTCTTCTATTCCGGTTTAGTGAATTTACTAAAATCTAACTTTAGGTTCTCGAAAATACTTTTTTTCCGGAGAGCCCCTTCAGTTCAGATGATCGCCG
This sequence comes from Triticum dicoccoides, assembly GCF_002162155.2. Classification (NCBI taxonomy): domain Eukaryota; kingdom Viridiplantae; phylum Streptophyta; class Magnoliopsida; order Poales; family Poaceae; genus Triticum; species Triticum dicoccoides. The sequence continues at coordinate 587,988,454 of NC_041390.1, forward strand.
GCTGCACTAGAAGATTTCAAAGATACTCTCCGATATTCTGTCGAGACCTTGTGCCGTTGCTTTTGCAATTCCCTACCACCGGAATATCCCTATGGATAAATGCTTTCACCTGTAGTTCTTGCTTCTATTCCCAGTCGATCTTGTTATTACAAGATACCCCGAGAATACCTTGTGCTACTGCCTTGTAGTTCCTTGCCATAGAAATACCCCTACGGATAATTCCTCACACTTATCGAGCATCTGCTTATTCCCAGTTGTTTATGTGGTTCGCAAAAGTCTTCGAAATACCATTCGGTCTTCCGAAACTCCTGAGTAGCCTATTTCTCTTGAAATTCTTGCTTGCTTGCATTATGGTTAATCCCATAAGTCTCGTAATCTTATCGGCAGCCTTTGTCACTATCATTTTGGGTCCATTGATTCAATATGTTGCGAATTCTCGCAATCCTCAGTCAGATCCCAGTATTCGTCCTGTTCGCTCATACGTCATTTTAAAACACGAGTTGGATCTCGACCAATCAAATTGTTGTCGATTTTACCTCTAAGCTTACTCAACTTATCCATCCTTAATCAGAGCGTTTGCTTTTGACCCTTTGACTTGGAAATCATAAATTCCTTTGTTATCTAAGCATCAAAATTTTCAGATGTTCTATAATATGATGCCCGTGCATTCTTCTTCCTCTGGTTGAGTACCGATGCTCACATCAGATCCCTAGTGGACCATCGGTTCCTTTGCTGGATTTTATCCGACAGTGTCCTTCATATTGAATAACCTTGTGAGCCTTTCCATGGGTATATAATGCCTTTGGTAAATTGTATCATCTTCTTTTGAACAATGCTCTACTTTTGAGCTTGTATTATTTACTCTGAAGCTTGTGGTATATGTTTCTAAGATGCCCTGATGGGTTGAACCTACGCCTTCCCTAATCCGTGTGAACCCAAAAGATTTTCACATGTCATACTTATCTGGTACTGCACCAGGTAAAACTTTCAACAACTAATGCCATTTTGAAAAGAAACGAGAAGTGAATGATAGGTCATGCATTGAAGAAGTGGGAGTCGACCTTGAACTTTGTGTTCATGCCCATGGACCTGATGTGGAACTTATCATGGAAGCTTCTTGAAAAACTTTTAATTAATTGGATAATTCATCCGGTGTCTTTGAATTGGATCCCTTGCAACTATGGTTTCGGCCATATTGATATTCCTTGATTCCTTTTTCTCGGACAAGTTAAAATACTTGTCTTTTGAAGATCAATGCACTTGTCAAACCTCTATTTTGCTCTACCTCCGAGTATTACCCTTTGGTATCTTGATAATACCATCGAACCATGTTGCTTATTATGAGCCTTCATCGAGTATTATTCCTCACCGATTCCAATGTTTCCTGGTTCTGAGTTGTTAGTCACTCGAGGACACCGATAACTAAATCGGGTCCGCACCACGATTAAACAACTCTTAGTAATCTCCTTTACTCACGAATTTGTACTCGAGCATGTCAATCCTAGCCTGATCGGCTATCAGATTGGGCTAATTTTTAACTATGCTACCTGGTCCTGCTTCACGGAGCACAAATTTCGAAAGTGAGCTAATCTTACATCGATCTTCCTTGTCATGTCATTTCTCCTTGAATAGCAAACTTGATTTCGAGTATGTTTCATACCCATGGTTCTGATAACTTTCTCTTCACCCATCCTTTTCCTTGATGTCATTGATGATCGATTATATCCTCATGAAACCAATCGACAAGTATGCCGTGATCATCATCAACATTTTGACCCCTTCCAGGATATTAATTGAATTCACGATGAGAAGTACCATCCTTGCCCTTGATGATTTGTGTTACCATCGACCACTTTATTGCCTTCCGTTCAACACAAACTTGTTCGTGTTTCTAGCAACCCTATTGCTTTCAAGTTAATGGTTGATATTTCATTCTTAGACCATTGGTTGTTGAATCACCTTTCTAACATTGATCATGCTACCTAAGACCATATTTTGGGTGCACTTTTCAACCAATGCTTAATTGTGTATGTTTTCCTCAAGCATACCTCATTATGTCATCTGATCTAACAAAGGTTATCTCCTTATTCACATAGTTGTGGAAGTCCATCCTTTTGGAAATCTCGAGGAATTGACGCTGAGTCCATCAGCCACCTCCTCGTCCTCTCCTTGGTTAAATGATGAACTCTTGTTTTGGAACTCGCTTCCATAGTGTATTTCCAAGAATCTTACATTATCATCTAGTCAATGTGTGTTACACCTTTTCTTCTCAGGCACCCTGACTCTGAGGTATCCTAACACGGACCAGATCTGAATCCCGGTCAGATATGATGGTTGGAATATATTTCCAAGGGTAATAACAATGTTCTTTTGTGACCCGGTAAGATGATGTCATGCCCAGCACACCTGGCCGGAGGACCTACCATTATAGTTTCCTTTTTTGCAAGGTTATCCATTCTTCCATGAGGAAATTGAAAGACTTATTCTATGAGTTGTTCCTGATGGATCCTTTGTGTATCCAAAGTCTGACCTTTGCTTGAAGACCTTGTCAATGCCATCTCAAAGCATGTCTGAGGTGCTCTGATTTTCAACAAGAACATTTGAAGCCTAATGCTAAATGTTACTTGCTCAACTATCCAAACACCGTTGCATGGGTAATGTCAAGAAATTTCTCTCCCCTTTCCTAAAGAGTTTCTACAATACATCCTGCCAAGGATATCATGCTCTGCTTGTCCTTGGGAAGGATATACCCCTGAAATAAGTGTTTAAACACATTTTCCTTTCCATTGTTCTGTTTAATCTGATAACCATATTTTTCTTTCCATTGTTTGGTTAAACCTTTCTTGTGATCTATATGATCTAAGCAGTAATAATTCACTGCTTATGTAAACACCTCGGTGTACAACTCTATCAGTAAGACTGTGTTACTATTGTTGATGACATTCTGGTATCCACCGATGGACGAGAACTTTGCCTAATGGCCCGCCTCGTTCAACGAGCAGGAAAATGGTTCTATTCGTCCCTTGCCCTTGGTACCAATGATGCAGACAACATAACAGACCGGTTATTCTCTGACATGCCTTGCTATCATGGATGTGCCGGATGTCAACGCCCTTCCTTATTTTAACCCACAGTTCCACAGGATCGAAACCTGACTCTCCTATACACCATGTTACCAAAGTTAATCCTTGAGCCTGGCTACGTATGTAATTGACGGGTCACCTTCCTAGTTATCTACTTTGGTAACTGGCGCAATATTCAATCTCGTTGCTTTGGACCCCTTTCGCATGTTGTTTCAGACATCGAACGATTGCCTATCCGTTTGAAACTTCTCAGGGTACCTTCTTACTTTACTCTCGATATTTTCTTAAGTTTCAATTTGAGAGTTACTTTCCGCCACCTTCCCCGATGTTATCGACCAGATAGTCAACCTTGCAGAGGTCCGTTCTTCTGGAATAACCACCCTTTATTCTTTCGTAAGTACGGTGAAGATCCTGAAGGAAGGACGACAACTTCATCAGGATGACCTGAAGAAGAGAAATGAAGACATCAACATAATGGATCGACCTCTTTGAGAAGAGCAACCAAGACTGAGACGATTCGTTAGAAATTCGTAACCAAAACTTCCCCCCTGACCGAACCTCTTAAATCTTGGGACGAGATTTCTTGTAGTGGAGGGAATTGTGACGCCCGGATAATTAAGCTATAGTAAACCTTTGTTAATGATGCCACGTCACCACGATTACTGTTGCAAATCTCGCGTTAGTTCGAAACCGATTCAAATTCAAATTCAGAAGAAAAGCAAACAACAAAAGTTTTCAAAAAAACTAAAACTAAAATGTTCGGGTTGTTTCAAATAAATCGTAAGCAATTATGGTGGAGAAACCAAGCTTTTATAAAATGCTTAAATGAACTATAAGGATTTTAAACAGTAGCAAAAACAATTAATTAAGTGCCTTTTACAATTAATAAATTACTAAACTATTTTATTTTGTCACCAAACTTTTTGTGGCATTGGGGTATTTTGCAACACTAATTTAGGCACTACTTGTATATTTTATAAACCAAAAATATATAATAAATAAAATAGAAAACTAATAAATAGAAAACAAAGAAATACAAAAAAAAGAGAAACAAAACCTCCCCCTGGGCCATTTGGCCCAGCTAGCCAGGCCGGCCCAGCTGCTGGCCAGCCCACTGCCCCCTCAGGCCCAACCAGCCATTCCCCACTCCCTTATCCTATCCCCACTCCCCCCGAACCCTAACCCTGACCGCACCACTCCCCCCCACTCGTCCACTCCTCGCTCTGCTTCCCCCCTGTCGGTGTCAAAACTGGCGGATCTCGGGTAGGGGTCCCGAACTGTGCGTCTAGGCCGGATGGTAATAGGAGGCAAGGGACACAAAGTTTTACCCAGGTTCGGGCCCTCTCGATGGAGGTAAAACCCTACATCCTGCTTGATTAATATTGATGATATGGGTAGTACAAGAGTAGATCTACCACGAGATCAGAGAGGCTAAACCCTAGAAGCTAGCCTATGGTATGATTGTTGTTCTGTATGTTGTCCTACGGACTAAAACCCTCCGGTTTATATAGACACCGGAGATGGTTAGGGTTACACAAAGTCAGTTACAATGGTAGGAGATCTGCATATCCGTATCGCCAACCTTGCCTTCCACGCCAAGGAAAGTCCCTTTCGGACACGGGACAAAGTCTTCAATCTTGTATCTTCATAGTCCAGGAGTCCGGCTGAAGGTATAGTCCGGCCATCCGGACACCCCCTAATCCAGGACTCCCTTAGTAGCCCCTAAACCAGGCTTCAATGACGACGAGTCCGGCGCGCAGATTGTCTTCGGCATTGCAAGGCGGGTTCCTCCTCCAAGTACTTCATAGAAGATTTTGAACACAAAGATAGTGTCCGGCTCTGCAAAATAAGTTTCCACATATTGCCATAGAGAGAATAATATTTACACCAATCTAATCTGGTGACGTATTCCGTAGAGTGACACACCACGGCCAAGCCTTTATTCGAGTCGTTTCATTATCCCACCTCAGCGCGTCATGCGAGGCGGTTTCCTTGGCACGTCTTATTAAAGCAGAGATCGTGTCCCCCTTATTCCAGGATTCTCATCAATACGGGCGTGGGTAACCCAACCGCTTCTAGGACACCTAGATTATAGGCAAGTCCAAATGGACACGGACAGGACGCTTGATATCCACCCTCTTTATAAAGGGACAAGGCTTTTATTTTTCCCTCCCGTGCTCAATCGAATCCTACCCCCGCCTCAAGCTCAAACGCCCAAAGTTTAGGTCAGGTGCTCCGAACCTTCAGTCATGTCTGGATCTAGCCTTCAAGGCTGATGGGTGCCTTCCTCCGTCACGGAAGAAGACATCAAAAAGTTGAGGGTGGCCAGATATCTGACCGCCGAGATTTTGCATCGGCTGCCTCCCCGGGGGCAGGCCGTCCCCTCCCCCAAACCCAACGAGAGCGTCGTGTTCATCTCCCACTTCCTCCGAGGTCTAGGCCTTGCTCTGGATCCTTTCGTCATAGGCTTGATGTTTTACTACGGGCTAGATTTCCATGATCTAGCTCCGGACTCCTTTCTTCATATCACGACATTTATCGTCGTGTGCGAGGCCTTCCTTCGGGTTACCCCTCACTTTGGCCTATGGCTCAAGACCTTTGAAGTAAAGCCGAAGATGATCGAGGGGCAACAGGCGGCGTGTGGAGGTGCCTCAATACGCAAGATGACGGGAGCTTCATGGCCCAAAGGTTCCATTCCGGAGGTGTCTGAATTGTGGCAAAAGGAGTGGTTCTACATCACGGCTCCTAGAAGTGCCAAGTGGGCGGCCACCCCCATTTTCCGCTCGGGCCCTCCAACACAACTGATGTCATGGATTAGCAGAGGACTGAGCTGGGGTCCAGCCAAGGATGTGCCTATACTGCAAATCCGCATTCGAGATCTCTTTAATGGAGATTTCAGTTTGGTTGCGGTAATACAAGTTATGCTGGTCCGTCAAGTCCAACCCTGCAAACGCTGGCCCCTTTGCTTGTGGGAGTTCAATCCCGAGGGACTGCATGCCATTCAAAATTTCCTCGGCCTGACGCACGAGGTGATGTACAAGTCATTCTTCGGACCTCAGGTAGAGTGTCCGGAAATCACGGAGGACGTGGGCCTGAGCAGTAACCGCGCCGCCGAACAGGTAAGGAATCATCCAGCCGAATATACTATCTCTCATTTGTTACGAAGTTATCCCTGAGAGTTCGCTTTTTGACCAGGACTGGCTAACAAAGGCGAAGTTGATTCGGTGTTCGGCCCCCTCCCTGAGGGTTTGGAACATCCGGTATTGGAAAAGATGCTCCAGACCGCACCTTGCCCGGAGCCCTTGAAGGAAGACACTGTGGAGGATAATACAGGCGGACGCGGGTCCCCAATGCTGCCCATTCTAACTGAGGGAGCGAGCGTCTCCATGAAGGAAGACGACCAGAAGAGGAAAAGGACTGCGCCCCGGGATTCGGAAGTTGAAGCTTGCAAACGGGAGAAGAAGTCTCCCACAGAGGGTCCTACCCTGGGGGGCGATGTTGCCGCACAAAGTCCGCGGGGGGATCAATTCTCCCGCGAGTCGTAAGTGACCCGAAATACTTTAATAGTACAGATATGCCATCTTTTTCTTCTGAGAAAATAACCACCGCATATATGTTTGCAGTTCGGGCCTTAGCCCCTCTCAAATAAGCTCGTCTTCGAGGGATCTTCTTCCAGAGATGGTGGAGAGTGAAATGCCTCCTCCGGACTCCTCCGCTCCAGAAGCGGGCGACCCTGAAGTGTCGTCGCGGAGGGCCTCTCCGAATCCGGTGAGGCCAGAAGATAATCCCATTGACCCCCGAAGCTCCCAGTGTCCGGCTCCCGAAGAGAGCAGACAAAAGAGTCCGGCACCGTCTAGTATGCGATTAGATGTTCTGAGGGAGTTGGTGGGGCGAGCGGCCATATCAGATGAACACCGTGTGCTGATGAATACGGTGATGGAGAGGATATCGTCCGCCGAAAGCGGATTGCATGAAGCTTTTATGAGTCTACTGACAGGCTTTGAGGTACGTAAAAGAATGTATGATAGTCCTGCACATGCTAGGTGTGCCCTGTGTAGATAGTAGCCCCTGAGACTCTGGTTGTCGTCGGAAACGATGACGAACAGAGATCATATTCCCAAGTTATAACCATACTGCCTCTATGTGCAGGTGATGGAAGCTCTAGTGGCTAGCCGGACTAGCGAGTTTGCCCATTTAGAACGGAAGTTGGATGCGGCAGACGCTGACATCGAGCTTGTTAACAAAAGGCTTGACGATGCATAGGGTAAGTGTCCTTTTCTAGTAAACGCCACATAGGAAGAGCAGCATGATGCCAGTATCTTTAACATGTTGTGACTGCAGATGGAGCTGCCACTATTGAATCCTTGCGGGCAGAACTTGCCCGAGCCAAGGAACAAGTGAGGTTGGGTAATGCGGCTGCTTTAAAGGCGGCCGAAGAATTGCAAGCCGAGAAGGCCGCACATGGCGAGAGCCGAGACAAGATGGCCATAGAATTAAAAGCCGCCGCCGACCGTTGCCGGGTTCTCGAAAAGGAAAACCAAGCGAAGGCATCGGACCTTGAGAAGTCTGCTGCGACGAGAAAGGACCTCCGCTCTGCTATGAGGGCAAAGAAGGAGGAGCTGCGGGAAGCCGGGGATATTGTAGCTGGGAAATCCTTTATGTTGCGGAGGAAGTTCGGAGATCCACGATATGCCCCTCTGGATCGGCTATGGAGTTGGAGGATGTATATATGGATTTGGCGGCGAGCGCTGCCGATGCAGCCAAGTATTTTCAGGGTCAGACGGACCGTGAAGTAGACCAACTGTTTTGGAGACAATTCCATTCTCCCGAGCGTCCGCTGTCATCGAGTGACCAATTAGCCAAATGGGCCGAACTAAATAGGTTGTTCGGACTCTCCATGAGGTCTATTGTGGATCAGCTATGGCCGGAAAGGTCAAAACCGAACAGCTATTTTGGCTTGGTGCAGCAGTTCCTTGAAGTGGTGCCACGCATTAATGCGATGAAGAGGTCGGCGTGCATAGAGGGCGCACGGATGGCCTTTGCCCGTGTTAAAGCATACTGGGCGGAGATGGATGCTACCACTGTTGCAGCGCGGGATTCGGCCATAGGTCGAAGGGCTGCTGAGCACTACTTTGAAGAAGTTCTTGAGGGTGCTCGTTTGATAGAGACCCAGTGCTCAAAAAATATTATGTTTGAGTGATATGTAATCTCATTGTAAGCGAAATGCTTTTATAAATTTTTATAAGGCTATTTTTATACTTTTGCCTGAAAGTAATATGATGCCTCCTGGGCGGCCGTTTATGTATACATGTGTATAACCTGAAAGATTGCAGCCGGCGGCTTCAACCCTCACGCATATAATGCGGAGGTGCTCGCAAAAACACGCGTTCACACTTAACCCAGCGTCTTGGTGCTATTAAGGAGGTGATAGCGGAGCGAGCGAGGCAACCGGACTATAATGCTTTAGCACTTTCACTTAGCCATAGGAGTTTGACAGTGGGGCTACTAGATAGCCCCTGGTGGCTCCACACTCTCCCGATCCCGGGGTGCGTACATGCTTGGCCGGAAAACGGCCCTTCATTAAGGCGGAGGAATTCTAACATTCCGACAGGTCATCGAGTGGTTGACCAGTCTCACGCTATATCATGACAGTCAGTTTTTGGCTTTCTCTACTGAGGTGCTCGTCCAGATGAACCAGGCAAAATCGCAGTAGTTCTCCTGGTGCTACCTTAGCTGTTAAAGCGGAACGGAAGGCACCAAAACACAGTATCCGGGCAAACCCAACATTTGACCAAAGACAATGATTCGGAGCTGATGCATATAAGGCCGAACTCACGACACCGAACACTCCCTAAGGTATTCGGTCTTAGTGGTATAAACCGGGCCTAAATAATGGCCTTTGTAAGAAGCCCCTTCTGTCCAGGTACGTGCATTGTTCTGGCGTGGCCACATGCCAAGACGTCCACATCCTTCGGTGTATATGCATCAACAAGAGACAGTAAAATAGGTTTACGCAGGGTCTTAATCTAAAAAGAATCCTTGGAACGGGTCCCTACTTCACGTTTGCGCCTGTGTCTCCGTTGTGCCGTATCCTGGATGGGTGTAGCACGATGATCGTCTGTAAAAGAGAGGAATCTAGGTGAAAAAGTTGCCGTGCAAAAAGATAGTTTTTTAAAGAAACCATGCATAATTCAAGATGAGAAGAAATTTCCACTTGTCTACGCGCGTTGAGCCCCTTGTATTGACAAATAGGGGTGTGACCATTTATTCTGAGGTCTTGACGACCTATTGGATGCTTTCACTGGTCCGGGCGCCTTTAGTGTGCGGCTGCCAAGGCAGCCTCACTCTCTTCGGCGCGCAGAGATCACTTGATATTTCCGTGCACTGTAATGATGCCACGTGGACCGGGCATCTTGAGTGTGAGGGAGGCGTAGTGTGGTATTGCATTAAAGCGAGCGAAAGCTTCGCGTCCGAGCAGTGCTTGATAGCCACTTTGAAACGGAGCGATGTGGAAAGTTAAATGCTCGTGACGGAAGTTATCAGGGGAGCCGAATATAACTTGTAGTAGGAGGGAGCCCGTACAACGAGCCTCTGGGCCTCACGTTACTCCTTTAAAGGTAGTATTGCTATGGCGAATTTGTGTTGGGTCTAACCCCATCCCGCGGATTGTATCCTGATATATTAGGTTTAGGCTACTGCCGCCATCCATCAAGACTTGTGTGAAGTGATATCCGCCAATTACTGGGTCTAATACCAGGGCAGCCCATCCTGCGTGCCGGATACTTGCTAAGTAACCGCGATGGTCGAAAGTGATCGGTTGAGACGACCAGTGGCAGGACTTCGCGGTGACAGGCACTTGGGTATATTTTTCTTGGAGTGCCGCGTTGTTTTTTCCGTTGATCACGTGTAACACGTTTACTGTTTTGACTTCTGGTGGAAATTTCTTTTGTTCCCCCGTGTCTTGCTTGGGGGGCTCGTCCTCGTCTTCACTTGGTGTATCCTCCCCCTTGTGTACGGCGTTGAGCTTGCCGGACTGCTTGAAGACCCAACATTCTCTGTGGGTATGATTAGCAGGTTTACCAGGGGTACTATGGATCTGACATACTTGGTCCATAATTTTGTTGAGGCTGGACAGTTCATCCCTGGTGCCTTTAGGGGGCGGCTTTTGACCTGGCCGAGAGCTTTTGAATCCGGCATTTACTGCCGTGCCCTTCGTGCTGTCTTCTTTATTCTGGCGTTTGTTATTGCTGTTGCGCCGTGATTTCCCGTTTCCATCTCTAACGTCAGATTAACTGGGGTCGCTGGTGCTGCATCTGGCTAGCCAGCTGTCCTCACCCGCGCAAAAGTGGGTCATGAGGTTTGTTAATGCGGCCATCGTTCTTGGCTTATTTTGGCCGAGGTGTCTGGCGAGCCATTCGTCACTGACGCTATGCTTGAAAGCTGCCAAGGCTTCGGCGTCCGAACAGTTGACAATCTGGTTCTTTTTAGTAAGAAACCTGTTCAAAAGCTTTCGGGCTGACTCTCCGGGCTGCTGAGTTATGTGACTCGAATCGTCCGCATCCGGAGGTCGCACATAAGTCCCTTGAAAATTTGCCTGAAAGGCATCTTCGAGCTCTTCCCAACTTCAATGGAGCTTTCGGGGAGGCCTTTGAGCCAGTGACGAGCTGGCCCTTTGAGCTTGAGGGGTAAGTACTAGATGGCGTGGAGATCGTCTCCTCGAGCCATATGGATATGAAGGATGTAGTCCTCAATCTAGACCCTAGGGTCTGTTGTTCCGCCGTATGCCTCTATGTTTACGGGCTTGAATCCCTCTGGAAATTGATGTTCCAACACCTCATCGGTCAAACATAGGGTGTGTGTGGCACCCTTGTAGCTGGGAGTGCCACGTTGTTCGGATGTTTGTTGTGTTGCATTGTATGTTGGGGCGCGCTTGCGTGGTCCAGAGATGGATCTTGTTGCGCCGTCCTCTGGGTGCGAGCCCTCGCATGGGTCGCGTGTTGTATTGTGAGCTGCGTTGTATGCCGCTCTGTGTTGGTAGAGGGGTCGTCTATCCGACCAGGTGGATGCTTTGATATTTGGTTGTGGGGGGTCTGAGGCGTCCTCATCAAATTCGGGTAGCAACTTCCGCTTTGGGTAGCTCTTGGAGGGGCGATTGTCGCCGTACCTCGCTGCAGTGTTGAGCATTTTACTCCATCTAATTTGGAGTGTGTCTTGCGCGGCCTTGAGCCTTTGCTTCTGCTTTTTAAGACTCCTCGCGGTGGCAACAAGCCTTTTACGGGCATTCTGCTGCTCCGGGTGCCTGTCCGGCATTATGTCGTCCGGACCATTATCCTTGATAGAATTTGTTTGTTCGGTTTGATTATCCGGATTGCCGTTGTCTGGCAGCATTTCGCCCTGCTCCAGCGCTGGGTCTGTGTGATCACTATTTCTGTCGAGGCGGGATTTGGGGCGGCGCTTGCGTCGCCGCTTTGACTGCTTTTCGAGGGAACAAGCTTCCGGTGCGTCCTTCCACTCCTCGTCGTCATCTTTTGCTGCGTCCACCATGTATACGTCATATGACGAGGTGGCATTCCAGGGCCCAATAGGCGCTGGTTCTTCATCGTCTCCTTCATTGGCGTCCATACCGTCGATGTCTTCGGAGTTGAAGTTGAGCATGTCGGTTAAATGGTCGACAGTGGCTACAAAGTGGGTGGTGGGTGGGCTTTGAATTTCTTCATCGTCCGTATCCCAACCTTGCTGACCATAGTCCGGCCAGGGCTCTCCTGATAAAGAGAGAGACTCCAGTGTCTTCAGAATATCGCCAAAAGGCGAGTGCTGAAAGATGTCCGCGGCAGTAAACTCCATGATCGGCGCCCAATCGGATTCGATCGGCAGGGGCGCGGAGGGTTCGGAGTCCGGAGAGGAGTCCGGCTCCTTGGAGTCACGAATCTCGCGGAGTGCGGGGCTGGTGTTCGGCTCGATCGCCGTTGGGATCGCAACCCCCGAGGCGGGGTCCAACCACCCATCCTCGATCGGCGCAGTTGGCTCCGAATTAAGGGTCGAAGCCGATGCGGGTGCGGCCTCCAGGGCACTGTTCAGCGGCAGAGCAAGATCATGCTCGTCGTGACAGTGCGGCGCGCTCGGCAGTGGCTCGAATCCGTCGAAGATCAAGTCCCCACGGATGTCAGCCGTGTAGTTTAAACTTCCAAATCTGACCTGACGGCCAGGGGCATAGCTTTCGATCTGCTCCGAATGGCCAAGTGAATTGGCCTGCAGTGCGAAGCCGCCGAAGACGAAGAGCTGTCCGGGGAGGAAGGTCTCACCCTGGACTGCATCGCCATTGATGATCGTAGGAGCCATCAAGCCTGACGGTGACGACACAGAGGAACTCTCAATGAAAGCACCAATGTCGGTGTCAAAACCGGCGGATCTCGGGTAGGGGGTCCCGAACTATGCGTCTAGGCCGGATGGTAACAGGAGGCAAGGGACACGAAGTTTAACCCAGGTTCGGGCCCTCTCGATGGAGGTAAAACCCTACGTCCTGCTTGATTAATATTGATGATATGGGTAGTACAAGAGTAGATCTACCACGAGATCAGAGAGGCTAAACCCTAGAAGCTAGCCTATGGTATGATTGTTGTTCTGTATGTTGTCCTACGGACTAAAACCCTCCGGTTTATATAGACACCGGACAGGGTTAGAGTTACACAAAGTCGGTTACAATGGTAGGAGATCTGCATATCCGTATCGCCAACCTTGCCTTCGACGCCAAGGAAAGTCCCTTCCGGACACGGGACGAAGCCTTCAATCTTGTATCTTCATAGTCCAGGAGTCCGGCTGAAGGTATAGTCCGGCCATCCGGACACCCCCTAATCCAGGACTCCCTCACCCCCCCGATCCAGATTGGATCGGGCGCTGGGCGACGCCTCTCGCCGCGCCGGCCGAGCGGCCAACGACCTGGACCTCGTCGGACCTCCCCCCTTGTCCTCTACGCCGTCATCCCCGTCTTCCTCCCCACCGGACTGCACGCCTCCTCGTCTCGCCCTCGACGGCTCCATCGAGCCTCGCCACCCCTCTTCCCTCCACTGGCCTTGAGCGAACCCCCCTCCTCTATGCCTTCCTCACGCACGCCCCCTCCTCGTCCGGTCACCCCGTGGAGGCCACGCTCACCACGCCCGCGTGCCTCGCACTCGCGTGTCGCGCCTGGCCACCCCGCACGCGTTCCCTTGCCTACTCTATGCACGGGTGCCGTCGTCGCCGCGTTCATCCCGTGCTCCAGCTCACACACCGTCGCCCCGCGCCCGCTGCGGCACGCCGTGCCTCGCGCCGCCTACCACGTCGCTGCTGCCACCGCCAGCTGTGCTCCACCCTGCTCTCTCCTCCCGTGCACGCTCTTCCCTCCCGTCACCGGATCCAGCACGCGCGCCTCTTGAGCGCCTCGTGCGCCCCTGCTGCCGCGTACCCACGCGCGCCCGCCCACACGGGGCCGCGCCCGCTGCCGCTCACTACTCCAGTCGGCCCGTGCTGGCCTCGCCCCGCCGCTTCTGCCCTGTGTGACGCCGCGCCGCACATCGCCCCGTGTCCGGGTCCAGTACCCACGCCCGCGCCCGTTAACCCGTTTGTGGCATGGGACAATGACACGTGGGCCCAGCCCCAGTAAAACGAAGAACGAATTAAAAATATATATAAAGAATAATAATTAATTAATTAGCAAATTAATTAAGATAATTAAATTGGTTTAATTAAACTAATTAAGCTTAATCAGTAACCAGTTAATTCACCTAATTAATTCTGGTAATCAACCCGTTAACTGCTTATTTAGTCTCAACCAATCTTGTTAATTAACTAGGCAGACAATGACAGGGGGCCCCACCCGTGTTGACTAGTCAAACTTTGACCGGTCAACTGGGTCCCCCTTGGCCCACATGTCAGCCCCTCTGGTATGCTTCTGTGTACCCAGAGTTGGGTGCGCATAGTATTTTACATTTATTTTTGAATTAAGTTAAATTGAGAAAATGAATAAAACTTTGAAAATTAATATAAAATAAACCGTAGCTCGGATGGAAAAACTTTGTACATGAAAGTTGTTCAGAACGACGAGACGAACCCGGATAGGCAGCCCGTTCGTCCGCTACACATCCCTAGTATAGCGAACACGCAACTTTCCCCCTCCGGCTCCTCTGTCCGAAAACGCGAAACACCGAGAATACTTTCCCGGATGTTTCCCCGTTCACCGGTACCACCTCGTACCGTGTTAGGGCACACGTAGCATCATGCTTTGTCATGTCATGCATCTTCATGCAATTGTTTGCAATATATTTATTGCTTCTTCCCCCTCTTCTCTCACTAGACACCGAGACTGACGCCGCTGCTACCCAGTATGACTACGGTGTTGACGACCGCTCTCTCTTGCCAGAGCAACCAGGCAAGCCCCCCCTTGATCACCAGGTATCGCCTACTCTCCTCTATACTGCTTGCATTAGAGTAGTGTAGGATGTTACTGTTTTCCGTTAATCCTATCCTGATGCATAGCCTGTTATTGTTGCTACTACTGTTGATACCTTACCTGCAATCCTACATGCTTAGTATAGGTTGCTAGTAATCCATCAGTGGCCCTACATTCTAGTTCGTCTGCCATGCTATACTATCGGGCCGTGATCACTTGGGAGTTGATCATGGGTATATACTTATACATAATATATGATACTGATGATGACTAAAGACGGGTCGGCTCGTAGGAGTACCCACGAGTGATCCACGGATTGGGTCCGAAAGGACGTTTGTCCCGACGGCCCTCTGAGTGGATCTTTGTGGTGAAGCGACAGGGTAGGTTGAGACCACCTAGGTGAGAGGTGGACCTGTCCCTGGTCGGCGTTCGCGGTTATTTCAAGATAACACGTTTAACGAGATCTTGGTATTTGACCTAAGTCTGGCTACTGGCCTATACGCACTAACCATCTACGCGGGGACAGTTATGGGCACTAGACGTCGTGGTATCAGCTGAAGCCTTTATGACGTCAGCAACTGAGCGGCACGCGCTGGATTGGACTGGAACGCCTGCTAGGCTAGGTCTGCTTCCGGCTGCATTCGCAACGTGCAGGTGTGCAATGGGCGATCGGCCCAGACCCCTGCGCCATAGGATTTAGACCGGCGTGCTGACCTCTCTGTTGTGCCTAGGTAGGGCTGCGACGTGTTGATCTTCCGAGGCCGGGCATGACCCAGGAAAGTGTGTCCGGCCAAATGGGATCGAGCGTGTTGGGTTATGTGGTGCACCCCTGCAGGGAAGTTAATCTATTCGAATAGCCGTGTCCCTCGGTAAAAGGACAACCCGGAGTTGTACCTTGACCTTATGACAACTAGAACTGGATACTTAATAAAAGACACTCTCCCAAGTGCCATATACAACCGGCGATCGCTCTCTAACAGGGCGACGAGGAGAGGATCGCCGGGTAGGATTATGCTATGCGATGCTACTTGGAGGACTTCAGTCTACTCTCTTCTACATGCTACAAGATGGAGGCTGCCAGAAGTGTAGTCTTCGACAGGACTAGCTATCCCCCTCTTATTCCGGCTTTCTGGAGTTCAGTCCACATATGATAGCCTTATTCCAGTTGATACCAATGCATACATATGTAGTGTAGCTCCTTGCTTGCGAGTACTTTGGATGAGTACTCACGGTTGCTTTGCTCCCTCTTTTCCCCCTTTCTATACCCAATTGTTGCGACCAGACGTTGGAGCCCAGGAACCCGACGCCACCGTTGACGACAACTACTACTACTCGAGAGGTGCCTACTACTACGTGCAGCCTGCTGATGGCGACCAGGAGTAGTTTAGGAGGATCCCAGGCAGGAGGCCTACGCCTCTTTCGATCTGTATCCCAGTTTGTGCTAGCCTTCCTAAGGGAAACTTGTTTAACTTATGTCTTTACTCAGATATTGTTGCTTCCGCTGACTCGTCTATGATCGAGCTCTTGTATTCGAGCCCTCAAGGCCCCTGGCTTGTAATATGATGCTTGTATGGCTTATTTTATTTGTAGAGTTGAGTTGTGATATCTTCTCGTGAGTCCCTGATCTTGATCGTACACGTTTGCGTGTCTGATTAATGTACGATTGAATCAAGGGCGTCACAGCGAGGCTTTCCTCTGCATCCGCCCCCATTTCGGCCTATGGCTCAAGACTTTCAACGTCAAGCCGAAGGTGGTGCGCGGCAACCAGGCGGAGTGCGGAGGCGCCATGGTGGGCAAAATGCCCAACGTCTTATGGCTCGGGGGCTCCTATGTGGAGACCCCGAAGGGGTGGCAATCGGGGTGGTTTTACATCACCGAGCCGCGTGACCTTGAGTGGGTCGCAGCCCTCGTGTTCCGGTCCGGACCCCCAACGCGGCTCACGTCCTAGAAGGAGACGGGCCTGTCATGGGACAGCAAAGGAGAGTTGACTGGACTGCAAACATGCATCCAAACCCTGGTGGACAAGCAGCTCAAGCTTGTCAACGTAGTCCAGGTTATGGTCATCCGCCTGATCCTCCCGTGTCAACAACGGGCCTTCAATCTGTGGGAATTCAACCTGGCGCAGCACCAAACTCTGAGCAGGCTCTTCGACACGACTTACGAAGATGCCTGGAAAGTGCTTTTCAAGGGCGCCGAGGCTCCCGCATCCGCTACCGAGGATCGCGGATTCAGCGTGCAGCATCATGCTAGCACGGTAAGTGGTTTGTACCTTTTACAGGGTATTTAGTTTTTCATAGTTTAACTCTATGCGGGATCTAAGCTCCCTTACCTTTGACAGGTTTGGCAGGCGAAGTCCGGACAGATCGACTGTCCGGCTCCTTTGCCCGAAGACCCAGCCGATGCCCGCTTGGTGAAGCTGCTGGTTCCGGCACCCCATGTGGTGCTGGAGAAGAAGGCCACGAAGAAGGCCACGGGGACTTGAAAGAGTGCCCGACGCCAGGAGGTGTCGGGTTCATCATCCGACGACTCCAAGGCGCATTCCTCCCGTGAAGACAAGGAGGAGGAAGAAGAGGCCTCTCCCCCCCCCCCCCCAGCGGGAGGAGAGAAGAAAAGGAAGGTCGCCCTTACTGGGGAGGCCGAAGGGTCCAAGAAGGGGAAAACCCTTCCTCCGGACTACTCCACCGACACCGACGATGGCGGAGAGGAGTGGCTGCTCAGGGCCAAGCCCCTGGCGAAATCGTAAGTATCCGGATACCAGAGTAATTCATAGTATTCCTTTACTGCACAG
>NC_041390.1:588006129-588095741 GCF_002162155.2 Triticum dicoccoides
CTTCCTCCCCCCGCCCTACGGACGCCGCCGAAGTGTTGTCCCAACAGGTTCCAAGCCAGGAGGAGGTGGTCCTAGAGGCGCCGCGAGGCGACCTCCCGGACTCCAAGAGTAAAGGGGATAACCCCCCCCCCCCCAGGGCTCCAAGTCCGGCTCTAGGCCGGACACCGCTCCGGAACCTTCAAAGGTTCCAGAGTCTGGCCGGGGACCTCCTTCCAAGAGGAGCAAGCCCACCGTGCCGGTGACCCCCGTCCAACCGGAGGCGCCGGACAACCTGTTGGAGGTGCTCAAAGGCGCCTCCATCGACGAGGAGCGCCGCACCATTATGAGTGCGGTAGTCCAGAAGGTTCAGTCCGCCAAGAGCGGACTGACTGAAGCTTGTACTAGCCTTTTAACAGGCTTTGAGGTAAGTAAAGCATGTGTAAATAATCTTACCGCATAGACAGTAGCCCCTGATGCTCTGTTTGGCGTTCGGGAAGAAAAGCCGAATAGAGGATCAAATAAAATTCGCAGGAGTCTAACAAAAAGGAGTCAATATGCGTATGCAGGCTTCTCTGCTGGCGTCCACCGCACTGACTGCGGAAGTGGACACGCTAAAGCAGAACCTCGAGCAGTCCGAGCAAGAGCTCGGGCGTGCCAAGAAGCAGCTCGAGGACAATGAAGGTAAGTAATACCTTGTTTAAGTATATATATAAAAAGTGCAATTGCAAAAAATGACAGGAGTATCATGGTTATTGTAGGGGCCACGTCTGAGGTGGCGACCCTTAAGCAAGCGCTGGTCGAGGCCAAGAACAGGGCAGCCACGGAGCGCACTGAGCAGGAGAAGTATGAGGCCCAGGTTGGCAAGGTGCGGCAAGAGCACCAGGCTCTCATGAAAAAACATGAGAGTTTGGACCTTGACTCAAAGAGGCGAGCGTCCGAGCTCGCGGTGGCTATTAAAGATGCCAAGTCTGCCAAGGTCAAATCCCAGAGGACCCTCCAGGAGTTGGATGCGGTGAAAAAGATAGCGGCGGGTAAGGCATTCTTTATGCAAAGTAAACATGTAAACGTGAGTTACTTGTTACTTACCCGAATCCGGAGTTCTCCAGGAGCCTTCGCGGATCTTCCCTGTAGTGTGTCCGATGCTGCCGCCTTCTATCGAGCCGAGGAGGGTAGCTCGACAGAGAAGGTGTTCTGGTCTCAGTATGCTGAGACCGGACACCCCATGCCCCTGAGCGACCAGCTGAAGCAACTGGTCGAGTTCCACAAGGCGGCCGAACATGCCATGAAGGGCCTCATAGTTCGGCTGTGGCCTAGAGAGGCTCTGCCTGGGAGCTATTTTCGGGCTGGTGCGGCGGCTGGTGGGGGCCTGTCCAAGGCTCAAAGTCATCAAGTGCCCCGTCTGCATTGAAGGTGCCCGTAGGGCCCTCGCCCGTTCTAAGGTGCACTAGGGCAAGCTGGATGCTGAGAAGCTTGTGAAGGACGAGCCACCGCCGGGGAAAGAGCATCGCAAGCCCGAGAATTATTATAAGGATGCTCTGAAGGGTGCCTGTCTTATGGCGGATGAATGTTCTAGGGATGTAATTTTGGAGTAAAACTCGCTCGTTTTGTCCTGTGCGCTGAAAACTTGTTCATATGCACTAAGCAATGCTGTTGGAATTTAAAATATTACCTTCTGTGCGGCTGTTTATCAATTCTGAGAGATGGCGAGTCGTCGGCTTCTGCCCCCGTGCCGCTAGTGCTGGGGTGTTTAGGGATAAACCTGAGAGCTCTTTTTGGGTCCTTCGAGGGAGGCGCTCAGCACAATGAACAAGGCAATCAGACTATAATGCTTGCTCTCACTTAGCCATAGAATTCTATAATTTTAAATTTTGGCGAAGCCCCTGGTATTCGGAAGACCGAGTTCGGGGCGCTATCCACACCTTGGCTGGACAAAGCCGACTCCTCGCTCTAAGCGGCATAAGTCTTTAGGTACTCGAAAAACCTCTCGAACAGCGACCAGCTCTCGCTTCATCATGACAGTCAGTTTTAGCTTTCTCTACTGAGGTGCTTGACCCAACTCAACTGGGGCACAATCGCAGTAGTTCTCCTAGTGCTACCTTAGCCGATATAACGGAATGTAAGGCACCAAAACATAGGATCCAGGCAAACCCAACTATTGACCCAAGACATGATTCGGAGCCGATGCATATAATGCTATAAGTTCGGGGTGCCGCACTTGTTAAAGTGTTCGGACTTCTCACACCATATTGAGGGGTACTAAAGCCCCTGGCGTATTTTGGCCGTACCAAAGTGTACGGGTGCAACATGTCGTTAAGGAACATATATTTGTAAAAAAGGTAATGCAAAAATAGACAAAAGCTATGCATTGTTTATTAAAAAGGGCTGCGATCAAAGCAGAACGATACAAATAATGCGATAAGCAAAAGGTTGGACTATTTAGCATGTCCATTCCAGGGGCAAGCTGCGGAATCGTATGTGAAACAGGTATACTGCTCGTGATAGGGACCACCTGGGAGTTCTGTAATGCGGCATGGCTTGTCTGCTTCCCTGGTTCTTGCATCGTTTGTGCGGAAATTGAACTGCCGAACAGGCCTTCCGAAGAATGGAGTCTTGAAAGTAAGAGAAAATTAAAAAATCGGCAGCCCCTCGTGCAGTTTAAGCCGTGTTTCAGGCGTGCTGTGATGGTGCCCCTCCCCTTGTACCCGTGGTATTTCTAGAGCGTAGTTATGTACGCGAAGCGCTGGCGTCGCATTTTTGCAAGGGCTGGGGTTGGGGTCGTATTGCTACGCCTGCTCGGAACGTGCCAGGCGGTCTTGTTGTAGGTTACTCCGGGTGCGCTTGACGGTGTCCGGACGTTTAATGGCCGGGCTGGAGAACTGCCTGGAGAGGCTGCTTTGTACTTCCATTGCAAGGGCCGCCGTGTGCTCCTCCATTCGGAGGGAGCGTCCAGTGTTTCCATTGACCGTAATTACTCCTCGAGGGCCTAGCATCTTGAGCTTAAGGTATGCGTAGTGAGGTACCGCGTTGAACTTGGTGAATGCGGTTCGCCCGAGCAGTGCATGATAGCCACTGTGGAATGGGACTATGTCGAAGATTAACTCCTCGCTTCGGAAATTGTCCGGAGATTCGAAGACCACTTCAAGTGTGACTGAGCCTGTACAGTTGGCCTCTACACCTGGTATTACGCCTTTAAAGGTCGTTTTGGTGGGCTTAATCCTCGAGGGATTTATGCCCATTTTCCGCACTGTATCCTGGTAAAGCAGGTTCAGGCTGCTGCCGCCGTCCATAAGGACTCTAGTGAGATGAAATCCATCAATAATTGGGTCTAGAACCAATGTGGCGAATCCTCCATGATGGGTGCTAGTGGGATGGTCCCTTCGATCAAAGGTGATCGGGCAGGAGGACCATGGGTTGAACTTTGGGGCGACTGGCTCTACTGCGTATACGTCCCTTAACGCGCGCTTCCGCTCCCTCTTGGGGATGTGGGTTGCGTATATCATGTTCACCGTCCGCACTTGTGGGGGAAAACCCTTCTGTCCACTGTTGTTCGGCGGCCAGGGCTCTTCGTCGTCATCGCTATGCAGCCCCTTGTCGGTATTTTCGGCATTTAACTGGCATGCCTGCTTGAACACCCAACAATCCGTGTTGGTGTGATTGGCCGGTTTTTCGGGGGTGCCATGTATCTGGCACAAGCGGTCAAGTATTCGGTCCAAACTGGACGGGCCCCTAGGATTTCTTTTGAATGGATTTTTCCGCTGACCGGATTTATATCCTCTGAATCCGGCATTAACTGTCGTATCCTCAGCATTGTCGCCGTTAATGCGGCGCTTCTGCTTGTTGCAACGCGACCTGCCACTACTATCCCTAGTATCCGAATTACCTGGGTTCTTGGTCATACTGTTACTATGAGCAAGCCAGCTGTCTTCTCCCGTGCAAAAGCGGGTCATGAGTGTCGTGAGTGCTGCCATAGATTTTGGCTTTTCCTGTCCAAGGTGCCGGGCAAGCCACTCGTCACGGACATTGTGCTTGAAGGCTACTAGGGCCTCTGCGTCCGGACAGTCGACTATTTGTTTTTTCTTTGTTAGGAACCATGTCCAGAATTGCCTGGCCGATTCCTCTAGCTGCTGAATTACGTGACTTAGGTCATCGGCGTCTGGGGGTCGCACATAAGTGCCCTGGAAATTGTCGAGGAATGCGGCTTCCAGGTCCTCCCAACAACTGATTGATCCTGTTGGCAAGCTGTTAAGCCAATGCCGAGCTGGTCCTTTAAGCTTGAGTGGGAGGTATTTGATGGCATGGAAATCATCGCCGCGGGCCATGTGGATATGAAGGAGATAATCCTCGATCCGTACCGCAGGATTTGTTGTGCCATCATATGATTCGATGTTTGCGGGTTTGAAACCCTCAGGGATTTGATGATCCATTACTTCGTCTGTGAAGCATAGTGGGTGTGCGGTGCCTCTGTACTGGGCTATATCACGACGTAGCTCCAATGAGCTTTGTCTACTGTGCTCGGCCCTGCCGAATTTGTGGCCGGCGTGACAGTTACCGTCTCGAGTCGTGGGGCGCCCACGTGATCCGTAGATCGATCTTGTTTGCCTTGCCTTGTCCTCCAACATATCTCGCAGGTCCGGT
Source organism: Triticum dicoccoides (assembly GCF_002162155.2). Classification (NCBI taxonomy): domain Eukaryota; kingdom Viridiplantae; phylum Streptophyta; class Magnoliopsida; order Poales; family Poaceae; genus Triticum; species Triticum dicoccoides. Next base: position 588,010,744 of record NC_041390.1, read on the forward strand.
GCATTTTCCCGTGCCTTGGTACGGGGTGCGTATTGAGTGGAGGGCCGAGAGGCCTCTCTATCGCGGCCACGAGGTGGCCGAACGGCCGTATTGAGTGCGGGTGATGTAGGTTTAAGTGCTTTCTCCGCTAATTGGGGTAGCAACCTGCGCTTTGGGTAGCTCTTGGAGGGGCGTTCGAGTTTATGCTCTTCAGCCGCAAGGACTTCGGTCCATCTGTCGACTAGCAAATCTTGATCAGCTCTAAGTTGTTGCTATTTTTTCTTGAGGCTTCTTGCCGTGGCCATAAGCCTGCGTTGAAAACGCTCTTGCTCGACGGGATCCTCTGGCACGATGAATTCATCATCGTAGAGGCTTGCCTCGTCTTCGGAGGGAGGCATATGATTATCGTCCTCGACCTCTCTGTGTGCTGCTCTCTCATGAGGGCTGGTTTCTCCATCCTCCTGTGCTAAATCTTGCTGGAGGGGCTTTTCTTCGGCACTTTCCGGAGTATTATTATCTCCCGTGCTAGAGTCACCGTATTTGTTTTGGCGGGATTGTGAGCGGCGCCGCTGACGCCGGTGCTTAGGCTGTTTCTTGGAGGGGTCATCCTCTGCTGTTCCATCGCCATCTCCTTCTTTTGGGGTGTCCACCATGTATGTGTCATATGACGAGGTGGCTTTCCAGGGGCCAATAGGCGCTGCTTCTTCATCGTCTCCTTCATCGGCGTCCATACCGTCGATGTCTTCAGAGTCAAAGTCGAGCATGTCAGTTAAATCGTCGACAGTGGCTACAAAGTGGGTGGTGGGTGGGCTTTGAATTTCTTTATCGTCCGTATCCCAACCTTGCTGACCGTAGTCTGGCAAGGGCTCTCCTGATCAAGAGAGAGACTTCAGTGTCTTCAGAATATCGCTGAAAGGCGAGTGCTGAAAGATGTCTGCGGCAGTAAACTCGATGATCGGCGCCCAATCGGATTCGATCGGTAGGGGCACAGAGGGTTTGGAGTCCGGAGAGGAGTCCGGCTCCTTGGAGTCTCGAGTCTCACGGGGTGCGGGGCTGGTGTTCGGCTCGATCGCCATTGGGATCGCAGCCCCCGAGGCAGCGTCCAACCGCCCATCCTCGATCGGCGCAGTTGGCTCCGAATTAAGGGTCGAAGCCGATGCGGGTGCGGCCTCCAGGGCACTGTCCGGCGGCAGAGCTAGATCATGCTCGTCGTGACAGTGCGGCGCGCTCGGCAGTGGCTCGAATCCGTCGAAGGCCAAGTCCCCGCGAATGTCAGCCGTGTAGTTTAAACTTCCAAATCTGACCTGACGGCCAGGGGCGTAGCTTTCGATCTGCTCCAGATGGCCAAGTGAATTGGCCCGCAGTGCAAAGCCGCAGAAGACGAAGATCTGTCCGGGGAGGAAGGTCTCACCCTGGACTGCATCGCTATTGATGATCGTAGGAGCCATCAAGCCTGACGGCGACGACACAGAGGAACTCTCAATGAAAGCACCAATGTTGGTGTCAAAACCGGCGGATCTCGGGTAGGGGTTCCCGAACTACGCATCTAGGCCGGATGGTAACAGGAGGCAAGGGACACGAAGTTTTACCCAGGTTCGGGCCCTCTTGATAGAGGTGAAACCCTACGTCCTGCTTGATTAATATTGATGATATGGGTAGTACATGAGTAGATATACCACGAGATCAAGGAGGCTAAACCCTAGAAGCTAGCCTATAGTATGATTGTTGTTCTGTATGTTGTCCTACGGACTAAAACCCTCCAGTTTATATAGACACCGGAGAGGGTTAGGGTTACACAAAGTCGGTTACAATGGTAGGAGATCTACATATCTGTATCGCCAAGCTTGCCTTCCATGCCAAGGAAAGTCCCTTCCGGACACAGGATGGAGTCTTCAATCTTGTATCTTCATAGTCCAGGAGTCCGACTGAAGGTATAGTCCGGCCATCCGGACACCCCCTAATCCAGGACTCCCTCACATATCATATTCAGTGTTCCATAAGTTTTATGTAGGATTTTATGACTAACCATGCAAATGACCAATTCCTGCTGACTCTCTAAATAGATATAAGTGAAGCATTAGAGTTTAATTCTTTCTACAAAATACCATGCTCTAATAACTATAAGTGAAGCAAAAGAGCATTCTACAAATAACGGTTTTCCATGTGAAGAGAAACAAGCAATCCAAACTTCAAATGACATAAGTGAAGCACATGAAGCATTCTATAAAGCCATACTCAAAAGATATAAGTGAAGTGCAATGAGCATTCTATAAATCGACCATCGACTATCTCAAACCAGCATGGTGCATAAAATAAAAATGAAAACTAAATGCAAAAGATGCTCCAAGATTTGCACATATCACATGAACAAAACGAAGATGAAAACATACCGGTACTTGTTGAAGAAAGATGGGATGCCTTTTGGGCAATCCCCAAGCTTAGATGCTTGAGTCTCCTTGGATATTTACTTGGAGTGCCTTGGGCATCCCCAAGCTTGAGCTCTTGCCTCTCCTCCTTCTTCTTACTGATAACCCACAAGTATAGGGGATCGCAACGGTTTTCGAGGGTAGAGTATTCATCCCAAATTTATTGTTTCGACATAAGGGGAGCCAAAGAATATTCTCAAGTATTGATAGTTGAGTTCTCAATTCAACCGCACCTGAAAGATTTAATTTCTGCAACAAAGTATTTAGTAGAAAAGTAATATGATAGTAACAGTAAAGGTAGCAAAAGTAACAGTATTGGTTTTGTAGTGATTGTAACATTGACAACGGAAAAGTAAATAAGCGAAGATCAATATGTGAAAAGCTCGTAGGCAATGGATCAATGATGGATAATTATGTCGGATGCGATTCCTCATGCAATTGTTATAACATAGGGTGACACAGAACTAGCTCCAGTTCATCAATGTAATGTAGGCATGTATTCCGAATATAGTCATACGTGCTTATGGAAAAGAACTTGCATGACATCTTTTGTCCTACCCTCCCATGGCAGCGGGGTCCTATTGGAAACTAAGGGATATTAAGGCCTCCTTTTAATAGAGTACCAGACCAAAGCATTAACACTTAGTGAATACATGAACTCCTCAAACTACGGTCATCACAAGTAAGTATCCCGATTATTGTCACTTCAGGGTTAACGGATCATAACACATAATAGGTGACTATTGACTTGCAAGATAGGATCAAGAACTCACATATATTCATGAAAACATAATAGGTTCAGATCTTAAATCATAGCACTCGGGCCCTAGTGACAAGCATTAAGCATAGCAAAGTCATAGCAACATCAATCTCAGAACATAATGGATACTAGGGATCAAACCTAACAAAACTAACTCGATTACATGATAAATCTCATCCAAGCCATCACCATCCAGCAAGCCTACGATGGAATTACTCACACACAACGGTGAGCATCATGAAATTGGTGATTGAGGAAGGTTGATGATGACGATGGCGACGGATTCCCCTCTCCGGAGCCCCGAACGGACTCCAGATCAGCCCTCCCGAGAGAGATTAGGGCTTGGCGGCGGCTTCGTATCGTAAAACGTGATGAATTCTTCTCTCCCATTTTTTCTCCCCGAACGTGAATATGTAGAGTTGGAGTTGAGGTCGGTGGAGCACCAGGGGGGCCAGGAGGCAGGGCGGCACGCCCAGGGGGGTAGGCGCGCCCCCACCCTCGTGGACAAGGTGTGCCCCCCTGGCCTTGATTCTTTTGCTAGTATTTTTTATATATTCCAAAAATATTCTCTGTTGATTTTTAGGTCATTCCAAGAACTTTTATTTCTGCACAAAAATAATACCATGGCAATTTTGCTGAAAACAGCGTCAGTCCGGGTTAGTTCCATTCAAATCATGCAAGTTAGAGTCCAAAACAAGGGCAAAAGTGTTTGGAAAAGTAGATACATTGGAGACATATCAACTGCCCCAAGCTTAAACCTTTGCTTGTCCTCAAGTAATTCAGTTGACAAACTGAAACTAATAAAGAAAAACTTTTGCAAACTCTGTTTGCTCTTGTTGTTGTAAATATGTAAAGCCAGTATTCAAGTTTTCAGCAAAGATTATGAACTAACCATATTCACAATACATTTAGGTCTCATGTTTACTCATATCAATGGCATAATCAACTAGCAAGCAATAATAGTAAATCTTGGATGACAACACTTTCTCAAAACAATCATAATATGATATAACAAGATGGTATCTCGCTATCCCTTTCTAAGACCGCAAAACATAAATGCAGAGCACCTCTGAAGATCAAGGACTGACTAAACATTGTAATTCATGGTAAAAGAGATCCAGTCACAGTCATACTCAATGTAAACTAATAGTAATGCATGCAAATGACAGCGGTGCTCTCCAACTGGTGCTTTTTAATAAGAGGGTGATGATTCAACATAAAAGTAAATAGATAGGCCCTTCGCAGAGGGAAGCAAGGATTTGTAGAGGTGAGAGAGCTCTATTTTAGAAATAGATTTGAATAATATTTTGAACGGTATACTTTCATTGTCAACATAACAACCGAGAGATCTCGATATTTCCATGCTACACGCATTATAGGCGGTTCCCAAGCAGAATGGTAAAGTTTATACTCCCCCTACCACCAACAAACATCAATCCATGGCTTGTCCGAAACAACGGGTGCCTCCAACTAACAAAAATCCTGGGGGGGGTGGGGTTGTTTGCAATTATTTTGATTTGATTTGAGCATGGGACTGGGCATCTCGGTTACCGGCCATTTTCTCGTGAATGAGGAGCAGAGTCCACTCCTCTTGAGAATAACCCTCGTAGCATGGAAGATATAGACAACCCTAGTTGATACATGAGCTATTCGAGCATACAAAACAGAATTTAATTTGAAGGTTTAGAGTTTGGCACATACAAATTTACTTGGAATGGCAGGTAGATACCGCATATAGGAAGGTATGGTGGACTCATATGAAATAACTTTGGGGTTTATGGAATTGGATGCACAAGCAGTATTCCCGCTTAGTACAAGTGAAGGCTAGAAAGAGACTGGGAAGCGACCAGCTAGAGAGCGACAGCAGTCATGAACATGCATTAAAATTAATCAACACTGAATGCAAGTATGAGTAGGATATAATCCACCATGAACATAAATATCATGGAGGCTATGTTGATTTTGTTTCAACTACATGCGTGAACATGTGCCAAGTCAAGCCACTCGAATCGTTCAAAGGAGGATACCACCCTATCATACTACATCACAACCATTTTAATAGCATGTTGACACGCAAGGTAAACCATTATAAACTCCTAGCTACTTAAGCATGGCATGAGCAACTATAATCTCTAATTTTCATTGCAAACATGTTTCATTCATAATAGGCTGAATCAGGAACGATGAACTAATCATATTTACAAAAACAAGATAGGTCGAGTTCATACCAACTTTTCTCGTCTCAATCAGTTCATCATATATCGTCATTATTGCCTTTCACTTGCACGACCGAACGGTGTGGATAATAATAATAGTGCACGTGCATTGGACTAAGCTAGAATCTGCAAGCATTCAATATATAGGAGGAGACAAGGTAACATGGGCTCTTGGTTAGATCAAGAATAATGCATATGAGAGCCACTGAACATTTTCATCATGGTCTTCTCCTCTCGACCCCCAAAGAATAAGAAAAGAAATAAAACTATTTACATGGGAAAGCTCCCAACAAGCAAAAGAAGAACGAAAAATATTTTTGGGTTTTCTTTTAATTACTATTACTACAGGCATGGAAAGTAAACTAGATAAAATCTACAACTAATTTTTTTGGTTTTTATTAAGGTTTTTCAAACACACACAAAGAATGCTTAGAAAGAAAATAAACTAGAATGGATGATACAATGAAAAAGTATGAGCACTAACAAATGGCATGAGTGTGTAAACATGAATGAAATACTTACTCCCCCAAGCTTAGGTTTTTGGCCTAAGTTGGTCTATGGCCATGGCTTGCCTGGTGGATATCCGAAGTTGAAGCTGCGGTCGTACTGAGATGCAGCAGCTACTGCCTAGCGAGCTGCAGCTTGGAGGCGAGCTGCCTCCATCCTCCTCTCGTACTTGTTTGCCTCCACCCTAGTTATAACATATCTCCCTTTTGTCTGAAAGTCAAAGAAAGCAGGAGCAGGGAGAGCAACATGGACAGTGCGATGCCTGTCAAAGATTAGTCGGTACTGGAGAGGTTGTTCATTCCTCTCAATAAACTGGTGGCGAACCATAGCATTAAAATCTAGATAAGAAGGAGCCAACTCCATATCATTTTCATGTATGGGTAACTTAAGAAAATTAGCTAAACGGGCTGCATAAATTCCATCGAACAAATCTCCACTAATACCGTTATGATGCAACCTACGTGCAACAATGGCCCCAAGTTGTATTGTTTATCTCCTAATATAGCACTCTTGAGAGCACTAAGATCGGGAACACACATGTGACATGCCTCATCCTTACCATTAATGCATCTACCTATAAAGAGAGAAAAATAATGTATGGCAGGAAAATGAATGCTCCCTGTGGTAGCTTGTGTTATTTCTCTAGATTCCCCCACAGTGATACTAGCAAGAAATTCTTTAAATTCAGATTTGTGAGGTTCACTAACATTACCCCACTACAGGAGTTTACAAGCTGTATTAAAATCTTCTAAGTCCATGGTATAAGATTTATCATACAGATCAAATAGGACAGTGTGAGAATTGCGTGATGATGTAAATTTAAACCTTCTCACAAAGGAATCAGTTAGGTGATAATATTGGGGGCACTTATCTAACACGAAGCCCTCAAGTTCGGCATTACGCACATACGTGTCAAAATCGTCCTTAATTCCTGCTTGGACCGTAAAACCTTCTGACGGCCATTCACAAGGCCGCACTTGAGCTTCTCTTGGTAGTTCATAGTCCGACTCATGTATCGGGAGCCTGGGTCCTTGCTTCTTTGAGGAACCACCTTGATACATTTTCCTAAACATATTTCTTCCTCTGAAAAATTTCTGAAATTTTTAGTAAGTCAAAATCACTACAAGAAATATGTCAACTAGTGACCTTATGTCAGTGACCCTGGAAGAATTGGTCATACATCTATGACCATTTCAGACCAATTGGTCAAAAGCTGTTCGGGGGGCTCCAAACCCTAAACTATAACGACCATTTTGGTTAGAAAGGCCGTAATTTCCTTACATGAAATGGTCATAAAGTAGATAGCACTGGTCCGTTGCCTTATTTCTAGCTGATCACAACCATTATAGATGGTAATAACCTTGTAAATTGTGGTGGGTTGCTATGACTAGGCGCCACCTCATCAGTTTTGCCTATGTGTCATGTCCATGTGGCAATTTTTGCCCCAAGTTATGAAGTAACCTATATTTCTGTCAATCCCAAATTTCCCATAAACATCTCATAAATTCTTTGGGTCATATCTTCGTCAAATATGTAAAAAACCTTCCTTGCCTAGTTCAAAAATAATTCAACAATATTCATTTTCTATTCTGTTCAGAACAACACTTTGTGAAGGAAGTACCACTTTGGCATGTCCAAATAGTATCCATTTTCTACGGTGCTTTCCTATGCCCAAATAACCATCCTCCACCAAATGCCACCTCAATCCATTCATTATGTTGGGCACAGATTCAACATTCGTATTTATGTCTAGTGTGGTACTTTGCAAAGCAAGTACCACCTAGGCTCCTCCTTTTGAGCTGAAAATTTCTGAAGATGGTCTTCTTAGTAACTGATCATCCTCAGCCGAAACTCACGCCCATTAGCCATGTACATTTCTCGTACCACTAATCAAACACTTGGCTGCTAATTCATGTTTGAGCATCGACCGGTCTCCTCGTGAGAATCTTATGTTGTAATTTTCTTCCTAGCACCTACCTGGGGAGTGCACAATGCCTAGGCTGCCAAGAACACATGGCAACGCCACGGTCACGAGGTGACCATGCGGCGGGCATGCGAGTTTACGCGCTCTAGAGTTGGGGGCCTCGGCCACCGCCCAAACCTCTACTTATCGCCACCAAACCATGTATTTATGATTAAATAGGTACTTATGTAACTAGAAATGATTTTTGGAAAAAATAAATAGCAAACTATGAGGCAGCTATAGTTCAAATTTGACCCGCTTCCAACTGAATCGGCAAAAATTATTCTTTTTCACGAGAGCTGGATCAAAACTTTTTACACCCAACCATTTTGTCAATTGTGCATTAAATATGTCCTAGTATTTTAGAAAATTGATTTGGTCCAATTTTGCAACAATTATTTGGGAGGTCCTTCACAAAAAACCTCCTTTTGGGTACTCGAAAAATGGAAAATGGTTTTTTCATCCAAAGAAAATGGAAACTTCCTTAGGCAACATTGTTTGCCATTCCAATATGCACCCTTGTGCACAATATGAGATCATTTGAACAAACTATGCCATGAATGTGGCCATAAGATTGATCATTTGGCTTGAAAGCCATTGATGTCCACACGTGATAGCTCGTTTCAGAGAACACTTTTTTTTAAAATAATTTTCGTATTACAAGTTTGTTATTTTTCCAAGGAACTTGGCCACATATAATGACACAATGGGAAGGTTTCCCAATTTTTTGATTTTTTTGAATTTTTTATGCCCGTTTTAAAATGCAGTCAAAAAGGCGGGAATGACCGTTCCTAGATAGTGGTTCAATCTTGGATTTTTTTGGTGTTTATCTGATTAAATAGATACTTATGTACCTATAAATGATTTTTGGAAAAAATAAAGAGCAAACTACAAGGCAGCTATAGTTCAAATTTGACCCGCTTCCACCTGAATCAGCGGAAATTTGTCTTTTTCACGAGAGGTGGATCAAAACTTTTTACACCCAAGCATTTGGTCAATTGTGCATTAAATATGGACTAGTATTTTAGAAAAATGATTTGGTCCAATTTTACAACAATTATTTGGGAGGTCCTTCACAAAAAAAACCTCCTTTTGGGCACTTGAAAAATGGAAAATGGTTTTTTCGTCCAAAGAAAATGAAAACTTCCTTAGGCAACATTTTTTGCCATTCCAATATGCACCCTTGTGCACAGTATGAGATCATTTGAACAAACTATGCCATGAATGTGGCCATAAGATTGATCATTTGGCTTGAAAGCCATTGATCTCCACACGTGATAGCTCATTTCTGAGAACACTTTTTTAAAATAATTGCCGTATTACAAGTTTGTTATTTTTCCTGGGAACTTGGCCACATATAATGACACAATGCGAAGGTTTCCCAATTTTTTGAATTTTTTTTGAATTTTTTATGCCCGGTTCAAAATGCAGTCAAAACGGCGGGAATGACCGTTCCTAGCTAGTGGTTGAATCCTGGATTTTTTTTGGTGTTTCTTTGATTAAATAGATACTTATGTACCTAGAAATGATTTTTGAAAAAAATAAAGAGGAAATTACAAGGCATCTACAGTTCAAATTTAACCCGCTTCCAGCTGAATCGACGGAAATTTGTCTTTTTCTCGAGAGGTGGATCAAAACTTTTTATACCCAACCATTTTTGTCAATTGTGCTTTCAATATGTCCTAGTATTTTAGAAAAATGATTTGGTCCAATTTTTCAACAATGATTTGGTAGGCTCTTCACAAAAAAAACCTCCTTTTGGGCATTCGAAAAATGGAAAATGGGCACTTGAAAAACCTCCTCAATTATTGACGAGAGGTGGATAGACAGCTATTGTGACACAAGAATTTGGTCAATTGTACCTAAAATATGATCTAATATTATTGAAAAATAGAGTGGTGCCATTTTGCAACAAATATTGGTAGGTGCTTTAAAAAATATATACCATTTTCGACAGTCCAAAGGTAGAAAATGTTTCTTTGCAAATAAAACTCATTTTTGAGGTCAATTTTTAAAGATATTTGTATTATTCCAGGTTTGTTATTTTTGTGAAAAACAGGTGTCACTTGTGACACGATGCTATTGTTCTTATTTTTTTTCTAATTCTATGATGTTATAAAATAGGTGACATGATTTAGCATATTATTTAATCGATTACGACCAATTTAGATGGTTATAAAATCGTCAAAGTGTGTACTACTTGTGATTGGTGGAACCGTTTGTGGCACGGATCGATGAGATGGCAGACATCCTACCATCCATTGCTAGCAATCCAACGTCCATCCATCCGTCCATGCAAAGAAAGGAAGAAACCCACCACACCAAACCATACCTCTCTCTCACCTCTCCTCCCTTCCTTCCGCCCGCCTCCTCCCTCTCTCTGTCCTCGATCCAGATCGGCCTCTCCCTCACCCCTCACGCCACGCCCTCCTTCCCTCGTGCTAGCACCGGCGGCGCCCTCCTTCCTTTCTGTCATCGGCGGCGCCCTCCTTACCTCGCGCTGCACCCGAACCTGGCTCCTGCTCCCAGCTCTTCTTCCTCCTCCGCTGCAGCTAGGTTTTCGTCTCGCCGATCCCCAATCCCCGAAGCTCGGATCCAGCAGCAGCATCAGCGATGGCGGCCGCAGGAGATCCTCTCCAAGGTCAAGCACGTCCAGGCCAAGCCTGCTGGCCGCCCTCGCGAGTGACTGCCTCCACGGTGACGAGGGCGACCTCGTCATCCCCAGAGGCTGCGGTGCCCCTCAAGGCCGACCTCCTCCACGTGAGTGATCCGTCGATCTCGTCTCTCCAATAGTTCGGTTCTCGCCACTTCGGTACATGCGTGCGTGTGAGCTGACTCTTCTTCTGCGTGGTTCATAGGTGTTCCGGATGCACGCACGAGTTCGACCTGGACAAGCTGCCGGTGCTGCAGGAGGTGGTGGATTTCTTTAGTGGCCACTGAATCGAGGACTTCACCTTTAGCAGGGGCAGGCTGGTGAGTGCAGCTCCCATGAATCTCTAGCAGGAAATGTGTGGGATGATGTGTCTATTTGGTTTCTACTAAATTAGTTTGCTTAGCTTCTGGTCACCTGATCCAGTAATGGAGAAGAATTTTAGGTTCAAAATGTTCCCACTTCCTAGTAAATGTTTTAGGTGCATAAGCAATTGATGTGATTAGTTGGTGGATTTGCTTTGTCACTAAGTCCTTGGTAATACTCATATGAGTGCTTAGTATACTCACATCATGGTCTACACGGTGTCAGTTGTCAACTAGCTGTAACCCATATTAGTGCTTAGTATACTCATGAAAAGGGTTATTTCTCCACCTGTAGTTCACGGTTTATGCAGCAGTTGTTTTTCTACCAATCTGTTGCTCGATTGTGTTGCAGATTCATATGATATTGGTGTACACTCAATTTGGTTATTTCTTGCCAGTTCTGCTACTAGTTGTTGCATGTGTAATACTAGTACTACAGGTGGATCAATCTCCCCCTCCCTCTCACCCCCGTCTCTGTCTCTGCAGGTATGACAAGAGGAACAGCGACAAGCGACGGGATGAAGCCCGGCCATGGAAACCCACCGCAGCCTTCAAGACCTTGACGGCGGCCGGTGCTATGGTACGAATCCTTCCTCCACTTCAAGACCTCTACGTACGGCGGTCGGCCGCACGCGTGTGCATTGCACTCTTCCTATTGCTCTGTTCTTGGGCTGATGCTGGCGGCGGTGCAGGGGATCCTAATCAACATGCAGTTCCTGGGGCCGCAGATCGACGCCATCACCAACGACAACATCGTCATCAACATCTTCAACAACCTGATCTAATATTGTTCTGAGATCCAGTGGCATCTCTATCCTCTTACAACTAGTAACATTTTTTAACTTCTTTTGGCCGTGCTTTCGCTTTCACTACAGATCAGATCAGTGGTGAACGGAAGAAACAAGTGCACAACTAGTATCAGTGGGCTTGTATTTTTCTTGTGTAGCTGCTCTGCACTTGTTGTAGAGCATAGCCTGCAACAGTATTTTTACCTATTTTTGACCTCTCATTCTGAAATACATCTAGCAGGTGTGGCTAGTACTCTATTATTCTCCTACATATAGCTATATATGCATCTAAAAGGGCAAGTACTTGGATGACCTTGACAACATCATACTGATTGTAATAACTTTGCATAAGACTCTGTATTCGAAGACTTCTCGCAATTTATCATGCAATTCTAAACAATAGCATATGTCTATCTACCCTGCTGGGAATATTCACTTTATATAAAAATTTGAGAGGCAAATGCTGGGAGTTCCAGTCTTGTCTGATGGCTAGGAACTCAACTCTGCCTCTTATTGTTGGAGTTTCAGGCTTGTTGCATAGTTCGTAGCTTCAAGTGTACTCTGGCTTCTAACCACAGTGCACTACAAATTATTATAGAATTACAAAGTGTACACAACATTGCACCTTACACATTCTTCTCTTGTGAAATCAAATGCCATGACTGGGCATTCTTTTATCAACTTGCTGTACACTTGCTCTGCTTTAGGCTACTATATAACTTGTGCCTTTTAACTTGATGTACATAGCATGCAATTTTTTACCTTATCACATTCACACATGATACTCTTAATATAGAGTTGTTTTTCGAGCTAGTTCTGTTTATTCTTAATATAGGTCTATTTGTCACCAATACTTGCCTGCTATGCTATAGTAGACCTTGTTCATATTTATTAGCTAAGTTTGCTTGTCCTTGGTATCTATATGCATGCCATTTGTGTTTCGGGCTTTCTCTGAAATGAAATAATAGGTCTATTAGTCACCAATACTTGAGTTAATCTAACTCCTTACCTGCTATGCTATAGTAGGCATTGTCCACAGTGATCCATATACATGCCATTTGTGTTTAACGTTCTATGAAATGAAATAATAAGATTCACACTACCAGGACGGCCACCGGGACCTCCACGGCGATGATGAAGCCTGCACATGGTCGAGCTCGATGGAACAACAGTGCCTCAGTGTGGTGCAGCCGAGTTGGGCCACTCCAGTGCATTAGGAACTCTGCATGCTGTTGTCCTTTGTCTCATCATCTTAACTACTACAGTAGTAGAAGTATTTTATATGATGTTCATTTCTTGGCCACCCAGCATGTTTGCTAATCATCCATCTGCCTCATGTTATATGATCCCTACCTAGTAACTTCATTGTATGCAGACTTGTGGTGTTGGTTCAGTTTAGTCAAATTAATATATATACTGCTATGCTACTACTACTACTACTACTACTACTACTACTACTACTACTACTACTACTACTACTGTCCGCATTTAATCCCGATTAGTAGCTTCATCAATAAGTGGCAAACAAAACAATGTTGATTTTCATCTTATCTCTGTGACAACCAATGGAGTTGAATTGCAGCATGCATGTCAAAGCTGGGTTCAATTCTTGGGCAATATATGGTAGCTTCCACTCTTCACGCCCAAGATTAGTATGCTGCAGCTCTCCCTCCTCACTCCATACATCTATGTACTAGTTACCCAACGAGTAGCCCTGCACCTCGCTGGATCTCGTCCAAACCCCGCTCATCTTGCTGCTTGTGGCAGGGAATACTCTCTGTTGAGTATTTTGAGAATTGAATATCTGTTAAGTATGGAGTTAGGATTATCTAATAAAATTTCTGCTGTATATATGCATGAAACTGAGATTGCTAGCATCATTTACACAAGATACACCCTTTGAATTGAATTGATTGGTTCAGTTTCATATATTCTTCACCCAGCCTTCTATCATGCTTGTAACTAGTGCTCTGCTCATGTTGTTAGACAGGATTTTTACTTCCTGCCATCCCAACCTTCTATCATGCTTACAAGATTTTTCTTTGCACGGCAGTAGCAACAGTACCTTGCTGCTGTTGGGAACGGAAGGGAGCTGTTCCATGCACTGAATCTAGGGAGAAAATCACCTTCAGCATGTACACCATCACCTTGGGCATGCTTGTGGCGCTGCTGCTCGGCCTCAACATGTCCTGGAGTGCCATTAGCGCCGCCCTCACGCTCATCTTCCTCGACTTCAAGGATGCTCGCCCTGCCTCAAGAAGGTAATTGTCTGTCCATCCGTCTACAGTTAACTAAGTTGTGCCCCATTGATGTCCTACTACTGTTAATTGTTACTACCATGGTGCTGATGCTATTCAGAATATGATATGTGCCTTAATTCTAAGTTCTGGTCTCTCTTAAGAGACACTTCTAGCTTTTCTGACTCAAAGTTGTTAACTTGGTACTGCATGAGTTTTACTACTGCTAACACAGAGAGTATTTACTACTGCCAACACAGAGATTTTGTATGCATGCTACCTGATGAGTACTTTCTTTGTAATATTTCACCTTCGTATGCATAGATTTATTCGGTTTGAATTCTGCATGACATGAAATAGATATTTACAGTGTTTTTCTCAACTTGTTTTCACTGTCACTTGATATATACTTGCTTGTACTTGAAGCTGTGGGTTAATGTTGATGGTTTTGTTCTACTTGGATGCATTGGTACCCATCATCGAGCGAACGGATGCAACATTGGCAAGAAGCTCATGGTTGTGTACATCTAAAGCACACCATGGACACCATCCACTTCCTCATCAATGCTAACTCAATCCAGATCATCGTCGACACTATCATCCACAGGTATCTTCCTTGGTTCCCTTTATTCTCTCCTGCCTTTGTGATGTTAGTATGCGTGTGCTGACGAGTATTGTTAGATCTTGCCAGTTGAATGTATGGTCGTGTAGAATGGTATTTTGTTTTAGGCGCAATGTGTTGTAGTGCAGTTTTTTGCACAACCTGCATATGTGCCATGCATATTCATATTGTGTCTCTGTTTCTTATATGAACTACTATCTCATTTTAACTAGCTCGACAACAAAAAGCATGGTACTAGCTGAATTTGTGTTATCATTCTAAATACATGTACTTTTCTTGAATGGTCTGTTCATAATATATTTGCCCCAGTTTTTCTCATTCTTCTCTGATTCATGTAACAGGATGACAAAGGAATCCATGTTGCTATTTCGTTTGGTCTCAGCCCTGATTATCGCCATCGAGCGAGTCTGGCGTGTTGTTCATCTGATTATGGTTCCAGCCCTGACTACCAAAGTTTTTGTCCTGTTGAAGTTGCATAGAAATATGAGAGAGTCCAGTGAGTCCAGGAGCTTGTGAATTAGTACTATATTACACTTGTAGAGCTTGTAAAGTATTGTATTATACATGGCCCTTTGTAATGGCACGGATAGAGCTTGTATTATGTGATCTGGTTGCTCTTGTTTAAGTATTATGTGTGTTTTTGTCTCTGCCAATCTAAATACTACTTGAAATATGAAGAATATCAGTCTGATAGATGGGACCCACTTACCTGACAAATGGAAACCTGTTACCAGAACCTAACAATTGGGACCCATCTGACTAGTGGACCCATTTAATAAAAAAAGAAATGAACTTGTTTAGCCAAAATGGTCGCGGCCCAACAATACAAAAGTCTACCATATTGGGCTTGGCCCATGATCCCGACCAAAAATTGATGGAAAAAAATATAAAAAAAGCCGAATTGTTGGGCTCGGCCCATCTAAATGTAACATCCCAAATTTTCAATTTGGAATGTTATACATTAGATCATCATTGCATATCATATTTTATTTGCGTTTGGTTTTGATCCTAGAAATTCTACGCAACTCAAGGACCCACGGAGAGAGTTGGGGATTTCGTTATTTTCATATTTGAGTTTTCTCAAATTTTGAGAATAGGATCATTTGATTTTAATTATTTTATCATCAATTATTTCTATTACAAAAATATGAGAGAGGGAATAAAATGACTTTCCCAAAATAAAGAAATATTGAGGATTTAATAATAAAATAAAATAAGATTTTATTTCGGAGTTTTTCGTTATTGTATTTGAATTTAGGAAAAATGTGCGTTTTTCAAAATTACATTTAGGCCCCAAATAAATGTTCACCTTGTGCGTCTTGATTTTAGAAGCCCGAGAAAATTTATTTCGGGATTTTTGGAGTCCGTTTAGTATTTCTTTTTATTTTTCTTCTATGTGTAATTATTTAAAAAAACGAACCAACCTAGGGCCGTGTCCGACTAGGACTCCCGGCCCGTTAGGCTATTTATAGCCGAGGGGAGGCCCAGCCGAAACCCTTTCTAGCCCCAGCCGCCCCAACCCGCCGTCGCCGCCGCCCCGTCGCCGCTGCGGCGCCGCGCCGCCCCGCCGCCGGACGTCGCCGCCGCCGCACGGCGCCCGAGGTCCGCCGCCGCCTCGATTTCCATGCCTGTTTTTTTTTCGAAAAACCGTTCGGTTTTTTCTTTGGTTTTTTTAGATTCGTTTTTTAAATAGATCGGTTTTTCCGGTTTATTTAAATAGCGAGCGTTCGTTTGTTCGTTCGTTCTAGCGAACGTTCGTCGTTTTTCTTTTTCTCGGATTAAATCCGCGATTTTTCTGATCGCGATTCCTGATCTGATTTTCCCTTTAGTATAACTTTTTGCTCGTTTATCGGAATCAGGCGATTCAAGCGCCTAGAGTTTGGTCTCGAAACCCTCTATCCGTTAAATCAACTTAAATAAGTTTTTGCTACTGTAAAATTTTCCCTAGATCCAGATTAGTAAAACGAAGTTGTTTTCTTTCGCCGTTTGACTCCCGTTGCTTCGTTCGATTTGATTCTTTTTGCAAACCGGAGTTCTTAAGTTGAATCTTCTGGTTAGATCTGTTATTTGAGTTTTACCCGTGCATTGGATGAGTACTCATTATATGCTTGTTTGTTGTTTGCGATAGAGTACCCGGAGTGCACCGCTTGTTACTTTGAATCGTTAGGTTTCCCGGATCATCAGCAAGGCAAGTAACACTTTGATCACACCTTTCCTACTACCCAGTTTTATTGCATTAGATCAATCCTCACACATTGCATGATTAGGATCTAATTAAATTGTGGGATGGGAAGTAGTTGAGGTAGTACCTATTACCTGTTTATTATCAAACCTTTGGGAGTTACTTCTATGTTTGCTTATTATACCATGCTATGCTAGTAGACGTGGATTGGGTGAGCGATATCCATGATAGATGTGAGTTTGTTAATTAATGGTTTATCTGAGGTGGCAACTTAAACACACATCTGGGTGGATTGAGGCACCTGGGTATTCCAGGACTTGTCTGTTTTCTTTTGGACCGCCACCCAGGCTCAAAGGGATCATGAGACTATTCATACTAGAAACTTCCGTGTGCAGCCACAAGCTATTATGGGCTCTAGCATAGTTGACTAAGTCGTGCAAACTCTTACAGTGGTAGACTAGTAGATGTAGGGGAAGTAGGTGGTACGGTCTACCCGATCATAAGGTGCTAGCGCTTCTGAAAGACTATGTCTCGGTCATCCGTCTTCTCAAACACCATGTAGTGCGAGAAACCAAACGGAGGCGATCGAGTCTTGTGGGGAAAAGTGCGCAAACCTGTGCAGAGTGTAATAAACTAATAATGGTTAGCCGTGTGACCGGTTATGGACATCTTGAGTATCTAGTACCTGGATTATCATGTGAATCTCAACATGTTACCCTAAATTAATTTTGCTGGGTTTTGTTTAATGATGATGCTTAATTGGGATTGAGAATGCTGTCAACCATTCTCAATGTTTAACAACCCCCATGATAGTAATTAAATTTGTTCCTTTGTAGTAGGGAAAAATTGGCTTTACGCAAAACTGTAACCATAGAGCTTTCCACCAGCCAAATATGCATATAGTATAGTTGTTTCATTCCATTATTCTCTATGTGTTACCTTGCCAGCATATTCCATGTGTTGACCCGTTTCGGGTTGCAACGTTAATGTTGCAGACTTTTCAGACGATGATTAAGGAGTTTTTAGGTCGTGGTTCTATACTCAGTGATGCCGTTGGAGTTGATGGACTCACTTATCTTCCAAGCCTTCCGCTGTTATCGTTTTTTTTTGAAGGGAGAACAGCAGGAAAGGCTCCTACTGTGTTTTCATATATATATATATATATATAT
Source organism: Triticum dicoccoides (assembly GCF_002162155.2). Taxonomy (NCBI): domain Eukaryota; kingdom Viridiplantae; phylum Streptophyta; class Magnoliopsida; order Poales; family Poaceae; genus Triticum; species Triticum dicoccoides. Next base: position 588,028,608 of record NC_041390.1, read on the forward strand.
ATATATATATATATATATATATATATATATATATATATGGACAGGGTGTTACAAGTGTTTTTACATATGTTGTTGCCCTTTTGTCATCCTGCCCAGACAGATTGGGTCAGGTAGGCAAGGGGTGGTACTACTAGTTCAACTCAGAAATAAAAGATGAAATGAAAGCAGGATGACCCCCCTAGTCCTATGTTGGAGGAGATCAAAATCGTCCTTGAATCTCTTCAGCCACCCACCGACAGTTGGTGCAATCCTCCTGAAATGTTTATTGTTTCTTTCCTTCCAGAGACTCCAGGCAGCCACCAAGAAGATTTCAAAAAATAATGGACGGCCCCAGGAGTTTTTAGCCTGTTGAAGCAGTTGGAGGCGGCAGGTGAAGGGTGGCCAGCTAATCCCAAGTTTACGCCAGCAGGTTTGACTGAATGGGCAGGTAAATATCATATGGTCCACAGTTTCTTCATCGTGATTGCCGCAGAGCAGGCAACTGTGGTCGTCACCTATGTCATAATGCCGACGCTTGAGCATGTCACGTGTATTTAGTCGGTCGACCATTAGCAGCCAGCCGAAGACTTTGATCCGCATGATGCAGCGAGAGCGCTAGAGCAAGGAGAAAGCTGGGTGGGCTTTGGCGTCTCGAAAGAAGAATCTGTAGTAGTCAGCCGGCCGATAGACAGATTTTCCCCAGGTATAGTACCAGACATCATTGATAGATGTGGACGGGTGGATGTGCGTGGAGATCTATTGAATGTCTCGAACTTCGGCCAGGGCTTGTGGAAAGAGTGGCAGGTGAAAGGTTTCCGACAATGTCGTGCTCTCCAAGAAATCTTTGACAGTCGCGTCCTCGTGCATGGCAAAGGAGAATGCATGGGGGTGCGAACTCTGCAGAACATCTGGCGCCCAAAGATCTTTCCAAACCAGAGCAGTTGTGCCCGACACGACTCAGATTTGTGAGATCCCTCGAAATACAGGTGTGAGATTGAGGATTTGGCGCCACCAGAAAGAGCCCACTGGGTCAGTGGCGTGAGGGACTTTATCTGTATAGTATGTGTTCCAAATGAGATGTACCCAGGGGACATCAAGCTTGTTGTAAAACTTGTGTAAAAATTTCATGAGCAGGGCATCATTTTGCACCTTAATGTTGATAACCCCAAGGCCGCCATGCTTTTTGGGTTTGCAGACCATGTCCCACGCGGCAAGGGAGTTGCACTTGTCCCCATGTTCCGTCTTTTTGGTCCAGAGACATCTCCTTCTGATTTTATCGAGCATCTCAATTAGTTTGGACGAAAACTTGAGTGTGCACATGGCGTAGATGAGTAGGGATGTGACGGTAGCGTTTAGCCAAGAGAGCTTGCCCCCATAGGACATCATTGAAATCGTGGAGGTGAGGCGACGTTCAGCACTGCAAACTAGGGGCATCAGATCAAGGACGGTCGGTTTAGACGTGCCGAGAGGCAATCCAAGATAAGTAAAGGGCATGGACCCGACTGAACATCTAAAAAGGTTTGCAAGTGCCAAGGCAGCATCCTTAGTCATGTTGATTGGGATTAGTGTCGACTTGTGGAAGTTAATTCGGAGGCCGATGGAGGAAGCATAATCCACAAGGATTTGTTTGATGACTGCAGCTTGCTGAGGGCATGCAGGCATGGCCAAAATGGTGTCATCGGCATATTCGATTACCGGGTAGTCCGTTTGGCCGACGCAGGGAAAGGGCAGTTGGATTTTGCCTTCTCTAAAGGCGTCGTTAATAGCTGCTTGGAGAAGATCAGCCACAATGACAAAGATTAATGGGGAGAGTGGGTCCCCCTGTCGTACACCGGTGCGGCAGTGAAATTGTCGGCCGGGAACACCATTCAATAAAACCGATGAACGCCCTGTCGAGAAGATTCATTTAATCCAAGATAGCCACTTGTCATTGAAACCCAGGATTGCCTGGCCTGGGCGTTTCAATATATATGCCATGCATCGAAGAAGCAAATTATCTTGCTGAAACTGGACAATCGAACACGCTCCCATGTTGAACATCCGTTGTTATCGTTATTAGATGGACTTAAGCCATATTTATTGTAATAAGTTCTCTATGGAGACACTCGATGTAATAAGTGTGTGATTGCTACTCTGTTATAAATCCTCCGAGTACTGTGTGGTGTCACCATTACTGACCCAGGGATGACACCGGAGCACAGAGATCAGACTGTTTGAGGTCTGGTCGCTATAGAGATGGTATCAGAGCACACTCTGACTGTAGGACATGACCATTAAGCTAAAGACCTAGATCACTATCTACTATCTTCTCTTCTGACTCCTCATCTTTTCTACTCTTTTAGGATGGCGGATGCAAGGAACAAGTTCACGCAACCGGATGAAGATACACCCTTTGGATGTCACTTGAAGGAAGTCACTAGATACCTGAACATAGGAGTACCAAGCTTCACCGTAACCTACAACGCCACTTTACCTGAAGAAGAGCGCTGGATGATTCAAGTTCAAGTTCCAGGAAGAACGTTCATGCCAGTCACTGAGCCCATAGAGTTTTCTTTTGATGCACCAACTTGGAGTCTAGGAAAGAGCATGGCAGCTCACATCGCCATGGGACTCATTGGAGAAGTCTACTGCAATGATCTCAAGGATACTATTTACCAGATTTGTGGGCGCCTAGATGAGCACTGGGAGATGATCAGCACCAGGAAGGATAGACCAATTACATCATTTATCCAGGAGTTAAACCAGCACATTCGACGACAGGAGAACCAGATGTGCGCCAACATGATAGATCTGAAGAAGGCTAAGACAAGAATCAAGGAACTGGAGGAAGAACTCAAGGCTGCACGCGAAGATTATGAAGAAGAAATTGAAGTGTTGGTGGATAAGAATGCCGACCTAACAATGAAGATCGGGATATTTATGGGAGGCCCTACACCAGTAGATGAAGACGAAGAACCCAAGGAGATTCGCCGAAAAGACTACATCATCATTGACGACACCGATTTGGATCCAGACGATAGCGATGATGATTATGTTGATGAAGCTAGAGCAGATATCATGGAGTCTGCAACCGAAGAATATTTCTAGTAGACCACCCCATCAGTAGTAGTAGTCCACCATGTAAATATAGTAGTCCGAGCACTTTTGCGATAATTAGATCGATTGTATGCCCTTGTTTGATTGATTAAATGAAGTGAATTGTTTGCTTTTGCCTCATGTGCATATGGGTAGTGTTTTCTCTTTAGACCCCCTCTATTCTTACATCTCATCTTTTCTAAACCCTCAGATGCCTCCGAGACGTGACCCCGTATTTGCCTTTCCACCGGAGCTCACCCAGTTGATCCAGCAGCAGAACACATTGATGCAGTTGCTAGTCCAGAATCAGAATCAGGGGAACAACAACAACAACAACCCACCACAACCACCACCACCTGTTGATCACTTAGCGCGTTTTCTTAGGCTGAATCCGCCGGTGTTTTCCAGTAGCACCGAGCCAATAGTAGCAGATGATTGGCTATGCAAGACAGCTAGAGAGTTGACCACAGCAGGATGCATAGATGCGGCGAAGGTGAAGTTTGCCGCACATCAGCTTGAAGGACCCGCAGCATCATGGTGGGAGAATTTCACAGCCACTTTCCCTGTCGACACTGTCACATGGGACCAGTTTCAGCAGGCCTTCTGTACTGCCCATGTTTCAGCAGGAGCTATGGCCATGAAGAAGCGTGAGTTTCGCAACTTGCGCCAAGGAGGACGGACAGTTGGCCAGTATGTGGAGGACTTTAGTAAGTTAGCACGTTATGCCCCAGATGACGTCGCTATGGATGTAGCGAAGTAGGAGAAGTTTCTAGAAGGACTGAATGATGAGTTGAGCATGCAGTTGATGGTAGCAACCTTCAACAACTATCAGGAGTTGGTAGATCGTGCGCTTATGATTGAAGGCAAGCAACAGCAAATTGAGAACCGCAAGAGGAAGTATGGATAAGGGAAATACAATTCAGGAGCTCAGCAGAAGCCACGTTTTACCCCTAGACCGGGAGGACATTTTTAGCATACCCATGGAGGAGGTAGCTCGCACAATCACAATGGCACCAAGAAAGGTAATGGTAATGGAGGAAGCAATGGCCAGAATCGCACCAACCCATCAACCCCAGCCAAGAAAGACCTGAGCCAAGTCACTTGCTTTAAGTGTTCGAAGACCGGACATTATGCCAATGAATGTCCTGAATTACAAAATGGAAATGGCAATGGAAGCTCTGGGAAGAAGTCGAACCCTTTCAACAGGGGACAGGTGAACCACGTTAACGTGGAGGAGGTTAAAGCTCAGCCTGATGCAGTAATAGGTAAGTTTTTGGTTAAGTCATTTACTGCACTCGTTCTTTTGATACTGGTGCATCGCATTCATACATCTCAAGGGGATTTGTGGATAAGTATAACCTATCAACCCAAGCCCTTAGGTCACCCATGTTAGTAACCTCGCCTGGAGCAGAGCATATGGCTAGTCGATGGTGTGATCGGTTACCATTAAGGATTGGTAACTATGTTTTTCCCTCAGACCTAATAGTATTGGAATCCCAAGGATTGGATGTGATATTAGGCATGGATTGGTTATCAAATTATGAAGGGTATATTGAATGTGCGAGTAAGTCAATTTTGCTTACCACACCAGAAGGGAGAAGGATCAAGTATGTATCCCGACATGTGCCAAAGAGGACACAAGTAAATTTCTTAACAGGAGTTGTGCAGGAGGAAGTACCAGTGGTAAGGGATTTCCCTGAAGTATTTCCAGAAGAGTTGCCAGGCATGCCACCGGATAGAGATATTGAGTTTTTGATTGAGCTATTGCCAGGCACAGGGCCAATATCAAAGAGACCATATAGGATGCCAGCAAAGGATTTGGTGGAAATTAAGAAGCAGATTAAGGAGTTACTGGATAAAGGATATATTCGTCCAAGTTCTTCGCCTTGGGGATCGCCAGTACTTCTGGTGGAGAAGAAGGATGGATCGTTAAGGATGGTTGTTGATTATCGAGGATTGAATGAAGTTACGATCAAGAACAAGTACCCACTACCGATGATAAATGATCTGTTTGATCGATTGCAAGGAGCTAAGGTATTTCCCAAGATCGATTTGCGATCGGGATACCACCAGTTGAAGATTCGAGAACAGGATATTCCTAAAACAGATTTTACCACCAGGTATGGGCTGTACGAGTATACTGTTATGTCATTTGGTCTGACTAACGCACCCGCATATTTTATGAACATGATGAACAAAGTATTTATGGAGTTTTTGGATAAGTTCTTCATTGTGTTCATTGATGATATCCTGGTTTACTCGAAGAATGAAGAAGAGCATGAGGAACATTTGCGATTGGTACTTGAGAAGCTTAGAGAACATCAGTTGTATGCCAAGTTCAGCAAATGTGAGTTTTGGTTGAAGGAAGTAGGATTTCTCGGACACGTTATATCCGGAGAAGGAATAGCAGTAGATCCCGCTAAAGTTGATACCGTGACCAAATGGGAAGCACCGACCACGGTTGGAGAGATACGGAGTTTTCTTGGACTCGCAGGATACTACCGGAGATTTATTGAGAATTTCTCAAAGATTGCGAAGCCTATGACTGAGTTGTTGAAGAAGGATACCAAGTTCAAATGGACTGAGGAATGTGAGGCTAGTTTCCAGGAGTTGAAGAAACGTTTGGTTACCTCACCAGTGTTGATTTTGCTAGACCAGACCAAGGATTATGAGGTGTATTGCGACGCTTCACGTCGAGGACTTGGAGCAGTGCTTATGCAGGAAGGGAGAGTTGTTTCATATGCCTCAAGACAACTGAAACCTCATGAGTTGAATTATGCTACGCATGATTTGGAGTTAGCAGCCGTAGTGCATGCATTAAAAACATGGAGACATTTCCTCATTGGAAATCATTGTGAGGTGTACACGGATCACAAGAGTTTGAAATACATTTTCACACAGAAGGAGTTAAACCTCAGACAAAGGAGATGGTTGGAGCTCATCAAGGATTATGATATGAAATTGCAATATCATCCCGGAAAGGCTAATGTAGTAGCCGATGCATTAAGCCGTAAGAGCCATGTCAATACATTAATGATGGGAGCAATACCAATGGAGTTAGCAGAAAATCTTCGACAGTTATGTTTAGAAATAGTCCCGAGAGGCTATGTAGCAGCATTGGAGATTCAATCAACTTTGATGGATAGAATCAGAGAAGCTCACAAGACTGACAAGGAGATTGCCTCTATTAAGGAGAAACTGAGCAAAGGAAAAGCTAAAGGATTTCATGAGGATGAGCACGACACCTTATGGTTTGAAGACCGTGTTTATGTGCCCAATGACCCGGAGATTAGGAAGTTGATTCTGCAAGAGGCACACGATTCACCATATTCGATTCACCCAGGAAATACCAAGATGTATTTGGATTTGAAGGATATTTTCTGGTGGACCGGAATGAAGAAGGATATTGCGGAGTATGTAGCAGTTTGTGATGTGTGTCAGAGAGTAAAGGCAGGGCATCAGAAGCCAGCAGGATTGTTACAACCATTGCCGATACCCGAATGGAAGTGGGATAAGTTAGGCATGGATTTATCACGGGATTACCCAGAACTCGTTCAGGTTATGACTCGATTTGGGTTATAGTCGATGGGTTGACAAAGGTAGCTCATTTCATCCCGGTAAAGACCACTTACACCAGTGCAAGTTGGAAAAGATATACATGACCAGGATTGTATGTCTGCATGGAGTTCCGAGGAGTATCATATCGGATAGAGGAACCCAGTTTACCTCAAAGTTCTGGAAGCAGTTGCATGAAACTTTGGGTACTAGGCTAGAATTCAATACAACTTTTCATCCACAAACAGATGGACAGACCGAGAGAGTTAATCAGATTTTGGAGGATATGTTGAGAGCTTGTGCGCTAGATTATGGATCTAGTTGGGACGACAATTTGCCATATGCAGAGTTCTCTTACAACAACAGTTACCAAACCAGTTTAAAGATGGCCCCTTTCGAAGCCTTGTACGGAAGGAGGTGCAGGACGCCGTTGTCGTGGGACGAAGTTGGAGACCGCCAGTTGTTCGGACCTGACTTGATTAAAGAGTCTGAGCAGAAGGTGAAGTTGATTCGCGATAGACTCAAGATAGACCAGTCCAGACAGAAGAGTTATGCAGATTCTAAACGGAAGGAGACAGTTTACGAAGTTGGAGATAGAGCTTATCTTCAAGTATCTCCACTTCGGGGAACAAAGCGTTTTGGAGAGAAGGGAAAATTAGCGCCACGATTTGTAGGACCATATCGAGTTCTGGAGCGTATGGGAGAAGTGGCCTACAGGTTGGAACTGCCTGAAGGATTGTCAGGACTACATGATGTGTTCCACGTTTCCAAGTTGAAGAAGTGTCACGAGGAGATGGCTGACATACCCTTGAGAGACACAGTGCCGTTGGAAACAATTTAGTGGGATAACGATTTGACCTACGAGGAGAAACCAATTAAGATCCTCGAGTTTTCCAACCGAGTCACTCGCAGCAAGGTTATCAAGTTTTGCAAAGTTCAGTGGAGCCACCCGAATCTCGAGGGCGAGATTCATCTTAAGGGGGGTAGGTTTGTAACATCCCAAATTTTCAATTTGGAATGTTATACATTAGATCATCATTGCATATCATATTTTTTTTGCGTTTGGTTTTGATCCTAGAAATTTTACGCAACTCAAGGACCCACGGAGAGAGTTGGCGATTTCGTTATTTTCATATTTGAGTTTTCTCAAATTTTGAGAATACGATCATTTGATTTTAATTATTTTATCATCAATTATTTCTATTACAAAAATATGAGAAAGGGAATAAAATGACTTTCCCAAAATAAAGAAATATTGAGGATTTAATAATAAAATCAAATCAGATTTTATTTCGGAGTTTTTCGTTATTTTATTTGAATTTAGGAAAAATGTGCTTTTTCAAAATTGCATTTAGGCCCCAAATAATTGTTCACCTTGTGCGGCTTGATTTTAGAAGCCTGGGAAATTTTATTTCGGGATTTTTGGAGTCTGTTTAGTATTTCTTTTTATTTATCTTCTGCACGTAATTATTTAAAAAAAACGAACCGACCTAGGGCCGTGTCCGACTAGGACTCCCGGCCCGTTAGGCTATTTATAGCCGGGGGGAGGCCCAGCCGAAACCCTAGCCAGCCCCAGCCACCCCAAGCCGCCGCCCCGCCGCCGCCGCTGCCCCGCCGCATGCCGCGCGAGGTCCGCCGCCGCCTCGATTTCTGCGCCGTTTTTTTTTCGTAAAACCGTTCAGTTTTTCTGTCGGTTTTTTTAGATTCGTTTTTTAAATAGATAGGTTTTTCCGGTTTATTTAAATAGCGAGCGTTCGTCTGTTCGTTCGTTCTAGCGAACGTTCGTCGTTTTTCTTTTTCTTGGATTAAATCCGCGATTTTTCTGATCGCGATTCCTGATCCGATTTTCGTTTTAGTATAACTTTTCGCTCGTTTATCGGAATCAGATGATTCAAGCGCCTAGAGTTTCGTCTCGAAACCCTATCCGTTAAATCAACTTAAATAAGTTTTTTCTACTGTAAAATTTTCCCTAGATCCAGATTAGTAAAACAAAGTTGTTTTCTTTCGCCGTTTGACTTCCGTTGCTTCGTTCGATTTGATTCTTTTTGCAAACCGGAGTTCTTAAGTTGAATCTTCTGGTTAGATCTCTTATTTGAGTTTTACCCGTGCATTAGATTAGTACTCATTGTATGCTTGTTTGTTGTTTGCGATAGAGTACCCGGAGTGCGCCGCTTGTTACTTCGAATCGTTAGGTTTCCCGGATCATCAGCAAGGCAAGTAACACTTTGATCATACCTTTCCTACTACACAGTTTTATTGCATTAGATCAATCCTCACACATTGCATGATTAGGATCTAATTAAATTGTGGGATGGGAAGTAGTTGAGGTAGTACCTATTACTTGTTTATTATCAAACCTTTGGGAGTTACTTCTACGTTTGCTTATTATACCATGCTATGCTAGTAGACGTGGATTGGGTGAGCGATATCCATGACAGATGTGAGTTTGTTAATTAATGGTTTATCTAAGGTGGCAACTTAAACACACATCTGGGTGGATTGAGGCACCTGGGTATTCCAGGACTTGCCTGTTTTCTTTTGGACCGCCACCCAGGCTCAAAGGGATCATGAGACTATTCATACTAGAAACTTCCGTGTGGAGCCACAAGCTATTATGGGCTCTAGCATAGTTGACTAAGTCGTGCGAACTCTTACAGTGGTAGACTAGCAGATGTAGGGGAAGTAGGTGGTACGGTCTACCCGATCGTAAGGTGCTAGCGCTTCTGAAAGACTATGTCTCGGCCATCCGTCGTCTCAAACACCATGTAGTGCGAGAAACCAAATGGAGGCGATCGAGTCTTGTGGGCAAAAGTGCGCAAACGTCTGCAGAGTGTAATAAACTAATCATGGTTAGCCGTGTCCCTGGTTATGGACATCTTGAGTATCTAGTACCTGGATTATCATGTGAATCTCAACATGTTACCCTAAATTAATTTTGCTGGGTTTTGTTTAATGATGATGCTTAATTGGGATTGAGAATGCTGTCAACCATTCTCAATGTTTAACAACCACCATGATAGTAATTAAATTTATTCCTTTGTAGTAGGGAAAAATTGGCTTTACGCAAAACTGTAACCATAGAGCTTTCCACCAGCCAAATATGCATATAGTATAGCTGTTTCATTCCAATATTCTCTATGTGTTACCTTGCCAGCATATTCCATGTGCTGACCCGTTTCGGGTTGCAACGTTAATGTTGTAGACTTTTCAGACGACGATTAAGGAGTTTTTAGGTCGTGGTTCTATACTTAGTGATGCAGTTGGAGTTGATGGACTAACTTATCTTCCAAGCCTTCCGCTGTTATCGTTATTAGATGGCCTTAAGCCATATTTATTGTAATCAGTTCTCTATGGAGACACTCGATGTAATAAGTGTGTGATTGCTACTCTGTTATAAATCCTCCGAGTACTGTGTGGTGTCAGCATTACTGATCCAGGGATGACACCGGAGCACAGAGATCAGACTGTTTGAGGTCTGGTCGCTACACTAAAACACCAAATTGGGCCAAGCTGAATCTTGTCAGTGACCTTTTCAATTGGTCGCAATTTTGCCACGTCACATACCACGTTGGATCCGACGTGGCCTGGGCAGACAGCAAGTGACCAAAACAAAAGGTCATGGGTTCAACGACCTTCTCTTTTGGTCGTAAACATCTACGACCTTCTCATAGAGAAGGTCGTTAATTTTAGTTTACGACCGCCAGCTTTTGACCATCTGTTTTTGGTTAAAAAAGGTCGCAAATGAAAAACAATGACCTCTCAGAGACCAATAGTGAGGGTCACAATTTGACATATTTCTTATAGTGAATAAAAGTGAACCAAATCAACAAAATTGACAGCAACTACTCCTACAAGTGCCTAGAGGCCATATCATGCAATAGAACTACTTGGGACCAAATAAATTTGACATGCAAGCTCAAGAACAGGGTCACCTAAGCAGCAAAAATTTGAGATAAATAAAGCACTAGAACAAAAACTATTTGGACCATTGGTGGAGTCACATACCAAAGAACAATCCCCCAAAGCAGTTTTGTGAATGGAGCTTTGAGCAAGGAGATCGAAAATGGCAGCAAGATGAGCTAGAGCTCGGGTTTGAGCTGGTGGGTGATTTTTTCTGGAGGAAGACGAAGTGTGTGGATGCAAGAATAAGTGGAGGGGGGCCACGAGGGGCCCACGAGGCAGGGGGCACGATCAGGGGGTGGGTGCGCCCTGGACCCTCGTTGCCAGGTGGTGAGTCCCCCTGGTGTGTTCTCAGTGCCAATAATTCTTAAATATTCTAGAAAAAATCATATTTAATTTTCGGGGCATTTGGAGAATTTTTATTTTTGGGGTATTTTTTATTGCATGGATAATTCAGAAAACAGACAAAAAAATACTATATTTGCTTTATTAAATCTAAATAACAGAAAGTAAAAAAGGGAGTACAGAAAGTTGTGCTTTCTAACTTCATCCATCTCATGCTCATCAAAAGGAATCCACTAACAAGGTTGATCAAGTCTTGTTAACAAACTCTTTTCGAATAACATGAAACCAGAGAATTTTCGAATAACACTAGGTTACCTCAACGGGGATATTCATATCCCCAACAATAAGAATATGGTATTTCTTCTTGACAGTAGGAAGAGGAAATTCAAAACCTCCTATAATAATTGTTGAAGTTTTTCCAATAGAATTAATATTGTGGACTTGAGGTTGTTTCCTCGGAAAGTGTACCGTATGCTCATTACCATTAACATGAAAAGTGGCATTGCCTTTGTTGCAATCAGTAATAGCCCATGCAGTATTAAAAAAGGGTCTACCAAGGATAATCTACATACTATCGTCCTTGGGAATATCAAGAATAACAAAATCCATTAAAATAGTAACATTTTCAACCATAATAGGCACGTCCTCACAAATACCGACAGCTATAGCAGTTGATTTATCAGCCATTTGCAAAGATATTTCAGTAGGTGTCAACTTATTCAAATCAAGTCTACGATATAAAGAGAGAGACATAACACTAACACCGGCTCCAAGATCACATAAAGCAGTTTTAACATAGTTTCTTTTAATGGAGCAGGGTATAGTTGGTACTCCTCGATCTCCTAGTTTCTTTGGTATTCCACCCTTAAAAGTGTAATTGGCAAGCATGGTGGAAATTTCAGCTTCCGATATCTTTCTTTTATTTGTAACAATATCTTTCATATACTTAGCATAAGGATTCATTTTAAGCATATCAGTCAAATGCATACATAAAAAGATAGGTCTAATCATTTCAGCAAAGCGCTCAAAATCCTCATAATCCTTTTTCTTGGATGGTTTAGGAGGAAAGGGCATGGGTTTCTGAACCCATGGTTCTCTTTCTTTACCGTGCTTCCTAGCAACGAAGTTTCTCTTATCATAACGTTGATTCTTTGATTGTGGGTTATCAAGATCAACAACAGGTTCAATCTCTTCATCATTATTATTACTAGGTTGAGCATCAACATGAACATCATCATTATTATCACTAGGTTCATGTTCATTACCAGATCGTGTTTCAGCATTAGAAATAGAAATATCATTGGGATTCTCAGGTGTGTCAACAACAGGTTCACTATAAAGCATACAAAGTCCTATCATTCTCAGGTGCATCAACATTAGTTCTCTGAGAATCTTGCTCGATTCTCTTAGGGTGGCCCTAAGGATACAAAGGTTCCTGAGTCATTTTACCCCCTCTAGTCACAACTCTAACATCATTATCATTTTTCTTATTATTTAATTCACTGAGCAAATCATTCTGAGCTTTAAGTACTTGTTCTACTTGAGTGGTAACCATAGAAGCATGTTTACTAATGAGTTTAAGTTCACCTTTAACTCTAGACATATAATCACTCAAGTGTTCAATCATATAAGCATTACGTTTCAATTGTCTACCAACATAAGCATTGAAGTTTTCTTGTTTAACAATAAAATTATCAAACTCATCTAAGCATTGGCTAGCAGACTTATAACGAGGAATATCACCTTCATAAAATCTATAGAGAGAATTTACCTTTACTACCTGTGTTGGGTTATCAAGACCATGTATTTCTTCAATGGGTGGTAAATTCTTAACATCTTCAGCTTTAATACCCTTTTCTTTCATAGATTTCTTTGCCTCTTGCATATCTTCAGGACTGAGAAATAGAATACCCCTTTTCTTCAGAGTTGGCTTAGGAGTTGGTTCAGGAAGTGTCCAATCATTTTCATTACTCAACATATTATTCAATAGCAATTCACCTTGATAAACGGTTCTTTCCCTGAGAACACAACCAAGACAACTATCCAGGTGGTCTCTGGAAGCATCCGTTAGTCCATTATAAAAGATATCAAGTATTTCATTTTTCTTGAGAGGATGATCAGGCAAAGCATTAAGTAATTGGAGAAGCCTCCCCCAAGCTTGTGGGAGACTCTCTTCTTCAATTTTCACAAAATTATATATTTCCCTTAAAGCAGCTTGTTTCTTATGAGCAGGGAAATATTTAGCAGAGAAGTAATAAATCATATCCTGGGGACTACACACATAACACGGATCAAGAGAATTAAACCATGTTTTATCATCACCCTTTAATGAGAACGGAAATAACTTAAGGATATAATAGAAGCGAGTTTTCTCATCATTAGTGAATAGGGTGACTATATCATTTAATTCAGTAAGATGTGCCACAACAGTTTCAGATTTGTAGCCATAGAAAGGATCAGATTCAACCAAAGTAATTAACTCTGGACCGACAGAGAAATAATAATCCTTATCGGAAATATAGATAGGTGAAGTAGCAAAAGCAGGGTCATATTTCATTCTAGCATTCAAGGATTTTTCTTTCAGCTTAAATAATAATTTATTAAGATCATATCGATCATTGCAAGCTAAAAAGTCTCTAGCAGTTTCTTCATCCATAACATAACCCTCATGCACAACAGGCAATTCATATCTAGGGGGAGAATCTTCATCATCACTTTCATCAATACTATCAGTTTCAATAATTTCATTCTCTCTAACCCTAGCAAGTTATTCATCAAGAAATTCACGTAATGGCATAGTAGTATCAAACATAGAAGTAGTTTCATCATAAGCATAATGCAAAGCAGAAGTGGCATCATCAATAACATTCGATATATCAGAATGAATAACAGGAGTAGGTGTCGCAAATTTACTCAAAATAGAAGGTGAATCAAGTGCAGAGCTAGCTGGCAGTTCCTTACCTCCCCTCGTACTTGAGGGAAAAATCTTGGTTCTTTTATCTTTCAAATTCTTCATAGTGATCAGCTGATATAAATCCCAAGTAACTCAAAGGATAGAGCTATGCTCCCCGGCAACGGCACAAGAAAATAGTCTTGATAACCCACAAGTATAGGGGATCGCAACAGTTTTCGAGGGTAGAGTATTAAACCCAAATTTATTGATTCGACACAAGGGGAGCCAAAGAATATTCTCAAGTATTAACAGTTGAGTTGTCAATTCAACTGCACCTAAAAGATTTAATATCTGCAACAAAGTATTTAGTAGCAAAGTAATATGATAGTACCGGTAGCGGTAGCAAAAGTAACAATATTGGTTTTGTAGTGATTGTAACAGTGACAACGAAAAAGTAAATAAGCAAAGATCAATATGTGAAAAGCTTGTAGGCAATGGATCAGTGATGGGTAATTATGTCGGATGTGATTCCTCATGCAACAGTTATAACATAGGGTGACACAAAACTAGCTCCAGTTCATCAATGTAATGTAGGCATGTATTCCGAATATAGTCATACGTGCTTATGGAAAAGAACTTGCATGACATCTTTTGTCCTACCCTCCCTTGGCAGCGGGGTCCTATTGGAAACTAAGGGATATTAAGTCCTCGTTTTAATAGAGTACCAGACGAAAGCATTAACACTTAGTGAATACATGAACTCCTCAAACTATGATCATCACTGGTAAGTATCCCGATTATTGTCACTTCAGGGTTAACGGATCATAGAACATAATAGGTGACTATTGACTTGCAAGATAGGATCAAGAACTCACATATATTCATGAAAACATAATAGGTTCAGACCTGAAATCATGGCACTCGGGCCCTAGTGACAACCATTAAGCATAGCAAAGTCATAGCAACATCAATCTTAGAACATAATGGATACTAGGGATCAAACCCTAACAAAACTAACTCGATCAAATGATAAATCTCATCCAACCCATCACCGTCTAGCAAGACTACGATGGAATTACTCACGCACGGCGGTGAGCATCATGAAGTTGGTGATGGAGGAAGGTTGATGATGACGATGGAGATGGATTCCCCTCTCTGGAGCCCCGAACGGACTCCAGATCAGCCCTCCCGAGAGATATTAGGGCTTGGTGGCGGCTCCGTATCGTAAAATGCAATGGATCCTTCTCTCCCATTTTTTCTCCGCGAACGTGAATGTATAGAGTTGGAGTTGAGGTTGGTGGAGCACCAGGGGGCCCACGAGGCAGGGGGCTCACCCAGGGGGTAGGCGCGCCCCCCACCCTCGTGGACAGGGTGTGGGCCCCCTGGCCTTGGTTCTTTCGCCAATATTTTTTATATAATCCAAAAATACTCTCCGTTGATTTTTAGGTCATTCCGAGAACTTTTATTTCTGCACAGAAATAACACCATGGCAATTGTGCTGAAAACAGCGTCAGTCCGGGTTAGTTCCATTCAAATCTTGCAAGTTAGAGTCCAAAACAAGGGCAAAAGTGTTTGGAAAAGTAGATATGTTGGAGACATATCACTCATATCTAGACCTCCTCGATATTTGATCACTTCATCCACACAAAACTCAACAGAAACCTCGTGAGATCTGTTAGTATAATAATGCAAATCACTAATTTAAATAATGTTGCAAACCAATTCATATTTTGTTTTTGCATTGTAGCTACTGTAATATAACTTTTCCAGGGCTCATACCACCGTTAAATTGATAGTTTCAGCAAAACAAGCAAAACAATGCATCAAAAACAGAATCTGTCAAAAACAGGACAGTCTATAGCAATCTGAACATTAACCATACTTCTGTAACTCTACAAATTCTGAAAATTAGGAAAAAATAAACATTTTGTATAGCAAGACTGTGCAAAAAGTTTCCGAAGATTTTTACATGCCAGTAAAAAATGAAAATTCACGCGCCACAGCCAAAGTTTCTGTTCCTGCACCGCACATACCAACAAGCAATCTAATCATCCTAAAGGCAAATCTACGCACATGATATAATACAATGGATTTGTACAAGGGGATAATTATTTTTGTTAAAAAGTTTCTATAATTAATATTCACAAAGTTTCCATGGGCATGAACAAAGTTCAAGGAGCTCCCCCACTTCAACAATGCTCGTCTCTCTCACTTTCACTTTCCTTTTTGAAAAGTTTTTAGGTTCCCCTCTATATTTTTTGTTTTTAAACTATATAAACTCACTCAACAGAAATAAAGACTTTGTAAAACTTCCGGGTTGCCTCCCTGACAGCATTTTCTTTAAAGCCATTAAGCTAAGCATAAAGTGCTCAAGTAATGAATCCACCCGGATCCCAAGGAATATCAAAGCCAATTTTAATTAATAATGATTTGGTATTTATTAGTGAGCACAATACAACATATATCATGCAATGTTGAAGTTTAACTCTCTTCCTATGCATCGGCATGTCATAAAAGAATAATTCATGCACATCAAGTCAAGGCCAATACACAACATAAGAAGTTTCTTGCAATTTTTTCATGTTGGAAACATAGAGAGGTGGAGATATAGTTCCTCTCTCATAATAATTGCAAGTAGGAGCAGCAAGAACATGCATATTACATTCATCAAAATTATCATGTGCAACGGTAAAAGGCAAGCCATTAATGTAATCCTTAATAAGTGCAAACTTCTCTGATATAGTGTAGTTGGGAGAATTCAAAAAGATAATAGGACTATCATGTGTGGGTGCAATAGAAATAATTTCATTATTAATATAAGGAACAATAGAAAGTTCATCTCCATGAGCATAATTCATATAGGCATCATGGCCACAAGCATAACAAGCATCAAGTTCATCAAAAAGGGATATTTCAAAAGAATCAATGGGATCATAGAAATTATCATAGCATTCATCCTTCGGTAAGAATGATGAGATATTAAATATTGTATGGGTTGAAGAGTTACTCTCATAATAAGGTGGGCATGAGTGATCAATCCGCTCTTCCTCCTTTTGTTCTTTTCTCTCCTCATCTTTTTCATCCAATGAGCTCACAGTTTCATCAATTTCTTCTTCCATAGACACCTGCAAAATGTTAATCTCTTCTTGGACAACGGAGAAGTCCTCAATATATGGTTTAATATATATATTAGAAAATAGTTTTCATAGCAATATTTAAGTATGACAAAATTTCTAGATTTGTAAAGAGTGGCATCATACTTTTCAATCAAAGAAGCAACTTCATAGGCACCCTTAAAACCAACAAATTCTTCAATTTGTTCAATATCAAAGTAATTATAAACACGCTTGGCATAAGAAGATAAGATTCCATTATCCTTAAACTCACATTGGAAGAAAAGGTGTTTCTTAGGGTCTTCGAAACAACAAGCAAAATCATGTATTTCACATAAATTCAAAGCATAGCAATACAAACAATTAATATGATACCACAGAACTTTCCCTTTTTGAGGTAAGCGGTGTCGCACAAAATAAGCATGCTCATTTAATGATTTTCCCTCAACTAAGCTAGTTGGGTTTTTAGCACGAGCACAAATGGATCGAAGATGATCCAAATAGAAACCTTCAATAGTATGATAGATTTTGGGTGGTTCTTCAACCATTGGTTTAGTAGGTACAACTAAGTTTTTTTGGTATTTTGCGTTTCCTACCCATAACCAGAGATAGAAAACAAGAGCACAAAATAAAAATTACTTAGTGATAAAGAAAATAAGCATACACGAGAATATTCATCCCACGCTATTGCTCCCTGGCAACGGCGCCGGAAAAAGTTCTTGATAACCCAAAAGTATAGGGGATCGTTTGTAGCCTTCTTCGATAAATAAGAGTGTCGAACCCAACGATGAGCTAAAGGTAGAACAAATATTCCCTCAAGTCTAGCGACCACCTATACAACTCTACGCACACTTGACGTCTGCTTTACCTAGAACAAGTATGAAACTATTTTGCAAGAATAAAACTACGAGTACTTTGCAAGAATAAAACTACGAATAAATTGCGAGGTAATAAAAGTGGATAGCTTTTGTCAACAAGAAAGTCATTTGTCCCTAGGCAATCGATAACAAGTACCGGTAGTCATTCTTGCAATTTTATATGAGGGAGAGGCATGAGCTAACACACTTTCTCTACTTGGATCATATGCACTTATGATTGGAACTCTAGCAAGCATCCACAACTAGTAAAGATCATTAAGCTCATGAAACCCAACCATAGCATTAAGTATCAAGTCCTCTTTATCCCATACGCAACAACCCACCTACTCGGGTTTATGTCACTCTCGCAACCCACCATAAGCAAATCATGAACGTATTGCATCACCCTACAGCGGAGATCCCTCATGTTTGCGCAAGATGGAGGGCACCATAGGACAGCACCATAAATAAAATATACAATCATACCAACCAAGATCACGATTAACCCACAGGACAAAATGGATCTACTCAAACATCATAGGATAACCATAGATCATTGGGAAATTATATATGGAGTTGAGCACCATGTTTAAGTAGGGATTATAACAGGGAGAAGAGGTGTTACACCTCTGCATAGAGGGGGAGAAAGTTGGCATTAACGGTAGCAAGATTGTTGATGTAGATCGCCATCATGATCCTTGCCCCTGCGGCGTTCCGGCGCCACCCGGAGAGAGGGAGAGCGAGCCCCCCTCCTTCTTATTATTCCTTGGCCTACCCCTAGATGGGAGGAGAGTTCCCCCTCTAGTCCATGGCCTCCATGGCGGTGGAGGGGCGGGATCCCCTTCGAGATTGGATCTCCCTCTCTGTTCTCTTCTGTTTCGTGTTCCCCAGATCTGGCCCTTCATGGTTTCTTAAATTCACGGAGAGCCATAACTCCGATTGCACTGAAATTTTTACATGATTATTTTCCATAAATTATCTTTCTTGTTCTAGAAGAAGGGCCCCAACCGCCTTACGGGGTGGGCACAACACACTTGGGCGTGCCAGGGGTGCCTGGCGCGCCCTGGTGGGTTGTGGAGGCGGTGGGCCTCTATGAGCGTTGATTCCAAGTCCCAAAAATCACATATATTCCAAAATAATTCTCCGTAAATTTTTATCGCGTTTGGACTTCGTTTGATATGGATTTTCTACGAAACAAAAAACATGCAACAAACAAGAACTCACACTGCATCAATATGTTAGTCCAAATAAATCATATAAAATGTTGCCAAAAGTTTATAAAAGTTGTATAATATTGGCATGAAACAATCAAAAATTATAGATATGACGGACTTGTATCAATGGACATGATGCCTATATGTGTGATCATTGCCATGGATAACATCATAACTATGCGCTTTTCTATCAATTGCCCAGTAGTAATTTGTCTACATATCGTATGTGATACGTCTCCAACGTATCTATAATTTATGAAGTATTCATGCCAATATATTATCATTCTTGGATGTTTTACAATCATTTTAAAGCAACTTTATATCATTTTTTGGGACTAACCTATTGACTCAGTGTCAAGTGCCAGTTGCTGTTTTTTGCTTGTTTTTTACATCACAAGAAATCAATATCAAATGGAGTCCAAACACCACAAAACTTTTTGGAGATTTTTTTGGACCAGAAGGAACCCAATGGGCCAGAGCTGCCTTATTTGCACTATAAATTCCCAAATATTCTGAAACCCCTCGGGGTTAACCTAGATCAGAAGTTCTGCCACCGTAGGGCTCCGTAGCCACCGAAAACTAATCTAGACCCATTCCGGCACCCTGCTGAAGGGGGAATCATCTCCGGTGGCCATCTTCATCATCCCAGAGCCACCACGATGAGGTGGGAGTAGTCCACCCTCAGGGCTGAGGGTTTGTACCAGTAGCTATGTGATTAATCTCTCTCTCTCTCTCTCGTGATCTATATCATGGGCTTTTTTTAATATAGTCAGATCATATGATGTGATGAATTGAATCTTTACCCTTTGAAGTTTTGTCTTGTCGGATTGAATGTTCGGATTTGAGAATACATGATGTATGTCTTGCGGTATGAATACTTGAGGTGACAATGGGGTATCTTATTGATTCACTTGATATATGTTATGGCACTCAACTTGCGGATTCCCGGGGTGATATTGGGGTAATCTATGCATAGGGGTTGATGCATGTTTTTATTATCTCTTCTCTAATAGAAACTTTGGGGTCTCTTTGTAGTTCTTTGTGTGTATTGAGTATTACGAATATGAATATGCTTTGGTGTTATTCTAGTACGAACTCTAGGATAGATTGAACGGAAAAAATAACTTCGCATTATTTTAGTACGAACTCTTGAATAGATCGAACGGAAAGAATAGCTTTGAGGTTGTCTCGTACCCTACAAACAATTTCTATCTTTTGTTCTCTGCTAATAGGAACTCGAGAGTGATTCTTTGTTGCACTTTGAGGGATAATCATATGATCCAACTATGTTAGCACAGTTGGGAGACTGCACTAGTGAAAGTACGGACCCTAGGCATTGTTTTTAAGCATTGCAACACCATTTTTATGGTCGTTACTATTTTCTACCTTGTTGTTTTTATTTATTCAGATTATAAAAATATATTTCTACCATCAATATTACACTTTTATCATCATCTCTTTGCCAAACTAGTGCAGCTATACAATTTTCCATTGTATTGGGTGTGTTGGCGACACAAGAGATTTCTTGTATTTGGTTGCAGGGTCGTTTGAGAGAGACCATATTCATCCTACACCTCTCACAGATTGATAAACTTTAGGTCATCCACTTGAGGGAAAATTGCTACTTTTTTTCAAAACTCTGCGCTTGGAGGCCCAACACGTGTCTACAAGAATAAAGTTGCGTAGTAGACATCAGTATGCTATTGTTTTGAGAGAGAAGCCCCTAGTGAAAACTATGGCCCCGGGTCCACTTTAACCATATTGCAAAAACCAAAAGTACCTTGCTGCAATTTTATACTTTATATTTTACTTTTCATTTTATCTATCGACAACTACAAGATTTAATCCTTGCAAGTAACGAGTTCAAGGGGGTTGACAACCCTCTTACCCGCGTTGGGTGCAAGTATTTGCTTTTGTGTGTAGGTGCCAAAGATGAGAATTTGTGTGGTTCTCCCATTGGTTCGATAACCTTGGTTCTCACGGAGGGGAATACTTCTCTGCTACTATATTGCTTCACCCTTCCTCTTCGGGGGAAATCCCAACGCAGCTCACAAGTAGCAGAAATAATTTCGAGCATCGTTGTCAGGGAGACGTCATTAAATTCTAAAAGTGTGACTAATCCCCGGGTGGTTTCGGTAATTCATAACAACATATATCTCATTGAACTAATGTCCACTTAAGCTAAATATTTCAGGATGTTCAATGATTGGCATCGCAAGGACTAGTGATTGTGGACCCCTCAAAATGCTAAGGAAATGGATTGGCAAAAGCTCAAGACTCTACATTTTTGGTTAAGTGATGCAAGATCACATTGAGTCCATAGGAAAGCCAATACTATTAAAAGGGGATGAGGTGTTGCTTAATGATCCTTTTGCTCAAAGTGCTTAGTGCTATTGCTCCAAAAACCTCAACCACTTTCTCCATCCAAATGTGTCTAAACCCTACTTTCCAACTCGGCCCAACTGATATTTCCTATCCGGAGACACCGAGTTCTTCTGGACTTAGCCACTGCCAAACCCTAACAAATGGGATCCACCGATATGGATCTCGCTCCCACCGAGATGGCCTTGCCAGCTCTTTGTTGCTAGTTGCAATTATTTAGGTCCCACCAAGAATTGCAATCGGTCCCACCAAGATGGCTTGACCAACTCTCTGTTGCCTTATTGCTTCACTTCGGTCCCACTGAGTTGATGCAATCGGTGCCACCGAGATTAGGTTTTCCCTAAGCCATTGTACATAGGTCCCTCAAAGTTATTCCCGTCGGTCTCACCGAGATTCCTAAGGTTCATATTTTGCACAGGTTGGTGTCACCGAGATTTTTGATCGGTGCCACTGCTACTTCTTAAGCTTGCATTTGTTTTTCCCTTGAAGAGGAAAGGGTGATGAATCAAAGTAGAGATAAGAATTTTCCTCAATTTGAGAATCAAGGTATCAATCCAGTAGGAGACAACACACAAATCACCTAATACTTCCACAAACAATCAAACAACTTACACCCAACACGATAAAGGGGTTGTCAATCCCTTCATGGTTACTTGTAAAAGTGAGATCTGGTAGAGATGGATAAACGGTAAAGTAAATATTTTTGGTATTTTTGGTTTATAGATCGGAAAGTAAAAGGTTGCAAAAATAGTAGATAGGAAAATAATATTGTAGATCGGAAACTTATATGATGAAAAATAGACCTGGGGGCCATAGGTTTCACTAGAGGCTTCTCTCAAGATAGCAAATAATATTGTGGGTGAACAAATTACAGCCGAGAAGTTGATACAAAAGCGCAAAGTTATGACGATATCTAAGGCAATGATCATGAATATAGGCATCACGTCCACACATCGACCGACTCCTGCCTGCATCTGGAGTATTAAGTTCATGAAGAGTAGAGTAAGGAATTAAGTAAGATGACATGATGTAGAGGAATAAACTCAAGCACTATGATGAAAACTCCATCTTTTTAACCCTCGATGGCAGCAATACAATACGTGCCTTGCTGCCCCTACTATCACTGGAAAGGACACCGCAAGATTTAACCCAAAGCTAAGCACTTCTCCCATTGCAAGAAAAACCAATCTAGTTGGCCAAACCAAACGGATAGTTCGAAGAGAATTACAAAAATACCAAATCATGCATAAAAGAATTCAGAGAAGATTCAAATAATATTCATAGATAAGCTGATCATAAATCCGCAATTCATCGGATCTCGGCAAACACACCGCAAAAAAGTATTACATTGAATAGATCTCTAAGAACATTAAGGAGAACATGGTATTGAGAATCAAAGAGAGAGAGAAGAAGCCATCTAGCTACTAGCTATGGACCCGAAGGTCTGAGGTAAACTACTCATGCTTCATCAGAAGGGCAATAGAATTGATGTAGAAGCCCTCCGTGATCGAATCCCCCTCCGGCAGGGTGCCGGAAAAGGACCCTAGATGGGATCTCATGGGTACAGAAGGTTGCAATAGTGGAAAAGTTTTTTCATGGATGCTTCTAGTGGTTTGGGGATATTTGGGAATATATAGGTGAAAGAATTAGGTGAGGAGACACACGGAGGGCCCACAAGGGTGGGGGCGCGCCCTACCCCCTGGGTGGTCTCTCCATCCTTGTGGCCGCCTCGTGGCTCCTCCGACTTCATCTCCAAGTGTCCTGGTTGTCTTTTGGTCCAAGGAAAATCATCATGAAGGTTTCATTCTGTTTGGACTCCGTTTGGTATTCCTTTTCTGTGAAACTCAAAAACAAGGAAAAACAGAAACTGGCACTGGGCTCTAGGTTAATAGGATAGTCCCAAAAATAATATAAAATAGCATATTAATGCATATAAAACATCCAAAACAGGTAATATAATAGCATGGAACAATCAAAAATTATAGATATGTTGGAGATGTATCAACCACCGAGTTGGGTCAAAACTGTAACGGTTGGATTTTGTGTGGTCTATATATACATCTCCACCCCCTCTCCATCATGAGAGAGAGCCATCAGAATCTACCTACACTTCCATCATTCATTTTCTGAGAGAGAACCAGCTATTCATGTGTTGATATCAAGAGATTCCAATCCTACCATTTAAACCTTGATTTCTAGCCTTCCCCAAGTCGCTTTCCACTCAAATCCTTCTTCCACCATAACCAAATCTATGAGAGAGAGTTTAGTGTTGGGGAGACTATCATTTGAAGCACAAGAGCAAGGAGTTCATCATCAACACATTGTTTATTACCTCTTGGAGAGTGGTGTCTCCTACATTGGTTAGGTGTTGCTTAGGAGCCTCCGACATGATGTGGAGTTGAACCAGGAAGTTTGTAAGGGAAAGGAGATCGCCTACTTTGTGAAGATCTACCCGAGTGAGGCAAGTCCTTCATGATCGATGGCTGTGGTGGGTAGACAAGGTTGCTTATTCGTGGACCCATTGTGGGGGGATCCCTCCATGGAGTCGCACAGTCGTTACCCTTCGTGGGTTGATGTCTCCATCAACGTGGATGTATGATAGCACTACCTATCAGAACCACGCCAAAAATATTCATGTCCCATTTTGTCGTGGTGGATCACGATCACCTATGGCACCAAGAGGCCCCTTTGTGGTTCGGCGGGGGACGGTCACATTTGCACAAAGAGAAAGGCAACAGGGCAGGGTGGGGGTGACACCTCTCTTTTTACCTAGGTTTGCGCCGCTTGGTAGTGTAACACCCTACTCCTGCTTTGGTGGATTGATCTGGAGGAACACGAAGACATGGAGCTCTCTTTTTACCTCCCTGGGAACACCGGGGATATCAGATTGTTGCCATGCAAACACATCGACATTCGCCCCGCAGGAAGACAACGGGCGCGCTTTCCTATCTGTCATCAAGGGTGGAACTAATGGTAAAAGTACCATCAGTCCAGCCTGCCTCGCCAAAACCTTCTTCGTTGTAGGGGGAGCAGCCTCGAGCTTCTTGCTAGTTGAACTCTCCGGCAGGTCACTGCCGGGCGCAGCACACTCAGAAGAGGCGTGCTTCCCAGGGACCTCATCTCTGTCCTTACTAGTTTTGTTATTCTTCTTCCCTTCCTTGATGGGATCTGGGGTCTCAATGGCCTCATCTGCTACCGCATCTCTATACATCTTGTCAACGCATATAACCGCATCCCTCTTATCTGATGGGATGGAGATGACTCCCATTGGCCCCGGCATCTTCAAAGTGTTATATGCGTAGTGGGACGCTGCCATGAACTTGGCCAAAGCTGGACGACCAGGATCCCGTTAAATGGTAGGGGAAGCTCGACAACACCAAACACAACTTTCTTAGTCCTGTAGTTTAGTTCCCCACCAAACTTCACCGGCAGTGTGATCTTTCCCTTGGGCCGGCTTCTTCCTTGGTTAATCCCTTGGAATGCGCCTGTCCTTTTGAGGTCCTCGTCAGGAATTTGGAGCTTCTTGATGACATCAGGGGAAATCAGATTCAACCCTGCCCCGCCATCATCCAGCATCTTTGTGACCTTGAGGTTGCGGATTGTCGATGAAACCAACAACGGTAAGCATACGACCGCAGTGGTGTGATCTGGATGGTCTTCAACATAAAAGATGATGGGCGTGCGGGACCATTTGAGTGGTACCCAAACATTTGCTGCCAGCTCTGCCTCATTGACCTCGCGCGCCCACTGCTTGAGCTGACGGTGAGAGGAGTGCAAAGATGCACCCCCATCAATGCACATCGCTTTGGTAGCTTTCTTAAATTCCTGCTGTCCTCTTCTTCACTATCATCTTCACCTCCCTTTTTCTCGCGGCCTCTGGCAGACTTCTCCTTCTGCTGGTTGGTCTTACCATGGCACCCTCCACGGCCACCATGACCTTTCCTGCCGGCGCCATCTTGGCCTCTCTCCTTATCGCACTTCTCGTACTCGGCTTTCTAGTTTTCAACAAGTTGCTCAACTTGTCTGCATTCCTGGAGATCGTGGCCCTTGGATCGGTGGATTTTGCAGTACGGGCCATCAAATTTACCAATTTTCTCAGCTGCCACAAACGCCCGGCAGTCAGCGCATGCGGCAGCATCCTTGCCGGGGGTCTCGGTTTTCGCCTTCTTGCCAGTACTAGGATCACTGGAGCTTTCAACGACCATCACTTCTTTCCCTTTGCGCTTCTTGTTGCGCTTCCAGTTTTTCTTCCTTAGGGTGGTGGTGGCGTCGTCATCCTCTAAATCAACTTCGACATCAATCTCCTCCCCTGGGATTCTCCTCACTTCCTCAGCACGGGCACACTTGTCCGCCAACATATAGAGTTCGTTGACGGTCTTTGGCAGTCGAACATTCATCTTGGCACGCATCCTCCGATTGTGTACATTCGTACGGAATGCAGCAATCATAGCTGATAGATGTATCTTCAGGATATTGCGGTGCACCCGAATGAACCTTTGTAGGTACTTACGCAGGCTCTCCCCCTCTTTCTGTAGGAGGGCCTACAGGTCCCTGGGCTTTCCAGGCTCTTGATGGCAGCTCGTAAAGGCGCCAACAAACTTGTTGCATAGGTCTGCCCATGAGGAAATGGAATCCTTAGGTAGGTGCATCAGCTAGGACCTTACATTAGGCTTGAGTGCCAACAGAAAGTAGTTGGCGAGCACCTTCTCATCCTTTCCCCCGGCAACTTGAAGAAGAATCATATAGATGCCCAAGAACTATATCGGGTTTAGCTTTCTGTCGTATTTCTCTGGCAAGTCAGGATTGAAGGTGCGAGACGATGGCCATTGGACTTGCCGCAGCTCGCGAGTGAAGGCAGGGCAGCCTACCTCATAGGGCAACTACACCCCCCGACACTGGGTGCAGGTTCATCAACATCTGGGCCATTGCGCCTGTCTGATTGACGGTGTGCCTCACGGCGCCGCTCAATGGTGATGCAGGCGTCTTCTTCCTTTCCCTCAATAGGCGATGCTGATCTTGCTGAGTCTGTGGGTCGGACGAAGCCCATGACATTTCATCAGGCTCTTTGACACGCTGAATTTACTAGGCCCGTCGTGGCTGCTCCTGGGAGGGTTTCCGCGGAGGGGAATGCACTGCGAGTGTAGTCCACAGCCACCAGCATGGGCTGTCGGTGTCATCTGCGGACGTCGAGAGGGTTCCGCAAGCTGCGACCTATTAGCCTCAGCAAACCCAATGAGGCTTTGGATAGTGGCTCTCCACTCGTCCATCTTGTCCGCTGCTGGAGGGAAGTCTAGTAATAACTGAGCCCTTGCCATCGCTTCAGCCACTGTGCCTAGCATGGCATGGGAGGCAGATCATGACGTTGTTCAACTCCTAGTCAAGCCAGTAGGAGCATCGTTGTGCTCCTGCCGCCTTGGACCAATCACAAGGGCGGTCTAGCACGGCTAGGGATGATTGATACGTCGCCATCGTATATACTTCTCCAAACACTTTTACCCTTGCTTTGGACTCTAACTTGCATGATCTGAATGGAACTAACCCGGACTGACCCTGTTTTTAGCAGAATTGCCATGGTGTTATTTTTGTGCAGAAATCAAAGTTCCTGGAATGACCTGAAAATCAACGGAGAATATTTTTGGAATATATAAAAATACTGACGAAAGAATCAACATCAAGGGGCCCACACCCATTCCATGAGGGTGGGGAGCGCGCCCCCTGCCTCATGGGCCCCCTGACGCTCCACCGACCTCAACTCCAACTCCATATATTCACGTTCGGGGAGAAAAAATCAGAGAGAAGGATTCATCATGTTTTACAATACGGAGCCGCCGCCAAGCCCTAATCTCTCTCGGGAGGGCTGATCTTGAGTCCGTTCAGGGCTCCGGAGAGGGGAATCCGTCGCCATTGTCATCATCAACCTTACTCCATCACCAATTTCATGATGCTCACCGCCGTGCGTGAGTAATTCCATCGTAGGCTTGCTGGACGGTGATGGGTTGGATGAGATTTATCATGTAATCGAGTTAGTTTTGTTAGGGTTTGATCCCTAGTATCCACTATGTTCTGAGATTGATGTTGCTATGACTTTGCTATGCTTAATGCTTGTCACTAGGGCCCGAGTGCCATGATTTCAGATCTGAACCTATTATGTTTTCATGAATATATGTGAGTTCTTGATCCTATCTTGCAAGTCTATAGTCACCTATTATGTGTTATGATCTGTTAACCCCGAAGTGACAATAATCGGGATACTTACCGGTGATGACCGTAGTTTGAGGAGTTTATGTATTCACTAAGTGTTAAT
The DNA here is from genome assembly GCF_002162155.2 of Triticum dicoccoides. NCBI lineage: Eukaryota > Viridiplantae > Streptophyta > Magnoliopsida > Poales > Poaceae > Triticum > Triticum dicoccoides. The sequence goes on from NC_041390.1 coordinate 588,056,225, forward strand.
GCTTTGGTTCGGTACTCTATTACAAGGAGGCCTTAATGTCCCTTAGTTTCCAATAGGACCGTGCTGCCACGGGAGGGTAGGGCAAAAGATGTCATGCAAGTTATTTTCCATAAGCACGTATGACTATATTCGGAATACATGCCTACATTACATTCATGAATTGGAGCTAGTTCTGTGTCACCCTAGGTTATAACTATTGCATGAAGAATCGCATGCGACATAATTATCCATCACTGATCCATTGCGTACGAGCTTTTCACATATTGATCTTCGCTTATTTACTTTTTTGTTGCTACATTTACAATCACTATAAAACCAAAACTATTACTTTTTCTACCGTTACCGCTACTATCATATTACTTTGCTACTAAATACTTTGCTGCAGATATTAAGTTTTCCAGGTGTGGTTGAATTGACAACTCAACTGCTAATACTTGAGGATATTCTTTGGCTCCCCTTGTGTCGAATCAATAAATTTGGGTTGAATACTCTACCCTCGAAAACTATTGCGATCCCCTATACTTGTGGGTTATCAAGACTATTTTTTGGCGCCGTTGCCGGGGAGCATATCTCTATTCTTTGAGTCACTTGGGATTTATATATGTTGATCACTATGAAGAACTTGAAAGATGGAAGAACCAAGATTTATCCCTCAACTACGAGGGGAGGTAAGGAACTGCCATCTAGCTCTGCAACTTGATTCACCTTCTGTTTTGAGTAAACTTGCGACACCTACTCCTATTATTCATTCTGATATGTCGCATGTTATCGATGATGCCACTTCTGCTTTGCATGATACTTATGATGAAACTACTTCTATGCTTGATAATAATGTGCCACTAGGTGAATTTCTGGATGAACAACTTGCTAGGGTTAGAGAGAATGAAAGTATTGAAACTGATAATATTGAAGAAAGTGATGATGAAGATTCTCCCCCTAGATATGAATTGCCTATTGTTCCTGAGGGTTATGTTATGGATGAAGAAACTGCTAGAGACTTCTTAGCTTGCAATGATAGATATGATCTTAAGAAATTATTAGCTAAGCTTAAAGAAAAGTCTTTGAATGCTAGAATGAAATATGACCCTACTTTTGATACTTCACCTATCTGTATTTCCGATAAGGATTATGATTTCTCTGTCGACCTTGAGTTAATTACTTTGGTTGAATCTGATCCTTTTTATGGCTATGAATCTGAAACTGTTGTGGCACATCTTACTAAATTAAATGATATAGCTACCCTATTCACTAATGATGATAAAACTCTCTATTACTTTATCCTTAAGTTGATTCTGTTCTCATTAAAGGGTGATGCTAAAACATGGTTTAATTCTCTTGATCCTGGTTGTGTGCGTAGTCCCCAGGATATAATTTATTACTTCTTTGCTAAATATTTCCCCGCTCATAAGAAACAAACCGCCTTAAGGGGAATATATAATTTTGTGCAAATTGAAGAAGAGAGTCTCCCACAAGCTTGGGGGAGGCCTCTCCAATTACTTAATGCTTTGCACGATCATCCTCTCAAGAAAAATGAAATACTTGATATCTTGTATAATGGACTAGCTGATGCTTCCAGAGACCACCTGGATAGTTGTGCTGGTTGTGTTTTCAGGGAAGAACTGTTGATCAAGCTGAATTGCTATTGAATAATATGTTGAGTAATGAAAATTATTGGACACTTCCTGAACCAACTCCTAAGCCAACTCCGAAGAAAAGGGGTATTCTATTTCTTAGTCCTGATGATATGCAAGAGACAAAGAAATCTATGAAAGAAAAAGGTATTAAAGCTGAAGATGTTAAGAATTTACCACCTATTGAAGAAATACACGGTCTTTTACCCGACACAAGTAGTGGAGGTAAATTCTCTCTATAGATTTGATGAAGGTGATATTCCTCGTTATAAGTCTGCTAGCCAATGCTTAGATGAGTTTGATAATTTTATTGTTAAACAAGAAAACTTCAATGCTTATGTTTTTAGACAATTGAAACTCAATGCTAATATGCTTGAACACTTGAGTGATTATATGTCTAGAGTTAAAGGTGAACTTAAACTTATTAGTAAACATGCTTCTATGGTTACCACTCAAGTAGAACAAGTACTTAAAGCTCAGAATGATTTGCTCAATGAATTAAATAATAAGAAAAATTATAAAGTTGTTAGAGTTATGACTAGCGGGGGTAAAATGACTCAGGAACCATTGTATCCTGAGGGTCACCCCAAGAGAATTGAGCAATATTCTCAGAGAACTAATGTTGATGTACCTAGTTCTTCTAAGAAGAAGAAAAAGAAAAATGATAGGACTTTGCATGCTTCTAGTGAACCAGTTGTTGACACACTTGAGAATCCCAATGATATTTCTATTTCTGATGCTGAAACACAATCTGGTAATGAACATGAACCTAGTGATAATGTTCATGATGATGTTCATGTTGATGCTCAACCTAGCAATGATAATGATGTAGATATTGAACCTGCTATTGATCTTGATAACCCTCAATCAAAGAATCAACGTTATGATAAGAGAGACTTCGTTGCTAGGAAGCATGGTAAAGAAAGAGAACCATGGGTTCAGAAACCCACGCCCTTTCCCCCTAAACCATCCAAGAAAAAGGATGATGAGGATTTTGAGCGCTTTGCTGAAATGCTTAGACCTATCTTTTTGTGTACGCGTTTGACTGATATGCTTAAAATGAATCCTTATGCTAAGTATATGAAAGATATTGTTACTAATAAAGAAAGATACCGAAAGATGAAATTTCCACCATGCTTGCTAATTACACTTTTAAAGGTGGAATACCGAAGAAACTTGGAGATCTAGGAGAACCAACTATAGCATGCTCCATTAAAAGAAACTTTGTTAAAACTACTTTATGTGATCTTGGAGCCGGTGTTAGTGTTATGCCTCTCTCTTTATATCGTAGACTTGAATTGAGTAAGTTGACACCTACTGAAATATGTTTGCAAATGCATGATAAATCAACCGCTATAGCTGTCGGTATTTGTGAGGATGTGCCCATTGTGGCTGCAAACGTTACTATTTAACGGACTTTGTTATTCTTGATATTCCCGAGGACGATAGTATGTCTATTATTCTTGGTAGACCCTTTCTGAATACTGTAGGGGCTTTTATTGATTGCAACAAAGGCAATGTTACTTTTCATGTTAATGGTAATGAGCATACGGTACACTTTCCAAGGAAACAACCTCAAGTCCATAGTATCAACTCTATTGGAAAAATTTCAACGATTACTATTGGGGGTTTTGAATTTCCTCTTCCTATTGTCAAGAAGAAATATGATATTCTTATTGTTGGGGATGTGCATATCACCGTTGAGGTAACCTAGTGTTATTCGAAAATTTCTCCGGTTTCTTGTTATTCCAAATGAGTTTGTTAACAAGACTTGATCAACCTTATTAGTGGATTCCTTTTGATGAGCATGAGATGGATGAAGTTAGAAAGCACAACTCTCTGTACCCTCTTTTTACATTCTATTATTTAGATTAAATAAAGTAAAAATAGTATTTTCTGTCTGTTTTCTGAATTATCCTTGCAATAAAAAAGTACCCTAAAAAAGTTCTCCAAATGTCCTAAAAATTTAATATCATTTTTTTGGAATATTTAAGAATTTTTTGCACTGAGAACACACCGGGGGGCTCACCATGTGCCCACGAGGGTGGAGGGCGCGCCCTACCCCCCTGGGCGCCCCCTGCCTCATGGACCCCATGTGGGCCCCCAACACTTATTCTTGCACCAACACACTTCATCTTCCTCCAGAAAAAATCATTCACCAGCTCAAACCCGAGTTCTAGCTCATCTTGCTGCCATTTTCGTTCTCCTTGCTCAAAGCTCCATTCACAAAACTGCTTTGGGGGATTGTTCTTCGGTATGTGACTCCTCCAATGATCCAATTAGTTTTTGTTCTAATGCTTTATTCATTGCAAATTTTTGCTGCTTAGGTGACCCTGATCTTGAGCTTGCATGTCAAATTTATGTGGTCAAAAGTAGTTTTAATCCATAATATGGCCTCTATGCACTTGTAGGAGTAGGTGCTATCAATCTTGTTGAGTTTGGTTCACTTTATTTTTGAGTTACTGCAAATTTCAGAAATTTTCAGAATAAGATGAAGATATTTTTGAGGGGCTCTTCAAGCCGAAGCTCGAAGGATAAGCAAAGTGAAGAAAATAAGAAGCCCAAATATAATCTCCCTCTCACTGCGGAGGTTCGGCCGTATGAATGGCCTTGTGATGAGTTCTTGAGAGAAGGCCGGATTTATGAAGATTTTTATTATTTGGCCGAGAATGCAGGCCTCACCGACTTCCTCCACGACCGGCGTGAACAGTATCTCCTACTCACCAATATTTTTGTGAAAAATTTTCATTTCCATGCTAGGAGATCGCCACCTTCGGTGGAATTTTATTTATATGATGATCATAAGGAGATGTCACTTTATGATTTTTGCCGGGTTTTTAGGATACCCTTTGAGGGCAGGATAGAGGAACCACATCGTAATGATGTGGAGGGATTTATTGATATCATTGCTGTAGGGGAAACGAGGGAAGTTTCTGATGCAAGAATCACTAGCATACTTTTTCCTGTTCTACGTTACTTCGCAATATTTGCTATTAGATGCTTAATTGGTCGTGGGAACTGTGGAAATCTTAGTGCCCCTGATATTGTTATTTTGCACCATGCTTTGTTTCGTGATACCACTTTTAGTTTAGGCGCTATTGTTGCTAAGCGGTTAAATCTAAACCATACAAAGGGTCCCATCTTAGGAGGCATCTTCGCCTCGCGCCTTGTTGCACACTTTAACATACCTATTAGGCATTATGAGAAAGAGGAAAATTTGTTGCCCCATATTTTTCTAGATTATAAGAGTATGGTAGCACATGATTTTATTATTAAGAATAAGAAGAAGTTGTTTAACTATAGACTGATATTTGATAAAGACTACTTTGAGACTATTACCTTGCCTGCTCCTTCTTTGTTCAACATATTTTTAGGCATGTACCTTGTTCTGCCGGAGGCCATTCATGCCTACCGGAGCCTGACATCTGCTCCAGAGCCCGAGCTGGAGCCACCACTTGACCCTCACCGTTAGTCTGTTTATCAGTTGGATCGAGAGGAGATCGCTAACCAGTGGCACCCCAAGGATCCTCCTCAGTACACCGGAGAGGGCAGCTTCGATCCATGGGCATAGACCAACTTAGGCCAAAAGCCTAAGCTTGGGGGAGTATGTATTTCTCACCGACATTACATTCATGTTCACACACTCATGCCAGTTGTCGGTGCTCATACTTTTTCATTGTAATATCCATGCTAGTTTATTTTCTTTTTACGCTTTCTTCTTGTGTGTTTGAAAAATCTTAAGAAAAACAAAAAAATAGTTGTAGCTTTTAGCTAGTTTACTTTCCATGTCTGTAGTAGTAGTAATTAAAAAGAAAACCCCAAAAGATTTCTCGTTCTTCTTTTGCTTGTTGGGAGCTTTCCCATGTAAATAGTTTTGTTTCTTTTCTTTTATTTGGGGGTCGAGAGGAGAAGACCTTGATGAGAATGTTGAGTGGCTCTCTTATGCATTATTGTTGATCTAACAAAGAGCCCATATTACCTTGTCTTCTCCCTTGAATTGAATGCTTGCTGATTCCAGCTTAGTCCAATGCACGTGCACTATTATTATTATCCACACTATTAGGTTGTGCAAGTGAAAGGCAATAATGACGATATATGATGGACTGATTGAGATGAGAGAAGCTGGTATGAACTCGACCTCTCTTGTTTTTATAAATATGATTAGTTCATCGTTCCTGATTCAGCCTATTATGAATGAAACATGTTTGCAATGACACTTAGAGATTATAGTTGCTCATGCCATGCTTAATTTGCTAGGAGTTTATAATGGTTTACCTTGTGTGCCAACATGCTATTAAAATGGTTGTGATGTGGTATGATAGGTGGTATCCTCCTTTGAAGGATTCGAGTGGCTTGACTTGGCACATGTCCACGCATGTAGTTGAAACAAAATCAACATAGCCTCTACGATATTTATGTTCATGGTGAATTATATCCTACTCATGCTTGCATTCAGTGTTGATTAATTTTAATGCATGTTCATGACTATTGTCGCTCTCTAGCTGGTCGCTTCCCAGTCTCTTTCTAGCCTTCACTTGTACTAAGCCCGAATACTGCTTGTGCATCCAACTCCATAAACCCCAAAAGTTATTCCATATGAGTCCATCATACCTTCCTATATGCGGTATCTACCTTCCCTTCCAAGTAAATTTGTATGTGCCAAACTCTAAACCTTCAAATGAAATTTTATTTTGTATGCTCGAATAGCTCATGTATCAACTAAGGTTGTCTGTATCTTCCATGCTAGGCGGGTTATTCTCAAGTGGAGTGGACTCCGCTCCTCACTCACGAGAAAATGGCTGGTCACCGGGATGCCCAGTCCCATGCTCAAATCAAATCAAAATAATTGCAAACAAAACTGCCTCGGGACTATTGTTAGTTGGAGGCACCCGTTGTTTTGGGCAAGCCATGGATTGATGCTTGTTGGTGGTGGGGGGAGTATAAACTTTACCATTCTGCTTGGGAACCGCCTATAATGTGTGTAGCATGGAAGATATCGAGATCTCTCGGTTGTTATGTTGACAATAAAAGTATACCACTCAAAATATTGTTCATCTCTATTTCAAACCCGAGCTCTGGCACCTCTACAAATCCCTGCTTCCCTCTGCGAAGGGCCTATCTATTTACTTTTATGCTGAGTCATCATCCTCTTATTAAAAAGCACCAGTTGGAGAGCACCGCTGTCATTTGCATGCATTATTATTAGTTTACATTGAGTATGACTGGATCTCTTTTACCATGAATTACAATTTCCAGTCAGCCCTTGATCTTCAGGGGTGCTCTGCATTTATGTTTTGCGGTCTCAGAAAGGGCTAGCGAGATACCATCTTGTTATATCATATTATGATTGTTTTGAGAAAGTGTTGTTATCCGAGATTTATTATTATTGCTCGCTAGTTGATTATGCCATTGATATGAGTAAACATGAGACCTAAATGTTATTGTGAATATGGTTAGTTCATAATCTTTGCTGAAAACTTGAATGCTGGCTTTACATATTTACAACAACAAGAGCAAGCAGAGTTTGTAAAAGTTTTTCTTTATCACTTTCACTTTATCAACTGAATTGCTGTAGTGACCCGACCTCAGACGGTCAAGTCTCTGTGCTTTAGTGCCATCCCTGGATCGGTATGCTGACACACACAATACTCGAGGATTTATAACAGAGGTAAATCACATGTATAAAGTAACGTAAATACTATTACATCAATCCAAATAGCGGAAGTAACAATAAGGTCGTGGATTCCCATCAACACCAACGGCAAAGTTGAGTGTAGAAATCGTAACCCTAACATTTCACTTACACGTCCTAAGAATCCTGCAACATGAGACGTTGCAGCCACAAAGGGTCAGTACATTGAATGTACTGGCAAATTCACACTGTAGAGCAGTGCTGAATGATGACTATCACTACATGCATATTTGGCCGGTGGAAAAGCTCTATGGTTATAATGTTTTTGCGAATAGCCAATTTTTCCCTACTACAAAGGAATATATTTTATTTAACTACAAAGTTGGTTAATAAATATTGAGAAGGTTCCTCCGACTCAATCCCAAAATATTAATCATTAGCCCAATCAAATTAATTTAATAAAGGGATGAGATCAACATGATAATCCAAGAACCAGATACTCAAGATGTCCATAACTGTGGACATGGCTAACCATGATTAGTTTATACACTTTGCAGAGGTTTGCACACTTTTCCCCACAAGACTCGAATACATCCATGGTCGGATATTTGAGACGTAGTCTTTCAGAAGCATTAACTCTCTACTCTGGGTAGACTATACCACCTACAACCCACTACATCTGCTAGTCTACCTCTTCAAGAGCTTCACGCAACTTACTCAACTATGCTAGTGTTGGGAATGTAGTAATTTCAAAAATTTCCTACGCACAAGAAAGATCATGGTGATGCATTGCAACGAGAGGGGAGAGTGTTGTCCACGTACCCTCGTAGACCGTAAGCGGAAGCGGAAGCACAACGCGGTTGATGTAGTCGTACGTCTTCACAATCTGACCGATCAAGTACCGAACGTACGGCACCTTCGAGTTCAGCACATGTTCAGCCCGATGACGTCCCTCGAACTCCGATCCAGCCAAGTGTTGAGGGAGAGTTTCGTCAGCACGACGGCGTGGTGACGATGTTGATGTTCTACCGACGCAGGGCTTCGCCTAAGCACCGCTACAGTATTATCGAGGTGGACTATGGTGGAGGGGGGCACCGCACACGGCTAAGAGACGATCAACTTGATCAACTTGTGTGTCTAGAGGTGCCCCCCTGCCCCTGTATATAAAGGAGCAAGGGGGGAGGTGGCCGGCCTAGGAGGAGGGTGCGCCAAGGGGGGAGTCCTACTCCCACCGGGAGTAGGACTCCTCCTTTCCTTGTTGGAGTAGGAGTGAAGGAAAGAGGAGGAGAGGGAGAAGTAAAAGGGGGCTGCAGCCCTTGTCCAATTCGGACTAGAGGGGGGGCGCAGGCCTCCTTCCATTTGGCCTATCTCCTCTATTCCCGTATGGCCCAATAAGGCCCATATACTCCCCGGTGAATTCCCGTAACTCTCCGGTACTCCGAAAAATACCCGAATCACTCGGAACCTTTCCGAAGTCCGAATATAGTCATCCAATATATCGATCTTTATGTATCGACCATTTCGAGACTCCTCATCATGTCCCAGATCTCATCCGGGACTCCGAACTCCTTCGATACATCAAAACATATAAACTCATAATATAACTGTCATCGTAGCGTTAAGCGTGCGGACCCTACGGGTTCGAGAACTATGTAGACATGACCGAGACACGTCTCCGCTCAATAACCAATAGTGGAACCTGGATGCTCATATTGGCTCCTACATATTCTACGAAGATCTTTATCGGTCAGACCGCATAACAACATATGTATGTTCCCTTTGTCATCGGTATGTTACTTGCCCGAGATTCGATCATCGGCATCTCAATACCTAGTTCAATCTCGTTACCGGCAAGTCTCTGTACTCATTCTGTAATACATCATCCCGCAACTAACTCATTAGTTGCAATGCTTAGGTGATGTGCATTACCGAGAGGGCCCAGAGATACCTCTCCGACAATCGGAGTGACAAATCCTAATCTTGAAATACGCCAATCGAACAAGTACCTTCGGAGACACCTATAGAGAACCTTTTATAATCACCCAGTTACGTTGTGACGTTTGGTAGCACACAAAGTGTTCCTATGGTAAACGGGAGTTGCATAATCTCATAGCCATAGGAACATGTATAAGTCATGAAGAAAGCAATAGCAACATACTAAACGATCAAGTGCTAAGCTAACGTAATGGGTCAAGTCAGTCACATCATTCTCCTAATGATGTGATCCCATTAATCAAATGACAACTCATGTCTATGGTTAGGAAATATAACCATCTTTGATCAATGAGCTAGTCAAGTAGAGGCATACTAGTGACACTCTGTTTGTCTATGTATTCACACATGTATTATGTTTCTGGTTAATACAATTCTAGCATGAATAATAAACATTTAACATGATATAAGGAAATAAATAATAACTTTATTATTGCCTCTAGGGCATATTTGCTTCAGTCTCCCACTTGCACTGGAGTCCATAATCTAGTTCACATCGCCATGTGATTTAACATCAATAGTTCACATCACCATGTGATTAACACCCATAGTTCACATCTTCATGTGACCAACACCCAAAGGGTTTACTAGAGTCAATAATCTAGTTCACATCGCATTGTGATTAAAACCCAAAGAGTATTAAGGTGTGATCATGTTTTGCTTGTGATGGAAGTTTAGTCAATGGGTCTACCACATTCAGATCCGTACGTATTTTGCAAATTTCTATGTCAACAATGCTCTACACGGAGCTACTCTAGCTAATTGCTCCCACTTTCAATATGTATCCAGATTGAGACTTAGAGTCATCTGGATCAGTGTCAAAACTTGCATCGATGTAACCCTTTACGACGAACCTTTCGTCACCTCCATAATCGAGAAACATATCCTTATTCCACTAAGGATAATTTTGACCAATGTCCAGTGTTCTACTCCTAGATCACTATTGTACTCCCTTGCCAAACTCAGGGCAGGGTATACAATAGGTCTGGTACATAGCATGGCATACTTTATAGAACCTATGGCTGAGGCATAGGGAATGACTTTCATTCTCTCTCTATCTTCTGCCGTGATCTGGTTTTTTGAGTCTTACTCAACTTCACACCTTGTAACACAGGCAAGAACTCCTTTTTGACAGTTCCCTTTTGAGCTACTTCAAAATCTTATCAAGGTATGTACTCATTGAAAAACTTATCAAGCATCTTGATCTATCTCTATAGATGTTGATGCTCAATATGCAAGCAGCTTCACCGAGGTCTTTCTTTGAAAAACTCCTTTCAAACATTCCTTTATGCTTTGCAGAATAATTCTACATTATCTCCGATCAACAATATGTCATTCACATATATGTATCAAAAATGTTGTAGTGCTCCCACTCACTTTCTTGTAAATACAGGCTTCACCGCAAGTCTGTATAAAACTATATGCTTTGATCAACTTATCAAAGCGTATATTCCAACTCCGAGATGCTTGCACCAGTCCATAGATGGATCGCTGGAGCTTGCATATTTTGTTAGTACCTTTAGGATTGACAAAACCTTCTGGTTGCATCATATACAACTCTTCTTTAATAAATCCATTAAGGAATGCAGTTTTGTTTATCCATTTGCCAGATTTCAGAAAATGCGGCAATTGCTAACATGATTCGGACAGACTTAAGCATAGATACGACTGAGAAACTCTCATTGTAGTCAACACCTTGAATTTGTCGAAAACATTTTTGCGACAATTCTAGCTTTGTAGTTAGTAACACTACTATCAGCATCCGTCTTCCTCTTGAAGATCCATTTAATCTCAATGCCTCGCCGATCAATGGGCAAGTCAATCAAAGTCCATACTTTGTTCTCATACATGGATCTCATCTCAGATTTCATGGCCTCAAGCCATTTCGCGGAATCTGGGCTCATCATCGCTTCCTCATAGTTCGTAGGCTCATCATCGTCAAGTAACATGACCTCCAGAACAGGATTACCGTACCACTCTAGTGCGGATCTCACTCTGGTTTATCTACGAGGTTCGGTAGCAACTTGATCTGAAGTTACATGATCATCATCATTAGCTTCCTCACTAATTGGTGTATTAGTCACAGGAACATATTTCTGTGATGAACTACTTTCCAATAAGGGAGAAGGTACAGTTACCTCATCAAGTTCTACTTTCCTCCCACTCACTTCTTTCGAGAGAAACTCCTTCTCTAGAAAGGATCCATTCTCAGCAATGAATAACTTGCCTTCGGATCTGTGATAGAAGGTGTACCCAACAGTTTCTTTTGGGTATCCTATGAAGATTTATTTCTCTGATTTGGGTTCGAGCTTATCATGTTGAAACTTTTTCACATAAGCATCGCAGTCCCAAACTTTAAGAAATGACAGCTTAGGTTTCTCGCCAAACCACAGTTCATACGGTGTCATATCCATGGATTTAGATGGTGCCCTATTTAACGTGAATGTAGCTGTCTCTAATGCATAACCCCAAAACGATAGTGGTAGATTGGTAAGAGACATCATAGATCGCACTATATCTAATGAAGTACGGTTATGACGTTCGGACACACCATTACACTGTGGTGTTCCAAGTGGCGTGAGTAGTGAAACTATTTCACATTGTTTTAACTGAAGGCCAAACTCGTAACTCAAATATTTTACTTCTGCGATCATATCATAGAAACTTTTATTTTTGTTACGATGATTCTCCACTTCACTATGAAATTCTTTGAACTTTTCAAATATTTCAGACTTGTGTTTCATCAAGTAGATATACTCATATCTGCTCAAATCATCTGTGAAGATCAGAAAATAATGATACCTGCCGCGAGCCTCAATATTCATCGGACCACATACATCAGTATGTATGATTTCCAACAAATCTGTTGCTCGCTCCATTGTTCCGGAGAACGGAGTCATAGTCATCTTGCCCATGAGGCATCGTTCGCAAGAATCAACTGATTCATCATCAAGTGATTCCAAAAGCCCATCATCATGGATTTTCTTCATGCGCTTTACACCAATATGACCTAAACAGCAGTGCCACAAATAAGTTGCACTATTATTATTAACTTTGCATCTTTTGTCTTCAATATTATGAAAATGTGTATCACCACGATCGAGATCCAACAAACCATTTTAATTGGGTGTATGACCATAGAAGGTTTTATTCATGTAAACAGAACAACAATTATTCTCTAACTTACATGAATAACTGTATTGCAATAAACATGATCCAATCATATTTATGCTCAACGCAAACACCAAATAACATTTATTTAGGTTCAACACTAATCCCGAAAGTATAGGGAGTGTGTGATGATGATCATATCAATCTTGGAACCACTTCCAACACACATCGTCACTTCACCCTTAACTAGTCTCTGTTTATTTTGCAACTCCCATTTTGAGTTACTACTATTAGCAACTGAACCAGTATCACATACCAAGGGTTTCTATAAACACTAGTAAGGTACACATCAATAACATGTATATCAAATATAGCTTTGTTCACTTTGCCATCCTTCTTATCCACCAAATACTTGTGGTAGTTCCGCTTCTAGTGACCAGTCCCTTTGCAGTAGAAGCACTTAGTCTCAGGCTTAGGTCCAGACTTGGGTTTCTTCAATTGAGCAGCAACTTGTTTGCCATTCTTCTTGTAGTTTCCCTTATTCCCTTTGCCCTTTCTCTTGAAACTAGTGGTCTTGTCAACCATCAACACTTGATGTTTTTCTTGATTTTTACTTTCGACTATTTTTGCATCACGAAGAGCTTGGGAATCGTTTCCGTTATCCCTTGCATATTATAGTTCATCACGAAGTTCTACTAACTTGGTGATGGTGACTAGAGAATTCTGTCAATCACTATTTTATCTAGAAGATTAACTCCCACTTGATTCAAGCGATTGTAGTACCCAGACAATCTGAGCACATGCTCACTGCTTGAGCTATTCTCCTCCATCTTTTAGCTATAGAACTTGTTGGAGACTTCATATCTCTCAACTCGGGTATTTACTTGAAATATTAACTTCAACTCCTGGAACATCTCATATGGTCCATGACGTTCAAAACGTCTTTGAAGTCCCGATTCTAACCTGTTTAAGCATGGTGCACTAAACTATCAAGTAGTCATCATATTGAGCTAGCCAAACGTTCATAATGTCTGTATCTGCTCCTGCAATAGTTTTGTCACCTAGAGGTGCATCAAGGACATAATTCTTCTGTGCAGCAATGAGGATAAACCTCAGATCACAGATCCAATCTACATCATTGCTACTAACATCTTTCAACTTATTTACTCTAGGAACATATAAAAATTAAACGGGGAGCAACATCGCGAGCTATTGATCTACAACATAGATATGCTAATACTACCAGGACTAAGTTCATGATAAAGTAAAGTTCAATTAATCATATTACTTAAGAACTCCCACTTAGATAGACATCCCTCTAATCATCTAAGTGATTACGTGATCCAAATCAACTAAATCATAGCCGATCATCATGTGAAATGGAGTAGCTTTCAATGGTGAACATCACTATGTTGATCATATCTACTATATGATTCACGCTCGACCTTTTGGTCTCAGTGTTCCGAGGCCATATCTGCATATGCTAGGCTCGTCAAGTTTTACCTGAGTATCCTGCATGTGCAAAAATTGGCTTGCACCCATTGTAGATGGACGTAGAGCTTATCACACCCGATCATCACGTGGTGTCTGGGCACAACGAACTTTGGCAACGGTGCATACTCAAGGAGAACACTTTTTCTTGAAATTTAGTGAGGGATCATCTTATAATGCTACCGTCAATCAAAGCAAGATAAGATGCATAAAAGATAAACATCACATGCAATCAATATAAGTCATATGATATGGCCATCATCATCTTGTGCTTGTGATCTCCATCTCCAAAGCACCGTCATGATCACCATCGTCACCGGCACGACACCTTGATCTTCATCGTAGAATCGTTGTCGTCTTGCCAATCTTGCGCTTCCACGACTATCGCTACCGCTTAGTGATAAAGTAAAGCATTACAGGGTGATTGCATTGCATACAATAAAGCGACAACCATATGGCTCCTGCCAGTTGCCGATAACTCGGTTACAAAACATGATCATCTCATACAATAAAATTTAGCATCATGTCTTGACCATATCACATCACAACATGCCCTGCAAAAACAAGTTAGACGTCCTCTACTTTGTTGTTGCAAGTTTTACGTGGCTGCTACTGGGCTTAGCAAGAACCGTTCTTACCTACGCATCAAAACCACAACGATAGTTTGTCAAGTTGGTGCTGTTTTAACCTTCACAAAGACCGGGCGTAGCCACACTCGGTTCAACTAAAGTTGGAGAAACTAACACCCGCCAGCCACCTGTGTGCAAAGCACATCGGTAGAACTAGTCTCGCGTAAGCATACGCGTAATGTCGGTCCAGGCCGCTTCATCCAACAATACTGCCGAACCAAAGTATGACATGCTGGTAAGCAGTATGACTTATATCGTCCACAACTCACTTGTGTTCTACTCGTGCATATAACATCAACGCATAAAACCTGGCTCGGATGCCACTGTTGGGGAACGTAGTAATTTCAAAAATTTCCTACGCACACGCAAGATCATGGTGATGCATAGCAACGAGAGGGGAGAGTGTTGTCCACTTACCCTCATAGACCATAAGCGGAAGCGTTAGCCCAACGCGGTTGATGTAGTCGTACGTCTTCATGATCCGACCGATCAAGTACCGAACGTACAGCACCTCCGAGTTCAGCACACGTTCAGCCCGATGACGTCCCTCGAACTCCGATCCAGCCGAGTGTTGAGGGAGAGTTTCATCAGCATGACGACGTGGTGACGATGTTGACGTTCTACCGACGCAGGGCTTCTCCTAAGCACCGCTACAGTATTATCGAGGTGGACTATGGTGGAGGGGGGCACCGCACACGGCTAAGAGACGATCAACTTGATCAACTTGTGTGTCTAGAGGTGCCCCCCTGCCCCTGTATATAAAGGAGCAAGGGGGGAGGCGGCCGGCCTAGGAGGAGGGTGCGCCAAGGGGGGAGTCCTACTCCCACCGGGAGTAGGACTCCTCCTTTCCTTGTTGGAGTAGGAGTGAAGGAAAGAGGAGGAGAGGGAGAAGGAAAAGGGGGCTGCACCCCTTGTCCAATTCGGACCAGACGGGGGGCGCAGGCCTCCTTCCTTTTGGCCTATCTCCTCTATTCCCGTATGGCCCAATAAGTCCCATATACTCCCCGGCGAATTCCCGTAACTCTCCGGTACTCCGAAAAATACCCGAATCACTCAGAACGTTTCCGAAGTCCGAATATAGTCGTCCAATATATCGATCTTTACGTCTCGACCATTTAGAGACTCCTCGTCATGTCCCCGATCTCATCCGGGACTCTGAACTCCTTCGGTACATCAAAACATATAAACTCATAATATAACTGTCATCGTAGCGTTAAGTGTGCGGACCCTACGGGTTCGAGAACTATGTAGACATGACCGAGACACGTCTCCGCTCAATAACCAATAGCAGAACCTGGATGCTCATATTGGCTCCTACATATTCTATGAAGATCTTTATCGGTCAGACCGCATAACAACATACGTTGTTCCCTTTATCATCGGTATGTTACTTGCCCGAGATTCGATCGCCGGCATCTCAATACCTAGTTCAATCTCGTTACTGGAAAGTCTCTTTACTCGTTCTGTAATACGTCATCCCGCAACTAACTCATCAGTTGCAATGCTTAGGTGATGTGCATTACCGAGAGGGCCCAGAGATACCTCTCCGACAATCGGAGTGACAAATCCTAATCTCGAAATACACCAACCCAACAAGTACCTTCGGAGACACTTGTAGAGCACCTTTTATAATCACCCAGTTACGTTGTGACATTTGGTAGCACACAAAGTGTTCCTTCGGTAAACGGGAGTTGCATAATCTCATAGTCATAGGAACATGTATAAGTCATGAAGAAAGCAATAGCAACATACTAAACGATCAAGTGCTAAGCTAACGGAATGGGTCAAGTCAATCACATCATTCTCCTAATGATGTGATCCCGTTAATCAAATGACAACTCATGTCTATGGTTAGGAAACATAACCATCTTTGATCAATGAGCTAGTCAAGTAGAGGCATACTAGTGACACTCTGTTTGTCTATGTATTGACACATGTATTATGTTTCCGGTTAATACAATTCTAGCATGAATAATAAACAATTATCATGATATAAGGAAATAAATATAACTTTATTATTGCCTATAGGGCATATTTCCTTAAGCTAGAGCCCATAATAGCTTGTGGCTACACACGGAAGTTTCTAGCATGAAAAATCTTATGATGCCTTTGAGCCTGGGTGGCGGGCCGTAGGATTATCACACGGGTCCTCCGGGATATCCTAGTACAACACTGGGTTCTCCAGGTGTCCACAAGCAATCCACCCAGATGTGAATTCAAGTTGCCACCTTAAGTTGAACCATTAATTAACAAACTCACATATGTCATGAATACTCTCAAACCCAATCCACGTCTACGAGCATAGCATAGCATAACATAATAAGCAACATAGAAGTAACTCCCAAGGGTTTGATAATAAAACAGGTGATAGGTACTACCTCAACTACTTCCCAGAACCCACAATTTAATCAGGTCCTAACCATGCAAGTGTTTGAGGATTGATCTAATGCAATAAAATTGGGTAGTAAAGAGGTATGATCAAAGTGTGAACTTGCCTGTACTGTTGATGAAGAGGATTCGCACTCAAAACTCTTGATAGTTCTACTCGTCACACTCCGGTCAATCTATCGTAAGCAAGCAATAGTAACCACACATAAGCAATCAAGCAAAAGAATCGAAGAAAATTTCTCAGAAAACTTCGAAAACAACCAATTAACTCTAGCAGCATAAAACAATTTCTAACAGTAACAAAATTAAGTGAATTTGGCCTTATCAGAAATTTTAGGTCAAGAGCTTCGATTTGCAAAAAGAATCAACTCAAACTGAATTATAAAACTCAAGTTACGATCAAACGAAGTTTGAATTCAAATCTAGTCTAAATCAAATTTTCAAATTTCAAAAACATGTTTGAGTTGGATTACTGGATAGAGGAGATCATAACGAAGAAGTGGGCTTTGGTTTCGTCCAATGTTGAGGATATCGCTTATCGTTATCGTCTCGGTTACCTGGGGATTAGAGATTAATTGAAAATCGGCCGATTAATAGATTTTATCGGTCGACTATTAATCGTCCATTTTTTCAAATCCCAAGTTCCCAACACTAAAATATGCTATATTCAACACCAAAATAATATTGGACAGAAGTGTTACCTTGAATCCTAGCCTTTGAATCCTGATATAATGACAAACAAAATAGAAAAACATTACATATTGCCTAACAAGTCCACAAAACACAAATAAAAATACTTCTTGCGAACATAGTGCTACTAATAAGCCCGATTTATCGGTAGATTTCCGATAAATCGCTTGTCATAGCGATAAATCGGCCCAAATGATAAATGGTAAAGATAAGGCATAATCTTATCGGTCACCCCAAGAGTAGCGATAAATCGGATGATAAATCGTTGAATCGGAAGATTTCTTGAACAGTGGTTTCGTCTGTAAATAAAATCATCACATATAATTCCCTGGCCGAAATTAAAAAGAAAAAGAAAATCCTATCGAACGAACATTCGCTGCAGAACCTTACAGAACGAAAACCGTTTGCTACAAATCCTATACTAGCGAGCGTTCGGTACCTAACTAGACCTAATAGAAAAAAAACAGATCTAGGTTTTCTTAATAAAACCGATGTAGGTTTTTTTTTAAAGAACTTTTAAAAGGTAACCGTATCGGACCGGCGGTTTTACCGGTTCAAGAGGGTTCATCGCTGACGGCGGTTTACCGCAGCGGTTGAAGTCCGGCGAGGGGCGGCGGATTGGGCGGAGGCGAGGCAAGGTGGCTCCGGCGGCGGATGCGGCAGCATCAGAGGTGCGGGTGGGCGAGGCGGCAGCAGTGAGCTCTGGCGGCGTGGGATGCAGCGGCGGCGGCAGAGGTGCGGGTGGGCAAGGCGACGTGGGCGGCAAGAAGCGAGCGGCGGCGACCGCAAGCGGCGGCGGTGAGATGCGACGATGGCGGCGCGATGCGGGGAGAAGAGAGAGGCCGGGGTCGGCGGCTTTCAAGGCGGGGAAGGAGAGGCGGTGCCTTGCGCGAGGGGCCGGGGCGGAGACGGAGTCCTGCCCGGACACGGCGTCGCCGGCTAGGCGTACAGGTGGCGGACTCCCGAGCCGGAGCTCGGGGACGAGCGGGCGAGTGGCCTGGGCCGGCAGGGCCGTTGCCTGGCGAGCTGGGCCGGCCCGGAGAAGATTTAAAAAACACATTTTACCAGACAAACTAAATATAATAAAAACCAAATAAAAAAATTATATAGGCATATAATATATCAAAATTTTCAGAAAAAAAATTTCTATGACTTGAACATTTTTATAATGTCAAATAAAATCCACACAAATTTAAATAAATCAAACAGTGCTACTGTTCTATTAAAATTCAATAAAAATCTTTTTAAAAATACCAAAATGATTTCAAATTTATTTCCCTCCAATTTTTTGTTGTAGGGAATCATGTTACCCTAATTTCCGTATATTGTATTTTTGGAGAAAAATAATTTGAATCAAACCCAAATAACTCCAAATTGATTTTTTTTCCAAAAGGACTTTAAATTTTTGATCCTTTGAAACTTCCAACTCATATTTCATATGTTTTGAAGAAGTCATTTTATCTTCTCTCATGAAAATCATTGAGTTGCTTGAAGTTTCTGAATTGGAAATATTTTTCCAAATGGAATTCAAATATTTTCAAAAACCCTTTTCATTTAATTAAATGGAAGAAGTCATGTCATCTTCTCTCTAGGGTTTTGTATTTGAAAAGAATTTGAATTCACGGAGATCAAAATGCAAAAATGAAAGTTTGGGAAAGTCCTTTTATTCCCTCTCATTTAACTTCAAAAAATCGAATTTCACTCACTTTTAGTCAATCAACCACACAACAATCAAACAATCAATCAAATCTATCTATTTAATATAACATTCCAAAATTTAGAATTTTGGGATGTTACAATTGCTTAAGGACAAGCAGAGGTTTAAGCTTGGGGGAGTTGATACGTATCCATCGTATCTACTTCTCCAAACACTTTTGCCCTTGTTTTGGACTCTAACTTGCATGATTTGAATGGAACTAACTCTGACTGACATTGTTTTCAGCAGAATTGCCATGGTGTTATTTTTGTGTAGAAATAAAAGTTCTCAGAATGACCTGAAAATCAACGGAGAATATTTTTGGAATATATAAAAAATACTGGCGAAATAATCAACATCAGGGGACCCACACCCTGTCCACGAGCGTGGGGGCGCGCCCCTTGCCTCGTGGGCCCCCTGACGCTCCACCGACCTTAACTCCAACTCCATATATTCACGTTCGGGGAGAAATAGAACAAAGAGAAGGATTCATCGTGTTTTACGATACGGAGCTGCCGCCAAGCCCTAATCTCTCTCGGGAGGGCTGATCTGGAGTCCGTTCGGGGCTTCGGAGAGGGGAATCCATCGCCATCGCCATCATCAACCTTCCTTCATCACCAATTTCATGATGCTCACCGCTGTGCATGAGTAATTCCATCGTAGGCTTGCTAGACGGTGATGGGTTGGATGAGATCTATCGTGTAATCGAGTTAGTTTTGTTAGGGTTTGATCCCTAGTATCCACTATGTTCTAAGATTGATGTTGCTATGACTTTGCTATGCTTAATGCTTGTCACTAGGTCCTGAGTGCCATGATTTCAGATCTGAACCTATTATGTTTTCATGAATATATGTGAGTTCTTAATCCTATCTCGCAAGTCTATAGTCACCTATTATGTGTTATGATCATTAACCCCGAAGTGACAATAATCGGGAAACTTACCGGTGATGACCGTAGTTTGAGGAGTTCATGTATTCACTAAGTGTTAATGCTTTGGTCCGGTACTCTATTAAAGGGAGGCCTTAAAATCCCTCAGTTTCAAATAGGACCCCGCTGCCATGGGATGGTAGGACAAAAGATGTCATGCAAGTTCTTTTCCATAAGCACGTATAACTATATTCGGAATACATGCCTACATTACATTGATGAACTGGAGCTAGTTCTGTGTCACCCTAGGTTATAACTGTTGCATGAGGAATCGCATCCGGCATAATTATCCTTCACTGATCCATTTCCTATGAGCTTTTCACATATTAATCTTCGCTTATTTACTTTTTCGTTGCTATAGTTACAATCACTATAAAACCAAAACTATTACTTTTGCTACAGTTACATCTACTATCATATTACTTTACTACTAAATACTTTGCGGCAGATATTAAGTTTTCCAGGTGTGGTTGAATTGAGAACTCGGCTGCTAATACTTGAGAATATTCTTTGGCAATACCCTTGTGTCGAAACAATAATTTTGGGTTGAATACTCTACCCTAGAAAACTGTTGTGATCCCCTATACTTGTGGGTTATCAATGATCCTGGCGGCCGAGCTCCTGATCAGCTGGGCCTTTCCCGTGCGGGCGTGGTTGCTGTGGGTTGGCGGCACCGCTCGGAGTCTTTTCATGTTCACCATGCATGTGACGAAGTGTGTGCCTTGACGTCGCCCCCTTGGCTGGCAAAGCCAGAGGGTCTTGGCTTGCGCCGGAGTGGGTGCCACCGCTATGCTGGTGATGCTCACTAGGAGGCGGGAGGCGGAAACTGGGCGCCCCCCTAACCCGCACCGGCGTGGCCATGCTCGCCGGAAGGTTGGGGGAGCTGGGCAGCTCCAGTGGGCCTAGCCCCTGCTCCAACTATGGTGGGGGTGACGGGCGTACTACCCGTGGTGGCCGTGCCACTCACGGCATCCACTCCACTCGTCGTGGTTGGAGGCGAAAGGGACTTCGAAGTGGAAGTGTGCACTGTCGCACCAGTCTTCTTGGGAGCCATTGGTGATATAGGGGATGATGAAGATCGATGCGCTGACTGCTGCTTCAGATTCACACAAGCGAGCGCCCCCTTCCTGGCGCGCAAAGATGTCGTGGTGGGTCGCATTAACCTATGGGACCAAGCGGCCCCTTTGTGGTTCGGCGGGGGACGGTCACATTTGCACAAAGAACAGAGGAAACAGGGCAGTGCGGGGGTGATAGCTCTCTTTTTACCCAGGTTCGGGCCGGTTGGTAGCATAACACCCTACTCCTACTTTGGTGGACTGATGTTGAGGAACACGAAGACAGAGCGCTCAAGCCCAGCAAGGATGCTTCAGGGAGAGCAGCTACATGCATACAAGTGTCAAGGGATCAGAAGTTCTAACCCCTTGCTAGGTTGCCTCGGGCCTCCATTTATAGCTTAAGGGGTGAACACAGTGGCAAAACAATCATTGTAGCATGATTAGATAGCTAATAATGATATCGTACCTAACTCTGGCTGTTAGGACAAGGTGCATTAAATGCACCTGCTAGGTGTCATGTGGAGAGGTAACCCCGGAAAGGTTTCTCCACCGCTTGCCTGATCACCTCGTATTCGCACGACACTCCTCATGGACGGGTGTCATTAAAGGTCATTTCTCCTCCAGCAGGCTGCTACATGCACGACAGGATCAACCTAGCCGCTCGAAAGCTTGACACCACATTGATTAGTGACTGGGGGTCTGATGAGGTGGAGTGGTGGAGGTCTGCTAGCACGGAGTCTGGGGGTCTTCTGGCTTAGGAATTTGTCTTGACCCTGGCAGTCCCGAAAACCCTGCCAGGGTGGCCTGGTCTTGGTCCCAGGTGTAGCCTCTACCCTGTCGGGCTTGTTTGCCCGGCAATGGAGGCTTTCTTAAGAACCCGTTTGTTGGCTTGGTCCTCTTATTGTGCTCCTTTATCCCATGAAGAGCGGTTTCTCTAGCTTCACTTTGTGTCAAACACTAATGCTTATTGTATGATCTGTCGCATGCCTATGCATAACTCGGGGTGGCAAACACATATGTGATACGTCTCCAACATATCTATAATTTTTGATTGTTCCATGTTGTTATATTATCAATCTTGGATGTTTTATAATCATTTTATAGTCATTTTATATCAGTTTTTGTTACTAAGATATTAACATAGTGTTAGTTGCTATTTTTTGCATGTTTTTTACATCGCAGAAAATCAATACCAAACGGAGTCCAAATGCCACGAAACTTTACCGAGATTTTTTATGGACCAGAAGACACCTAATGGGCCCTGGCTGCGCC
Source organism: Triticum dicoccoides (assembly GCF_002162155.2). Lineage (NCBI taxonomy): Eukaryota > Viridiplantae > Streptophyta > Magnoliopsida > Poales > Poaceae > Triticum > Triticum dicoccoides. Next base: position 588,078,739 of record NC_041390.1, read on the forward strand.
TGGGGGTGCTCCAAGGAGAGCACAACCCACCAGCGCGTGCTAGGAGGCCCGGGTGGCCTGGTGGGTCATTCCCACCTTGGGTGCCCCCCGGACCACCTCTTTGCTCTATAAATACCCCAATATTCCCAAAACCTAGGGGAGTCGACGATATATTGATAAATCCGCCGCAGAGTTCAGAACCACCAGATCCAATCTAGACACCATCTCGGATGGGGTTCACCACCTCCATTGGTGCCTCTCTGATGATGCATGAGTAGTTCTTTGTAGACCTTCGGATCCGTAGTTAGTAGTTAGATGGCTTCCTCTCTCTCGTTGAATTCTCAATACAATGGTCTCTTAGAGATCCATATGATGTAACTCTTTTTGCGGTGTGTTTGTTGGGATCGGATGAACTTTGAGTTTATCATCAGATCTATCTTTTTATATCCATGAAAGTATTTGAGTCTCTTTGATCTCTTTTATGCATGATCTCTTATAGCCTCGTATTTCTTCTCCGATATCTGGGTCATCTTTGGCCAACTTGATCTATTTATCTTGCAATGGGAAGAGGTGCTTTGTAGTGGCTTCGATCTTACGGTGCTTGATCCCAGTGACAGAAGGGTAACCGACACGTATGTATCATTGCTACTAAGGATAAAACAATGGGGTCTATCTCTACATAGATACATCTTGTCTACATCATGTCATCGTTCTTATTGCATTACTTTGTTTCTCCATGAACTTAATAAACTAGATGCATGCTGGATAGCGGTCATTGTGTGGAGTAATAGTAGTAGATGCATGCAGGAGTCGGTATACCAATCTTGGACGTGATGCCTATATAATGATCATTGCCTGGATATCGTCATGATTATTTGAAGTTCTATCAATTTCCCAACAGTAGTTTGTTCACCCACCATTTTCTATTTTTCTCAAAAGAAGCCACTAGTGAAACATACGGCCCCGGGGTCTCTTTCTCATATATTTGCCTTTGCGATCTACCTTTCCTTTGGATTTACTTTCTGACCTACTAAACCAAAAACAAAAAAAATACTTGCTGCAATTTATTCTTATTTATTTTATTTGGTGTTTGATCTATCAATATCTACAATTTTATCTCACGTCTGTTTGCCAATTTCTGGCGTCGCTACCTGAAAGGGATTGACAACCCCTTTTACACGTCGGGTTGTGAGTAGTCGTTATTTGTGTGCAGGTGATGTTTTACGTTGTGTTGCTTGGTTCTCCTACTGGTTCAATAACCTTGCTTTCACATCCGAGGGAAATACCTACCGCCGCTGTGTTGCATCATCCCTTCCTCTTTGGGGAAATACCGACGTAGCTTCAAGCAACATCAAAAGGAATTTCCGGCGCTGTTGCCGGGGAGGATCAAGTCAAGATAGTCTCCCGTCAACGCACCAATTTCTGGCGCATTTGCCGGGGAGGATCTTCAACATATGCCATGTTCCTAATCAAAAATCTCATCTCCTCGCAATTTACGTTATTTGCCATTTGCCTCTCATTTTACTCTCCCCCACTTCACAAAAATTTGCCATTTTATTCGCCCCTCTTTTTCGTTCGCCATTTTCTCGTAAGATCTATCCTTTGCTTGCAATCATGAGTGGTTTCGGTATGCCACCAATAGATGATGGCCTAACTCCTAAGATTGGACTTATGGGCAATCTGGATGCTAAAACTTTTATCCTGGGGCAAGGGACGTTATTGGAAAAGAATGTATCCAAGAATTTTTCACTTGTGTTGGGAATCTAAGTCTTGATGATGCTTCCATACTTAAAACTACTAGATCTTATGCGGATGCTATTTCAACACTAGTTCTGAAACTTGAAAGTAAATTTATCCGTACTCATCCTACTTTGCAGAGATTGTTTTTCGAGCTCCCCGTTATAAAGAATACTAAGGCTAAAAAGTTAGCCACTCCCGTTCTTATGAATGAATTTTACTATATCATCTGGGGAGCTAGGGAAATCTTTGATTTTTGTGGTATGAATCGTGCAAATCCTATGACAGATGAAATTCTTTACAATAGTGACTATGCTTTAAGACATTTGCTTGGGGATAATAAAATCTTTGATGAGAATGTTAAAAAGGAAGTCCCGTTTTAGATATAATCCAACAGGTTTTCAATAATGTGAATCAACATTACTCTTGGATTGTTGCGGGGAATCAAAAAGGTTATGATGGACACCAACTTAGGAATGCTAAGGTTTCTATGGATAATATGTTTTATGTTGTGTTTACAAAACCCCATGATGGAAACACCTCTAAGAAAGTTAAAAAACAAATATGACAAAATTTAGATCCTTGCTTTATGCCTAGCTAAGGGCGTAAAACTATAGCACTTGTTGGGAGGCAACCCAATGAATACAATTTATCTTTGCTTTTCACTTCCTGTTCTTGAGTGTTTGCACAATTATGCTACTGTTATGATTGTGTATTTTGTGTTTTAATTAGTGTTTGTGCCAAGTAAAGCCTTTAGGATCTTCTTGGGTGATAGTTGTTTGATCTTGCTGAAAAAACAGAAACTTTTGCGCTCGTGAAAATACTTCTCATTTTTAACCAGAGAGCGATAAAATACCCATTCTTCTTGAAGTTCATCAATATACAAATTGCTCAGGCCTTCCTAATTTTTCAGAATTTTTGGAGTTACAGAAGTATTCGAAATATCCAGATTACTACAGACTGTTCTGTTTTGACAGATTTTGTTTTCTTCCCGTTGTGTGCTTGTTTTGATGGCTCTATTGTTTTCTTTGATGAGTTTTTGCCATACAAAAGTTGGAATACAGTAGATATAATGCGAAAACAAAATATGAATTGGTTTGATACAATACTTATAGTAGTGATTTATTTTCTTATACTAACGGATCTCACGAAGTTTTTGTTGAGTTTTGTGTGATTGAAGTTTTCAAGTTTTGGGTTATCTTACGATGGATGAAGGAATAAGGAGTAAGAAGAGCCTAAGCTTGGGGATGCCCCGGCATTCCCCGCTATTATCCAAAAGAGAACAAGCAACTAAGCTTGGGGATGCCCCCGAGTGGCGTCCCCTCTTTCTGCTAACGACCATCGGTATTTGTGACGCCCCCGATTTGACCATAGACTAATCATACACGCAAATGTGTACGACCAAGATCAGGGACTCACGGGAAGATATCACAACACAACTCTACAAATAAAATAAGTCATATAGGCATCATATTACAAGCCAGGGGCCTTGAGGGCTCGAATACAAGAGCTCGATCATAGACGAGTGAGCAGAAGCAACAATATCTGAGTACAGACATAAGTTAAACAAGTTTGCCTTAAGAAGGCTAGCACAAACTGGGATACAGATCGAAAGAGGCGCATGCCTCCTGCCTGGGATCCTCCTAAACTACTCCTGGCCGTTGATAGCGGGCTGCATGTAGTAGTAGGCACCTCGAGTGTAGTAGGATTCGTCATCGACGGTGGCGACTGGCTCCTGGGCTCCATCGCCTGGTCGCAGCAATCGGGTATAGAAAGGGGGAAAAGAGGGAGCAAAGCAACCATGAGTACTCATCCAAAGTACTCGCAAGCAAGGAGCTACACTACAAATGTATGCATTGGTATCAAATGGAATAAGGGTATCCTATGTGGACTGAACTACAGAATGCCGGAATAATAGGGGGATAGCTAGTTCTCATCGAAGACTACGCTTATGGCCACCTCCATCTTGCAACATGTAGAAGAGAGTAGATGGTAAGTTCACCAAGTAGCATCGTGTAGCATAATCCTAACCGATGATCCTCCCCTCGTCGCCCTGTGAGGGAGCAATCCCTGTTTGTATCTGGGACTTGGAAGGGTGTGTTTTATTAAGTATCTGGTGCTAGTTGTCATAAGGTCAAGGTAGAACTCCAAGTCGTCCTGTTACCAAAGATCACGGCTATTCGAATAGATTAACTTCCCTGCAGGGGTGCACCAAATTTCCCAACACGCTCGATCCCCTTTGTCTGGACACACTTTTCTGGGTCATGCCCGGCCTCGGAAGATCAACACGTCACAGCCCTACCTAGGCACACCAGAGAGGTCAGCACGCTGGTCTAAATCCTATGCACGCAGGGGTCTAGGCCCATCGCCCATTGCACACCTGCATGTTGCGTGGGCGGCCAGAGAGCAGACCTAGCAACCTCCATTAGAAAGGAAGTTGCGTTACACGGTCTAACACGGCGCGCGCCGCTCAGTCGCTGACGTCACGAAGGCTTCGGCTGATACCACGACCTCGAATGCCCATAACTGTTCCCACGTAGTTGGTTAGTGCGTATAGGCCAGTAGCCAGACTCAGATCAAATACCCAGATCTCGTTAAGCATGTTATTTGAAGTAACCGCGAACGCCGACCAGGGCCAGGCCCACCTCTCTCCTAGGTGGTCTCAACCTGCCCTATCGCTCCGCCACAAAGTAATAGTCGGGGGCCGTCGGGAACTCAGGCCCACCACTACCTGGATGGAGCCACCTGCCCCTTCAGCCCCTACATCAGAATCACTTGTGGGTACTCAACGAGCCGACCTGACTTTAGTTACCATCTGTATAGTATGTATATATGTATGTATTTACCCGTGATCAACACCCGGCGTGATCACGGCCCGATAGTATAGCATGGCAGACTAACAAGAATGTAGGGCCACTGATGATGATGTAGCATCCTATACTAAGCATTGAGGATTGCAGGTAAGGTATCAACAGTTGTAGCAACAATGAGAGGCTATGCATCAGAATAGGATTAACGGAAAGCAGTAACATACTACACTACTCTAATGCAAGCAGTAGAGAGAAGAGTAGGCAATGTCTGGTGATCAAGGGGGGGGGGGCTTGCCTGGTTGCTCTGGCAAGAGAGAGGGGTCGTCAACAGCGTAGTCGATCGGGGCACCAGTAGAGGCGTCAGTCTCGTAGTCTATCGGAGAGAAGAGGGGGAAGTAACAATGAATATAATGCAAACAGATGCATGACGATGCATGACATGACAAAAGCGTGATGCTAGGTGTGCCCTAACGCAGTATGAGGTTGTACCGGTGAAGGGGGGAAACATCCGGGAAAATATCCCCGGTGTTTCGCATTTTCGTACAAATGAACCGGAGGGGGAAAGTTGCATGTTCGCGATGCTAGGGATGCGTGGCGGATGAACGGGCTGCGTATCTGGATTCGTCTCATCGTTCTGAGCAACTTTCATGTAGAAAGTTTTTCCATCCAAGCTACGGTTTATTTTATATTAATTATAAAAGATTTAAATCATTTTTAGGATTTATTTAATTATGTAAATTCAACATTATCCAGAACAGTGCATGCCAACGTCAGCATGACATTAGCAGTCAACGTTGACTGTTGACCTGGTCAACCTGACGTGTGGGTCTAGTGGGACCCACCTGTCATTCTCTGTTTAGGTTAATTAGGGTTTAGGTTAATTAGTTAGGCTTAATTAGTTGTTTAGTTTAATTAAACAAAATTAATTAAGTTAATTAATTAATTAATTAATTAATTGATATTATTATTATTTATTTTTTTATTCTTTTTAATTCTTTTTTTATGTTCTGGGCGTGGGGCCCCTTGTCTTCGGCCCCAGGGGGGCTAGCGGGCAAAAGGGCAGCGGGCGGAGCCCCGTTAGCGCGCGGGCGCTGGCGGGCGCCACGCCCGAATGGACAAAATCGGGGTGGACCACCCAGGCGGCGCTGCAGGGCAGTGGCCGGCCGACGGGGAGCAGCAGGGCGCCACCAGCGGCGCGCGGGCCGGCAGAGGCTGCCCCAGCAGCGGCGAGCAAAGGGGGCGGCGCAAGTGCAGCCGCAAGAATCAGAAGGGGGCGCGGGCGGCTAGCGGTGCTCGGGCGGGCGCGGGCGCGGCGGAAGAAGAGGCCGGCCGGCGGGCGAGGCTGTAGCGACCCGACCTCAAACGGTCAAGTCTCTGTGCTTCAGTGTCATCACTGGATCGGTAATGCTGACAGACACACTACTCGAGGATTTATAATAGTGTAGCAATCACACACTTATTACATCGAATGTCTCCAAAGAGAACTTATTACAATATGGTTTAAGGCCATCTAATACGATAACAGCGGAAGGCTTGGAAGATAAAGTGAGTCCATCAACTCCAATGGCATAGCTGAGCTGCACGGCAATGACCTAATGAACCTTACTCCTCGTTTGAAAAGTCTGCAACATAATACGTTGCAACCCGAAAACGGGTCAGCACATGGAATCTGCTAGCAAAATAACATAGTAGAGCGAGAACAGAATAATGCTATCACTACATGCATATTTGGCTGGTGGAAAGCGCTAAGGTTATAGTTTTTGCGAAAAGCCAATTTTTCCCTACAACAAAGGAATAGATTTCAATTTAACTATCATGGTAGTTGAAACATCATTGAGAAGGTTCCTCGAACTCAATCTCAATTAAGGTAATAATTATCAACCCAACAATATTAATTTAGAGTGATGAGATACTTAAGATACTCCAAGTACTAGATACTCAAGATTGTCCATAACCGGGGACACGGCTAACCATGATTAGTTTATGCACTCTGCAGAGGTTTGCGCACTTTTCCCCACAAGACTCTATCTCCTCCATTGGTTTTCTCGCACTACAAGGTGTTTGAGAAACGGATGCCTGAGACACAGGTCCAAAAATACAGGCAACACTAGGTACTCCAGGTGCCTCAATCCACCCAGATGTGTATTTAAGTTGCCACCTTAAGTTGAACCATTAATTATCAATCTCACATCTGTCATGGATTTCTCTCACCAAACCTCGTCTACGAGCATAGCATAGCAATATAAGCAACACGTAGAAGTAACTCCCAAGGGTTTGAATGTAAAAGGGTAATAGGTTCTACGTCATCAACTACTTCCCAACCCACAAGTTAATGACATCCTAACCATGCAATATTTGAGGATTGGTACTAACGCATAAAAACTGGCTGATAAAGGGGTATGATCAAAGTGTTACTTGCCTTGCTGACGATCCGCATAACCTAGAGACTCCAAATAACACGCTTCGCACTCCGGGAATTCTATCACAAACAAACAATAACTTACATAAGCAATCAAGCTAGGAAACACGGGTAAATATCAAATAAAAAGATCTAACCAGAAAGTTCAACTTAAGAACTGCGGTTTGCAAAAAGATCAAATGAAACGGAGCAACGAAACTCAAACGACGAAAGAAACAAGATCCGGTTACTAATTTGGACCTAGTTCAAATTTACAGTTGCAAAAACCTGTGCAACTTGGTTAAGCGGAAATAGGGTCTCGAGACGAAGATCTAAGCGCTTGAATCGCTTGGTTCCGACTAACGAGCGAAAAGATAAACTAGAACGAAAATCGGATTAGAAACACGATCAGAAATAATCGCGGAATAATCCGATAAAATAAAACTGACGAACAGGCTAACGAACGAGCGTTCGTTATCTGTAACTAACGAGCGAACAATTCAATAAAACACGGACGAATGTCTGCTAAAAAGAAAAACCGGGAAAACCGACGAACCAAAAAAACGAGTTAGGGTTTTCTTAAAAAAACGGATCAGTTTTCTTTTAAAAAAACCGGTGGTCTACCTCGTCGGTCCGGCGAGGTACGGCGGCGACGGCGACGGCGAGGCGAGGCGTGGCAGCGGTCGAGGCGGCAGCGGCGCGGGTGCGGCGCGGCAGCTGCTGCGGCAGGCGGCAATGGCTGTGGCGGTTTGGGGCGAGGCAGCAGCGGTGGTGGGTGGTGGTGGCCGGGGGCGGTATTTAAGGGGAGGGGTGCCTTGGAGGAGGGGGCAAAGGGCGGCAGCGGCGGAGTCCTAACCGGACTCAAGTCCGGCTCAGGGCGTCGTGGCGTCAGTCTCCTGAGGGAGACGGCGTCGCGGGGGAGATGGGCACCAAAACAAATTTTCTCCGGCTAAATAAAATATTTAGAACGAGATGAACATTTCTTGGCCCTAAAATGCAATTTTGAAAATGTGCAATTTTTCTAATTCAAACAAAAATGCAAATAAAAATCCAAAATAAAACGAATATTGATTTTAATATATTTTTTCCTCCAATATTTCATTTATTTGGGAGAAGTCATATTATCTCCTCTCATATATTTTAATACGAAATATTTTCGGGGAGAAAAAATAATTAAAACCAAAATCCTCGTTTCAAAATTTGATAAAAATCAAATTTGAAAACCGAGGAAATCCCCAACTCTCTCCGAGGGTCCTTGAGTTGCTTAGGAATTCGAGGATCGCGAGACGAAATGCAATAAAATATGATATGCAAGAATGATCTATGTATAACATTCGAAATTGAAAATTTGGGATGTTACAAACCTACCCCCCTTAAGATGAATCTCGCCCTCAAGATTCGAGTTGGCTAGAAAATAGGTGTGGATGGTCTTTGCGAAGATCATCCTCTCGTTCCCACGTGGCTTCGTCCTTGGTTTGTTGGCTCCACTGAACTTGCAAAACTTGATGACCTTGTTGCGGGTGACTCGACTAGCAAACTCCAAAATCTTGACTGGCTTCTCCTCATAAGTCAAGTCATTGTCCAACTGAATCGCCTCCAAAGGTACGGTATCTCTTAGAGGTAGATCGGCCATCTCAGCATGGCACTTCTTCAATTGGGAAACGTGAAACACATCGTGAACTCTTGACAATCCTTCAGGTAACTCCAACTTGTAGGCAACTTCTCCCATCCATTCCAAAACACGATATGGTCCTACAAATCTCGGGGCTAACTTTCCCTTAACTCCAAAACGTTTCACTCCTCGCAAAGGTGATACTCGCAGATATGCTCTATCTCCAATTTCATAGGTTACCTCCTTGCGTTTTGAATCTGCATAACTCTTCTGTCTGGACTGAGCTATCTTCAGTCTATCCCGGATCAGTTTATCCTTCTCCTCAGACTCTTTGATCAAGTCTGGTCCGAACAACTGTCGGTCTCCGACTTCATCCCACATCAACGGTGTTTTGCACCTTCGGCCATACAGGGCTTTGAACGGTGCCATCTTCAAACTGGCTTGGTAACTATTGTTGTATGAGAACTCTGCGTAAGGAAAATTGTCATCCCAACTAGATCCATAATCTAGCGCATAGGCTCTCAACATGTCCTCCAGAATCTGATTTACTCTCTCGGTCTGTCCATCCATCTGCGGGTGAAATGCTGTACTGAACTCCAATCTCGTTCCCAAAGTCTGGTGTAGCTGATGCCAAAACTTTGAAGTAAACTGTGTTCCTCTATCTGATACGATGGTCCTCGGAACTCCATGCAGACATATGATCCTGGTCATATATATCTTGGCCAACTTTGCATTGGTATAAGTTGTTTTCACTGGAATAATGTGTGCCACTTTGGTCAAACGATCAACTACTACCCATATAGAATCATATCCTGATTTGGTCCTGGGCAATCCGGTGATAAAATCCATGCCAAGTTTATCCCACTTCCATTCGGGTATCGGCATAGGCTGTAACAATCCTGCTGGCTTTTGATGCTCTGCCTTCACTCTCTGACATACATCACATACATCCACATACTCGGCGATATTCTTCTTCATCCCTGTCCACCCAAAACGTTCTTTTAAATCCAAATACATCTTGGTGTTTCTGGGGTGTATCAAGTATGGTGAGTCGTGTGCCTCCTGAAGTATTAACTTCCTTATCTTTGTGTTATTGGGCACATAAACACGGTCCTCGAACCATAGGGTGTCGTGCTCATCCTCATGAAAACCTTTGGCTTTTCCTTCGCTCATTTTCTCCTTTATCTCGGCAATCTCTTTGTCATCCTTCTGGGCTTCTCGAATCTTTCCCAACAATGTAGACTCCACCTCCATTGTTTCAACAAAACCTCTAGGAACAATCTACAATCGAAGTTCCCTGAGATCCTCTGCTAACTCTGTCGGCAATCCCATGCTTATTAGGGTATTAGCATAGCTCTTCCGGCTCAAAGCATCGGCTACGACATTGGTCTTGCCTGGATGATAGTTAAGCTTCATGTCATAATCCTTTATGAGCTCCAACCATCTTCTCTGCCTAAGGTTCAGTTCCTTCTGTGTGAAGATGTACTTCAAACTCTTATGATCCGTGTACACATCACAATGGTTTCCAATAAGGTAATGCCTCCAAGTCTTCAACACATGAACTATGGCTGCTAGTTCCAAATCATGCGTGGCATAATTTAAGTCGTGTGGTTTTAGTTGTCGCGAGGCATACGAAACAACTCTTCCTTCCTGTATAATCACACTTCCATGTCCTAGGCGAGAGGCGTCGCAATACACTTGAAAATCTTTACGTATATCTGGCAGTGTCAGCACTGGGGCTGTAGTCAAACATTTCTTCAGCTCCTGGAAACTTCCCTCACAATCTTCCGTCCATTTGAACTTGATATCCTTCTTCAATAATTCTATCATGGGCTTTGCAGTCTTTGAAAAATTCTCAATGAATCTACGGTAGTATCCTGCGAGTCCAAGAAAACTGCGGATCTCGCTAACTGAAGTGGGCGCCAACCATTCAGTGACTGACTGAACCTTGATGGGATCTACTGCTATACCTTCTCCCGATATAACATGCCCGAGGAATCCGACTTCCTTCAACCAAAACTCGCATTTGCTGAACTTGGCATATAACTGATGTTCCCTGAGTTTCTCGAGAACTAAACACAAATGCTCCTTGTGTTCCTCTTTATTCTCCAAATATACCATTATATCATCAATGAACACCACAACAAACTTATCCAAATATTCCATGAACACCTTGTTCATCATGCTCATGAAGTAGGCAGGGGCATTAGTCAGTCCAAACGACATGACCGTATATTCGTATAACCCGTACTGTGTGGTGAATGCTGTCTTTGGTATATCTTTCTCTCGTATCTTCAACTGATGGTATCCTGATCGCAGATCGATCTTCGAAAACACCTTAGCTCCTTGCAGCTGGTCAAACAGATCATTGATCATCGACTGTGGGTACTTGTTCTTAATCGTCACTTCATTCAAGGCTCGATAATCAACAACCATCCTTAGGGATTTATCCTTCTTTTCAACCAAAAGCACTAGGGCTCCCCATGGCGATGAACTCCGTCGAATGTAACCTTTTTCCAATAACTCCTTGATCTGTTTCTGAATCTCCTCCAGATCATTCGCGGGCATCCTATAGGGTCTCTTGGATATTGGCCCTGTGCCTGGCAATAGCTCTATCAAAAACTCGATATCTCGATCTGGTGGCATGCTTAGTAACTCCTCTGGGAAAACATCCGGATAATCCTTTACTAGAGGCACTTCCTCCTAAACAACTCCCGTGAGGGTATTTACCTGGCTACTTCTTGGCGCATGCCTAGATATATACTTGATCCTTTTTCCTCCGGGGTGGTGAGACAAATTGAATTACTAACACAGTCAATGTTTCCTCCATACTTTGCAATCCAGTCCATTCCTAATATCACATCTAATCCTTGTGACTCCAAGATAATTAGGTCGGACGGAAAAACATGGTTGCCAATGGTTAAGGATATCTGGACACACCATCAACTAGCCATATACTCTGCTCCAGGTGAGCTTACTAATAGAGGGGTCCTAAGGGTTTGGGTCGGTAGTTTAAACTTATCCACGAATTCCCTTGATATGTATGAATGTGATGCACATGTATCAAAAAGAGCAAAGGCGGTAAATTTCTTAACCAAAAACTTACCTATAACCGCGTCTGGCTGCTCTTCTACCTCCTCCACGTTAACGTGGTTCACTTGTCCTTTGTTGAATGGATTGGGCTTCTTCCCAGCGCTCCCATTTCCGTTTCCATTCTTCCCTTCAGGGCACTCCGGGTCATAGTGTCCAGTCTTCCCGCACTTGAAACAAGTAACATGGCTTAGGTCCCTCTTGGTGGGTGTGGCTGGATTTGGGCGGTTCTGATTGTTGCTTGCTCCATTCCCATTCCTAGGGCCAATATTATTATGGTTACTCCCTCCATTAAGGGTGTGGCCTCCATGGTTATGAACAAGTCCTCCCGAGTTCGGGGTTAGGCGAGGCTTCTGCTGAGCTCCTGAGTTATACCTCCCTTGTCCATACTTCCTCTTACGGCTCTCAATCTGTTGTTGCTTCCCTTCAATCATAAGAGCCTTATATACCAACTCCTGGTAGTTGGTGAATGTTGCCACCATCAACTGCATACTCATCTCATCATTCAGCCCTTTCATGAACTTCTCCTGCTTTGCGGCATCTGTGGCCACATCATCAGGGGCATAGCGAGATAACTTGCTAAATTCATCCGCGTACCGAGCCACAGTACGGTTCCCCTGGCGTAAGTTGCGAAACTCACGCTTCTTCAAATTCATGGCTCTAGTTGAGACATGGGCTGTACGGAAGGATTGCTGAAATTGGTCCCATGTCACCGTGGCTATGGGGTAGGTGACAGTGTAATTCTCCCACCATGATGCTGCTGGTCAATCCAACTGATGTGCGGCAAAACGCACCTTCTCAGCATCAGTACATCCTGCAGTGGTTAACTCCCTTCCAATCCTGCGGAGCCAATCATCTGCTATGATAGGCTCGGTGCTACTGGAAAACACCGGCGGCTGCAACCTCAGAAAACGGGCTAAGTTGTCAACTGGTGGTGGTGGATTGATTTTGTTGTTGTTGCCTTGGTTCTGAACTAAAAACTGCATCAGGGTATTCTGCTGCTGGATCAATTGAGTGAGCTCCGGTGGGAAAGCAAATCCGGGGTCACGTCTCGGAGGCATCTGATGGGTTTAGAGGGGAGAGATTAGAATAGAATGAGGTCTAATGAGAAAGCACTACCCATATGCATATGATACAAACACAAACATTTCACTCAATCAATCAATCAAGTCATACAATCAGTCTAACTATCACAAAAGTGCTCGAACTACTCTATTTACATGGTGGAATACTACTACTGATGTGGTGGTATACTAGAAATATTCCTCAGTTGCAGGCTCCATGATATCTGCCCCAGCTTCGTCTTCAAATTCATCATCGCTCAGGTCAGAGTCGGTGTCGTCGATGATGATGTAGTCTTCCGGGCGAATCTCCTTGGGTTCTTCGTCTTCTTCTACTGGTGTGGGGTCTCCCATGAATATTCCGATCTTCTTAACCAGGTCGTCATTCTTCTCCACTAGTACGATGATTTCCTCCTCATAATTTTCACGTGTAGCTTTGAGTTCTTCCTCTAGTTCCGCAATCCTAGTCATTGCCTTCTTTAGATCTATCATGCCTGCGCACATCTGGTTCTCCTGGCGTCGAATGTGTTGATTTAGTTCCTGGATGAAAGCTGCAATTGATCTAACCTTCCTGGTGCTGATCATCTCCCATTACACGTCTCGGCGCCCATAGATCTGGTAGATAGTGTCTTTAAGCTCCTTCTGATAAACTTCTCCAATGCGTCCCACGGTGATGTGAGCTGCCATACTCTTTCCTAAACTCCAGGTTGGTGCATCGAAGGAAAACTCTATGGGTTTAATGACTGGCGTGAAGGTTCTTCCTGGAACTTGAACTTGAATCATCCATCGCTCCTCTTCTGGTAAAGTGGCGTTATAGGTCCCGGTGAAGCTTGGTATTCCTATGTTCAGGTACCTAGTGACTTCCTTCAAGTGTCGTCCAAAAGGTGCTTCTTCATTCGGTTGTGCAAACTTGCTCCTTGCGTCCGCCATCCTTGAGAGTAGAAAATGCAAAAGAGTCAGAAATGAGAAGAGAATAGTGATGTATGGCTTTTAGCTTAGTGGTCGTGTCCTACACTCAGCGTGTGCTCTGATACCATCTTGTAGCGACCCGACCTCAAACGGTCAAGTCTCTGTGCTTCAGTGTCATCCCTGGATCAGTAATGTTGACACACACAGTACTCGAGGATTTATAACAGAGTAGCAATCACACACTTATTACATCGAACGTCTCCAAAGAGAACTTATTACAATATGGCTTAAGGCCATTTAATACGATAACAACGGAAGGCTTGGAAGATAAAGTGAGTCCATCAACTCCAACGGCATAGCTGAGCTGCATGACAACGACCTAACGAACCTTACTCCTCGTCTAAAAAGTCTGCAACATAATACGTTGCAGCCCGAAAATGGGTTAGCACATGGAATATGCTGGCAAAATACCACAGTAGAGCAAGAACAGAATAATGCTATCACTACATGCATATTTGGCTGGTGGAAAGCTCTAAGGTTATAGTTTTTGCGAAAAGCCAAATTTTCCCTACAACAAAGGAATAGATTTTAATTTAACTATCATGGTAGTTGAAACATCATTGAGAAGGTTCCTCCAACTCAATCCCAATTAAGGTAATTATCAACCCAACAATATTAATTTAGAGTGATGAGATACTTAAGATACTCCAAGTACTAGATACTCAAGATTGTCCATAACCGGGGACACGGCTAACCATGATTAGTTTATACACTCTGCAGAGGTTTGCGCACTTTTCCCCACAAGACTTGATCTCCTCCGTTGGTTTTCTCGGACTACAGGGTGTTTGAGAAACGGATGACTGAGTCACATTCTTTCAGAAACATTAACTCTCTACTCCGGGCAGACCGTACCAAACCTACAATCCCACTACATGTTGATCCACCTCTTCAAGAGCTTCACGTAACTTACTCAACTATGCTAGAGCCCATAATAGCTTGTGGCTGCACACGAAACTTTCTAGCGTGAATAATCTCAGTTGCCTTTGAGCCTGGGTGGCGGTCCATAGGAAGATCACACGGGTACTCCGGGATTTCCCAAAAATACAGGCAACACTGGGTACTCCAGGTGCCTCAGTCCACCCAAATGTGTATTTAAGTAGCCACCTTAAGTTGAACCATTAATTATCAATCTCACATTTGTCATGGATTTCTCTCACCAAACCTCGTCTACGAGCATAGCATAGCAATATAAGCAACGCGTAGAAGTAACTCCCAAGGGTTTGAATGTAACAGGGTAATATGTTCTACCTCATCAACTACTTCCCAACCCACAAGTTAATGACATCCTAACCATGCAATATTTGAGGATTGGTACTAATGCATAAAAACTGGCTGATAAAGGGGTATGATCAAAGTGTTACTTGCCTTGCTGACGATCCGCGTAACCTAGAGACTCCAAATAACACGCTTCGCACTCCGGGAATTCTATCGCAAACAAACAATAACTTACATAACCAATCAAGCTAGCAAACACGGGTAAATCTCAAATAAGAAGATCTAACCAGAAAGTTCAACTTAAGAACTCCGGTTTGCAAAAAAGAATCAAATCAAATGGAGCAACGAAACTCAAACTACGAAAGAAACAAGATCCGGTTACTAATCTGGACCTAGGTCAAATTTTAAAGTAGCAAAAACTTGTGCAAGTTGGTTAAGCCGAAAGAGGGTCTCGAGACGAAGATCTAGGCGCTTGAATCACCTGGTTCCGACTAACGAGAAAAAGATAAACTATAACAAAAATCGGATCAAAAATCACGATCAGAAATAATCGCGGAATAATCCGATAAAATGAAACTGACGAACAAGCTAATGAACGAGCGTTCGTTATCTGTAACTAATGAGTGAAAACTGTTCATTAAAATGAACGTACGGATGAACGTTCGCTAAAAAGAAAAACCGGGAAAAACCGGCGAACCGAAAAAAACGAGTTAGGGTTTTCTTAAAAAAATGGATCGGTTTTCTTTTAAAAAACCGGCGGTCTACCTCGTCGGTCCAGCAAGGTACGATAGCGACGGCGAGGAGAGGCGCGGCACCGGGCGAGGCGGCGGCAGCGCGGGCAGGCGGCGGCACGGGCAGGCGGCGGCGTGGGCGCGGCGCGGCAGCGGCAGGCTGCGGCGGCTTGAGGTGAGGCGGCGGCGGTGGTGGGTGGTGGTGGCCGGTGGTGGTATTTAAGGGGAGGGGGTGGCTGGGGGGAGGGGCCAAAGGGCGGCGGCAGCGGAGTCCTAACCGGACTCCGGTGCGGCTCAGGGCGTGGCGGCGTCGGTCTCTTGAGGGAGACGACATCGCGGGTGAGATGGGCCGGCGGCTGGGCTTCGGCCCAGTTAGCCCTTGCGTTTTTTAAATAATTCTGCCAAAACTAAAAAAAATCCTAGAAAATAAAATAAAATTCTAAAATGCCAAAACAAATTTTCTCCGTCTAAATAAAATATTTAGAACGAGATGAACATTTTCTTGGCCCTAAAATGCAATTATGAAAACGTACAACTTTTCTAATGCAAACAAAATTGCAAGTAGAATTCCAAAATAAAACAAATATTTATTTTAATATTATTTTTTCCTCCAATATTTCATTTATTTGGGAGAAGTCATATTATCTCCTCTCATATAGTTTAATATGATATATTTTCGGAGAGAAAAAATAATTAAAACCAAAATCCTCGTTTTAAAATTTGATAAAAATCAAATTTGAAAACCGGGGAAATCCCCAACTCTCTAAGAGGGTCCTTGAGTTTCTTAGGAATTCGAGGATCACGAGACGAAATGCAACAAAATATGATATGCAAGAATGATCTATGTATAACATTCCAAATTGAAAATTTGGGATGTTACAGAGGCCATAGTGGGTGGCGGCGTGAGCAGAACCGGGATGTGGCGCCGGGCGCGTGCAGCCGCGTGCATGAGTGGGGAGGTGCGGTCGGCCGGCGAGGCAAAGGCAGGCGGGGCGTGACGAGCGAGGCCATGGCGAGGTCAGGCGGGAGAGCGGGCGACGCGGGCATGGTCGGGCGGAGGCCGGCGCAGGGCGCCATAGCAGTGGGCACGACGTGGGAGGCAAGGCAGGGCTTGGCCGACGCGGGGGCGCGGCCAGGCGGCGCGCAGGCGATGGCCACTGCGGGGCGTGGGAGTAGAGGCGGGGGGGCTTACAGCTGCGCTAGTAGCAGCAATCGCGTGGGGGCGCGGTGGCGCGGCCAGAGCAGCGGCGGACGGTCGCGGTGCACTTGCGGGTGCGGTCCAGGGCAGAGTGGGTGGTGGTGAGCGTGCGTGCGGGCGCGAGGAAGAGAGGAGGGGCGCTCACGAGGGGAAGGTAGGGCACGGGGCAGCGGGGCACGGGGAGGTTGACGGGGACGATGCGC